>NC_044203.1:12824836-13174002 GCF_900880675.1 Sparus aurata | reverse complement strand
ATCTGTCATAAACTTTGATTAAACAAGGTATGTTTGTGCTTTCGCCTCTGCAGGCTTGCTTTAGAAAGCTCTAAGTTCCTCTTGTGGCCCCTGCGATAAGCAGCTTGTAGCTACCAGCTGTGAGGCAGATGATTTGTGCAATGTTAATTTAAGATCCCAGCTGTTGTTGAGGCTCTGGCTTGATTTCTAGCTTGATTTAGAAAAGATTTATATTTTATACTTGTTTGAGGACAAAACCCAATAAATTTTGATCAAAAGACGTGTGCACTCGTGGGCAACATTCTGCGTGTTTTTTACTTTGAATAAATGTGATGTGAAGCAGTCTGAAGTAAATGCAGATGGCAGTGATAAAAGCTGTGTATCCTATTAACACCTGAACCTTACTGTCAGTCACCATGAGTTACTTTTGAGATTTAGCTATTCAGGACGGTAGATATTTATTGGATACTTGATAGATATTTGTATAAGTCAGACACTTTGCAACACAATTCTTGATTAGAATGTAATTTGTCATCACTGTTAATGCAAAAAGGAACATTCAGGCATCATCTACTCTCCTGCACGCCCATGTAAAGTTGGGGGGAAGTTTTTTGGTCCACAGAACATTTCTGGAGCTTCACAGCAAACAGAGTTGCAGCAAATCTCAACTCAATCAATCTCAACAAGTGAAGTAAATGGGGACTGGGGAAATCAGCCCCCAAAAACGATAGAATGACTGCACACAGCTCATCCATCGTAATCTAAGGGATCTGAGATCTCAAATCGATTTGAAAAGATGTTATTGAAACCCTGGAAGCACGGTGAAGCTTTGCGTATCTTCTTCGGGCAAGATGCACTGCAATGCTTTTTGATTTGGGATCTTGGGGCTTCTGGAGGCTTGACGAGTCTGCCGGACAGGTGTAAGGAGATATTTCACGTTGTTTAAAACAGGTCCCCATTTCAGTTGTTTAGGCGACCGCTGCCGTTTTTTGTGAAGCTCAAGAAATGTTTTGTGGACTTCAAAACTTAAACCAACTTTGCATTTGCACGGGGGTGAGTAGATAGATAGTGTGTATTTTGTGTTTTGAATTTTTTAGAGAACTAATCCCTTAACAGTGTTTAAACTCAAACGTCAGTGATGCAGTGCCAGTTGTTGGAATTACACAGTTGTTATTGTCCTCAAGTTCCTGCCGTGCATTTGTTGACACGTTATCTTGGATCGACCAAATGAAACCTGCAAACAAAAGTTCTTTACCCTGAAGCAGGGGAAGTAGATTTGAATGTGACAATAAATGCCTTATGGAAACATATCATCCTCCGTGGAAGTGAGAGAAATTTGCATGTGTTCAAACTTTTGCACCTTTATTGAACCTTCCACAATACAGGCAGCAGTTAGGGGAGGGAGATATTTACAAATACAGCTGTAGCTGGAAGAAGGAATCATAGCAGTATCATTGTGGAGCGAGAGAAAGACTGGCTAGGTAAGTGAGATGGGTATAACCTCAGTAACCAATTTGTCCTTACGTAGTCATCTTTTATGACGAGATAGAGACATGTGTGCAGTTTAAAAGAAAACTAGAGAAGGCAAGTTCTGAAGAACTTGAGGTCGTGAATGCTCCCTTTTGAGAAGCTGAAGCCAAATGAAAACTTTGAATAATGTCCAGAATATTAAAAACTGTGAAATAGTTCAGGGCTTGTTAAATGAATTAGATACTCAGACTGAAAAGTAAAATAAATCTCAATTTATCAATGATTTGGAACATTTAAATATTTAGATGGAGATTCTGGCTTGAATGAATGAAAAGATAATAGTTAAATATATTTGAAATATTGAGAAATATACCCTGTATATCGCTGTGTGTATTACACTGACTCATTGACAAATCTGTCTCTCTGTGTCGGCCCAGTTGATCTTGGTTGCCACGGTGATGGTAACCAGGTTGTTTGTGCAGAATATTTAACTAAACTGATGTTGCTGTATTTTCTCCTCCACTGTAAAGATGCTGTAGAGTCTATTGATCATCTCTTGACTGGTAAGTAGCTCACTGTCAATGCATGAACTGTATGTCAGTGACCTTTTAAACGATCAATAAGCAGAATGAGACATGGGGTATGTATTACAACATAAAATAGTTAATTGTGTTTGACTTTAAGTGACTCAGCAGTCCTGAATGGAGCCCAAATAACTTCATAACTTTAAATAACTTGAGGAGGATTTGGCTAGTATTGAAGGATGGGATACTGAGCTTACTGCTGTATAACCAAAGAATAACATTATAGTTTCCAGTAACTTTGGGATGACTCAAACTGAGAATTAGAACACAATTGGAGTGGAAAACTTGACCTTAGTTAGACCTTAATATTTGTTTGAAATAATATTGGCTGTAAGTATAATAACTGTAAGAACAGTTGTAGTAACTTTTAGTCCTAGCAGCCTATATTATATGATTTTATTGAAATTGTAAGAATATGTGTACAATTGAACCAGGCAGGCTATTTTATGTAAGAGCCCAGCAGATAACCAATTTTGGGGGACTGATGGCAATACTAATAAATACAGTCAAGCTTGAAATTATTCGAAGCCCTGGCAAATTTTTACTTAAACTTCTTTCCCCAAAGATAAGACTGTTTACAAGAGGCATCATTGTGGGAAAAAAAAATTTCTCAGCTTTTATTTACATTTGGTCAAAAAGTGGCATGTTCAAAATTATTCATACCCTTCTCAATAATCAATAGAAAAGCCTTTATTGGCTATTACGGCAATCAAACGGTTCCTATAATTGCTGACCAGCTTTCTGCATGTCTCCACTGGTATTTTTGCCTGTTCATCTTTAGCGATGAGCACCAACTCTTTCAGGTTGGCGCGTCTCCTTGCCAACACTCTTGATCTTTAGCTCCCTCCACAGATTCTCAATTGGATTCAAGTCAGGACTCTGGCTGGGCCACTGTAAAACGTTAATGTTTTTGTCCGCTAACCAATTCTTCACCGCTTTTGCTGTGTGTTTTGGGTCATTGTCGTGCCGAAATGTCCACTGATGCCCAACGCCAAGTTTCTCTGCAGGCTGCCTGATGTTCTTGTTGAGAATCTTGATGCATTCCTCTTTTTTCATGGTGCCGTTTACTGTGATTAGTTTCCCTGGTCCATTGGCTGAAAAACACCTCCAAAGCATTAGGTTCCCACCACCATGTTTGACAGTGGGGATGGGGTTCTTAGAGTTGAAGGCTTCTCCTTTTTTATGCCAAATGAAGGATTCATCATTGTGGCATACAATTCAATTTTTTTTTCATCTGACCATAAAACAGAAGACCAGCAGTCTTCTTCTTTGTCCAGATGAGCATTTGCAAAGGCCAAGCAGGCTTTTGTGTGCGTCCTCCTTGGTCTGTGTCCGTGGAACCCAGCAGTGTGCAGTGTCCGTTGGGACTGTCTGCCTTGAGACGTTGTCACCAGCAGAGCCCAGATTCACCAGGATTGCCTTGGTGGTGATCCTTGGATTCTTTTTCACCTCTCTCACTATCCTCCTGGCAAGCACAGGTGTCACTTTTGGGTTCCACAGTGCGGAACATCTTGTATTTTTTAATAATACTTTGCACTGTAGCCACTGGAACTTGAAAACATTTAGATATGGCGTTATAGCCCTTTACTGACTTGTGAGAAGCCACAATGTGCAGGCGCAGGTCCTCAGTGAGCTCTTATGTCTTAGCCATGACTGTCCACAAACCAACTGAGAGCTGCTCTTTTTCACCTGTTGAATTGATTAACAGCTGTTTTCAATGAACCAGGGTAATTAGGATGCTTTAGAACTTTGGATTTTCCATAGACTGTGACAGTTTGCAAAGGGTATGAATCATTTTGGACATTTTTTGTTCAAATGTAAATAAAAGTGGAGAAATATATATATATATTTTTGTACATCGTCTTATTATCTTTTGGGAGAAGCCTGTATCATTTCTGGTCCAAAAAAAAACTTGCTGGTTGAATAAAAACAACTTTAAGTCAAAATTTGCCAGGGGTATGAATAATTTCGGGCTTGACTGTAAATAAAACAAATATATGGGGAATTTTATGATATATATGTGATGAGCCAATATTGGACAATAATATCATACTGGCCAACTGATATATCATTCAGGCTCTATTTAATTTTGTATAATTTTTTGGGATGTAAATAATGGACTAAATAATTTTCCCGCCATTGTCATGTAAAGGAATTTGATAAATGTGATGTTTTTTGTGCTTCAATCAAGTTGTATTCACACACAGGAATTGACCTGCTGGCTGTCAACAACATTTCTTCATTCATGATCATGAACATAAAGCACCATAAATAGTAATATAAGTGGTGCTTCTACTCACATTGGTAGCTCTCGTGAGAACAACGGCACCGCCAACAGAGTGTAATACCTTCACGTTACTTTGACTTTGCTTTATTTTGCAACGCCACTCATCCTACCCTGTGTCTTCTCTTACTATATGTTCATCTTTTTGTCTCCTCCAGGTGTAAACACATCACAGGCTTCGCACAGGACATTTTGAATGACTTTAAATGTAATCCCAGCATGTTGGGGCACCACATCACAGTGTTCTCACCGAGGAATTTGGTTCTGTGTGGAGTCCAGATCTGCGGCACAGAACAAGGTACATTGATCTCATGAGAGCATCATGTCAATAGTCAATAGTGGAAATCTAGAGATGGGGTGCTACTTTTACTATTTCATTTTCATTTTAACGTGTCCCTTGCAGTTAAATGTGGACAAAAATTCAGTTTTACTTTTAATAAACTTAAAAAATGTTTTCACTTTTTTCACTAGAATCACCATTTGTGCTGATCAAATAGAACAAGATATGGGAAGATGCCCTGTCCCACTGCAGGGACAAACACAGGGGCCTGGCTTCCATCCTCGACACAGATTCCCAGCCCTAGCTGGGGGCCAGCATCTGGTGCGTGAACATGCCATACAACTATACAGAGATGACTGGTTTTATCCAAATAATGTGTTGTTTTCACCGTTTGTTGCCTTCATGCACTCTGCTGTTGTGACATTTTTGCATATTGTTTAAAGTTGTGTCAGTGCATTCTTCATAACAGTGTAATATGATGTTGTATGACACTACACAGCAACAATTACCTGCTGTGAGACTTTTACACTTTTTTCTAATCAAATAGTGGACTTTGGGATATTGAGGAATGAGTTTTTATCTTTTGTTGAATGTGGATGCTTTGAATTTGAATGGGCTATCAATTCATTGTTTTTTCATACTGAATACGTTTTGCATCCTTCCATAGGTATTCTTGATTGCATGGCATTTACTGTACATGTTATTTTCTTTCTTTGAATGGAAATAAAGTGCTGCTTTTATTCATGTCTGTGTGGAAAACTTTTATGTCACAATATGTATTTTCTGGATGTCCATATGGAGTCTAAATAAAAGTTGAGGTGTATCTGAGGTCTATTAGTTGATGTGTGCTACATGCGGAACTCCCCCGCTATCATCGCCGGTCGGAACCTTTCTTACCGGAACCATTAACCCTGGCTGCTACATTAGTCGTGCACTTTACTTAAAAAGACTGTGTAACCACGAGGGTGTAAACAAACAATACATAAGCTGCTGTTAGCTAGCTTTTCGGACAAGGATACCTTCTTGAAATCGGGGGATTCCTCGTATTTTCAGTTCCGGATGGAGATATTTGGAAGCACGTTTGACGACTCGGTGTTTCTGGAGGAGAAAAGCCGAGTCTCCGTCACTCTGTCCTCATATAACGCCAAACTGTGCGAACCGGAAGTGAGACTGAACACACACTTTATCACAAACGCGGGTTAACAGCATTTACAGCTTAACATGCTAAACATGGATAAAGTGAGACGGTCCTGAAAGCTTCGTGACGTGATAAAGCTATGAAAAATAGTGCTGCTAGCTAGCTAGCCTTGTAGCTATGGTTGACTTGACTCAGTGAGCACTTGCAAAAGAACAACAGTTTTATTCCTCCATGGGATGTAGACCGGATTTTAACACTAGAAGTTAACAACGTCACACACAACGACACATTGATATAGGCATATTAGCTGCAAAATAAAATACCTACCACTTATTTAGTGCATGATCTTTTACATTACATAACATGGTAATGTTTCTTGTTAATATTACTTAACATTGATAAGTGTGGCTCTGTGTTTTGACAGTTATTCAGTGTGCATAAAGAGCACAGTCAGGGAGGAGCTGACTCAAGTGACGTGTTTTAAAGTAGTATTCATGTTTTTCTCATGTTTCTCCTCAGTGGTTTTGTGACAGTGCTGCTCTCGATACAGACGACTCTTTAGAGAGGCAGAAAGTCTACAAGTTCAGAGCTGACTTGGCTGTGAGACAGGGGAACTATCAGGTATCAGTCATCATCACTCATCTCTAATTTCTTATTCTTATGAATGGCCATTATGGTTCCTCTGTGATGCTGTCAAACCACCAGCAGGGATGGCAGAAAGTTACAGATAAAGAAGTGGAAGCTCTCTGTTTAATGTCATACATGCATTTACATTGTATCAGCCAGCCTGTCCATGGGCACTGTTATGCGACACTGTTGTCATGGGCCAGTATTTGAATGTTTCTGTTTAGGCAACACATTCGTGTTATAAACAGTTACGTACAGGTAAGTTATCTAATTTGCACCTAAGAAGAACAACATTTCATGACAAATGAAAGACTTCAGGAAACACACTTAGCCGCTACTTCACTGAAACTCCTAATGTAATCTTAGTGAGCGAAATTGTTGAAATATATGTTGAACACACATTACACATACACACACACGTGCGTTTATTGTAATTGTACTTTTAGAAGTTGCTCAAGGCTCAGGAAAGTTTGCTAACGCTCATAACCTTTTGTCTTCCTATGATACATACGACTTTCAGTTCACTATGAGGTGTGTGATGATAAAAAGCATTGTTGGCTGTCTGTGCTTCTGGTGTTGGGTACAGAAAGCCTTGGATGCATACAGCAGCTGCCTGGAGTGGATCGCTGACAACAACCTGACCATCAGGAGAGATGTACTGGAGGGAATGGCCCGATGCTGCACCAGACTGGGACAGAAGGACAGGGCGCTGGAGTTGGCAGAAATACTGGTAATTCAGTTATATAAGACATTGTTCTGCATGGAAAACTCATAAGTTACTACAATACTTTATATAATAGGTGGTGTAAAAAAAAAAAAAAAAACCTCGAAATGAATTACATCAGTAACTGTTTTATTTAAATAATGTTTGTTTGATCTTACTCATAGAATATGTATGTTGACATTAAAGACAAAAGCAAAGATTCATCATTCCAGATATTTTGTCTGTAGGAACTGTATATTTAGTATATGTATCATGTAAGAAGTAAAAATCCTATAAAATGTATACAAATTGTGTCCATTTCTCAAAATATAGTATTATTCTTACCTTCCAGGCAGCTGTCGACTGTGTGCCCCAGGAAGCTTTACAGTTAAGAGTCAATATTTGCTTTAGGGGCTGTCCACAAAAATATATATTTTTCGTCTTGCCTGTTGAGCTGTTTATCCATCTAGATTGTTTTGGTGTGAGTTGCCGACTTTTGAAGTATTGGCCATAGAATTGTCTGCCTTCTCTCAAATGTAATGGAACTAGATGGCGCCTGACTTGTGTTACTCAAAGTGACCAGAAGAAAATCAAAATAAATGTCTCTCTACAGAAATGATGACCCTGTTACTCAAACGAAACCTTGTTGTGAGTAGTTTCATATTGGAACTACTTTCCAATTTAGTCTGTTAGTTTCCCATTTGCACATGAACACTCAGAGACTTATTAGGGCCCGAGCAGGGAACCTGCGAGGTCCCTATTGTAATCGTAATGATTCTTCTTCTTCTTCTTCTTCTTCTTCTTTTTTTTTTCCTTTGTCCAAAATGATCGCATTTTTCACTGCCTGAACATACCCCAAAACTCACCAAACTTGGAATATAAGTCACACCTGGCGAAAAATTTTTAATCTATTGTCGTCCTGAATTTCCACCACTAGGTGGCGCTGTTATTAAGGAAAGCGCGTTTTGGCTAATAACTCCCATATACTTTGTCGCACATTCAAAAACCTTACATTGACGCGTTCAGTGGATTGTGCTGAATCTCGTGGTATAGGCCACGCCCATTTCCGCCTTCCGTTTTTTTTCGCTACGTCGCAAAATGTCGAAAACCTACTTTTCGAACTCCTCCCAGGCGATTTCACCGATTTGCACGAAACTTGGCACACAGCATCTGTGGACCCTCCTGACAAAAAGTTATTAAAGGAATTTTGATAGACCACACGATACTCAAGTTATTAAATAACAACTTCCTGCAGATTTGGTTACAAACAGGAAGTGTTGCATATCTCCACATTGGTGTGGTCTAATGACATGAAACTCAGGATACTACTTCCCCATGAGCCCCTAAGTCCCTGTGCAAAATTTCAGGCGATGACCACAAGGTGGCGCTCTTTAAATTGATGTATTTTATATCTCCACAACGGTGCATCGGAATAAAACGAAACTTGGTACATTTATTGTCAGTGCCCTCCTGAGGACATCTGACAAAGGGTTTACCGATCCACCACTAGGTGGCGCTCTGGCGTCACTTTAATTGCATAATTGGCCCTGTGCCCACACCATAACACTTATGGAAATGAAATTCATAGAGGTGCTATAGAATGGCCCCTGTGACTCACTCACCGAAAATGACCACCAGGTGGCGCTATTTTCAATTCAAAAGCGTTTTTGGCTCATAACTCCCACCTAATATGTTGCACATTATTAATCCTCATATTTATGTATTCCCTGAATTTAGCTGAATTTTTTGATTTAGGCCACGCCCACTTTTGCAGTAACTTTCCGTTCGCAAATTTGCAAACAATGAAAAACCTACTTTTTCGAACTCCTCCTAGACGATTTGACCAATTCGCACCAAACTTTGTATGTAGCATCTGTAGACCCTCCTGACAAAAAGTTATCAAAAGAATTTTGATAGTCCATAAACTGCCCGAAATATAAAATGACAAATTCCTGCATATTGTGTTGAAAACAGACAATCTTGCATATCTTTACAAAATACTGTGTGATTATCACATAAATACTCTTCATTGTGTGGTATGGCATGATGAGGCTTTGTGTAAAATTTGGTGCAAATCGGCCAATAGATGGCGCTCTGGTCGCAGTCTAATCAGTGTCAATGGGATCTTCAAGTCCTCTTCAAAACTCATTGACCTTCATCCTTTTCTTGTCCCTCATACTTTGAGCTGGCCACTCCATTCCAACTTTAAAAGAGTCAGAAGCCCTCAAACTATTGGGCATGTAATCAGTTTTTGAAAATCTTTTACGGTTTTCAAATCATCACAGTTTTAGTTTTAAGGATTTTTAGGCCGTCTTCGGATTTCATAATGGGTGTGTATTGGGTGAGCTAGAGTGCGTGACATCATAGCTACAGTGGAGAGCAGATGGATGAACTGGAGAAAAAGTTCTCTTCAGCTTGATTTGGATCCCACGTCTTTTACTTCACATAGACAATATATACAGGGAAATGTAGGAAATCTTGTTGGCTTTCAGCTGATGGTCTTATTTCAGATGTAGGACTTACACTTTTGGCTGTTTGTGGTTTGTGACACTGCTGCAGGGAGACAAATTCAAACAGTACAAAAGTCAGTTCCACCATGGAGGCTTACCCACTGCTTAACAAGAACAAGCTGAAAACTGAACTGTCTCACATCTACAGCAATGATGAGTTCAAAAACCGTAGTGGAGCTGTGGCTCTGTACCAGCTGGTCACAGAGTGCAATCATCAGGAAACCTTTTCAGAGACTGTGGCTCTGCTAAACATCCTCATCACAACTTCTATGACTACAGCTGAATCTGAGCGGTGCTTCTCAACACTGAAGAGAATCAAGACCTTCCTCAGGAAGATAATATCTTCTTAATGCAGTTGCCATGCTCTGTATGGAGAAGAAACTTATCAAAGACATCCACAACTTAAACCACAAAGTCACTGAGAAATTTGCATCTTTCAAGAAGAAAAGTGCTAAATGTATGTATAAAAAGTACAACTGAAAACACCTGAGCAGTTTCTTCACAGGTTTCATATGTTACTACTAATTGTCAACATTGTTCTGCTTAAAAGGCAGCGGAGCAAAACAACCCACCTTTTCTCCTGTAATTCTTTTCAGTTTCATGAAACCTTAAGAACCATTTAACATTGGAAGTTTAATGTGCAGTGCTGTTGTTTTCATCTGACCACTACATGTCAATACAATGTTTGTAACAGTATTCATTTTACTTGATCTGTAAGTGTTAAAAAGATAATATTACTAATGATAAATGTTTGGAGATTTGTTTTGACATTTTATGTGATATATAGATATAATCATAATACATATCTTTATAGTAATAATGGAGTTTGGGAGGCGTTTTCCCATTCATTCTTGTGTGGACATTTCCTACTTTGCCTCTGCTGCTGCTCCAGCATATGTGCAGCCACAGAAACTGTAAGAAAGCTCTACAGGTAAAGGTCCAACAGCGCCCTCTGCTGGTGCAAAGAGTCAGGACATGCTCAGTCACAGAAACTGTAAGAAAGCTCTACAGGTAAAGGTCCAACAGCACCCTCTACTGGTGCAAAGTGTCAGGACATGCTCAGTCACAGAAACTGTAAGAAAGCTCTACAGGTAAAGGTCCAACAGCACCCTCTACTGGGGCAAAGAGACAGGACATGCTCCGTCACACTAAAATGCAGCAGACCAGTCAGTGAGCAGACCGTGTGGAGCTGCATGGACTTTCTGTGTGTTTCCCTAATGATGTGTGCATTCTTGAGGAAATGTCAGTGGTTTCTGCTTGTAGTTATGGATAATTTGATCACTATTGCAGTTTGCACATAGCCTGTGTCTCAGTAGTAGTTAGCTGCACTTTGCTTGCACTGCAGCTACATTTGGATTGTGAGGACTTAATGATGAATATTTCGTTTTTAATGCCGATTTTTCAACTCAGTCTGTTTCTTGGGATTGTGACCATGCTCGTTACAGTTTAAAGGTCGAAATATGTACTGTGGTTAACAGTCAGTATATAAAGCTATCATGCTGTTTAGCCGTCTATAGGGTTGAACACTGTACTCGTGAAACCCCCCCTTGAGCTGCAATTTCATCCCCTTCTTCAGATTTCATCATGCAGCAGGTGACATCTCATATCCCATCAGTTAATCAGTTCTTCTCTGACCTGGCATCGACTCAGTCTTTGTCCGGACAATCATGCAGTAGTTCACACAGTTTTTCTGACTTCAGCGTACATCATTTCAGACCGGCAATAGCAGTCCATCGAATTATGAAGCAACGACTTCCTCAGCGGAAGGTGTTGCTCGAGCATGCCCCGACGGCAGCAAGCCCCGACGGCAGCATGCATCGACGGCAGCAAGCCCCGACGGCAGCATGCATCGACGGCAGCACGCCCCGACGCGCGTGGACTGCGAGGGCCCGTTCAACGCTGCTTGCAGCTTTAATTTTTAATGAAATACAAAAGTAAAGCTTAGTAACGTTTATTAACATTTCTTCTGTGACAGACAGCCTATTTGAAGGTGCTTGTTAACTAAAATGACAGTAATGTATCCATGTAAGAGTGAAGGCATAGAAAACAGCCAGTGCTCTGTAGTAATATATACTTGAACTTTCTCCAGAGTAAAGAAGCCTCCAACACCTGTCACCTGACCAGCCTCCTGCTGCTCAAGGTCAGCATCAACCACAACACACACAAACGGAAAACAAACTCATTTCTCCCGTTTGTGCATTCCAAATTATTCTATGGAAATGTAACATCATTGCTTAATTTGAATTTTTAACTGAAGGTCACCATCTACCAGCATTTTGGAGTCGTGGGATCCACAATGTTGTGTCTGCAGCAGCTGTGTAACCTGCTGCCCTTCAACCCCTGGCACTGGTACAACCTGGGACAGACGTGTCTGCAGCTGCTGGAAAGCAAAACAACCACAGGTAGGAGAGACTTTATTTCCTGTCCAAACACCTGCCTTTTGACCTCTTATAACAAACATGTATATGAAAAATAAATGATTTGCCCTCATGGTTTGGTGTGATCTGCTGTATTTACCTTGTCTAGGATCATGTCCCCCACAGAGGTGTGAATCAACAGAGGAGCAGGATGATGGCGAGACTGAGGAACAGCAGGAGGCCGCAGAACCGGATGAGGACAGGATCTGGCTGAAAGCGTGCACCTGTTTCATCAGGACGAGGTACATCTCTGATGCCATAGTTGAATGTGGGCTTTTTATGAAGATGTTAAAGGTGTAATGGCCAGCAACCGAAATTCACACTTAAACTAATGCTGGTATTACAACACCGGAAGCGCTGGGGCTACCTAGTTAGCATGCTGACTTCAGTAGACAGCTCTTCGAAATAACATCAAAACTTTCATTTATTCATATTCTGTTGATAATATTAGTTCATGTTTAATGTTTTAAACCAGAATTCTCACATTTTATACCTTTTTTTTTTTTTTTTTTTTTTAAAGTGTAACATTAAATCATAGTGTCTGACTGTCCCCTTTTCTGTCAGACTTCTGTTGAGGATCCTTCGGCAGCAGCAGTCCTCCTTTGTTCTGCAGCGCAGTGAAAACGCCCTCCAGACAACAGATGAAGTTTTACAGCGGCTGAATCCCAAAGACACAACCCTGCAGGCTATCACTGAGGTGCAGACTCGCTCTTGTGTTTGTATGCATTAGTGTCGAGACCTGAACCTGAAGTTTAGTTTAGGGTAATTTCTCTCCCTTTCATCTCCCAGGTGATGTCAGAGGACCTGATCCCGGAGAAAATGAGGGAGGACAGCCAGGACGGGGAGAGTTTGACCAGTTTGTGTCTTCAGAGCTTCAGGGAGCGCTGGTGGAACAAGATCTTACTGACTGGAGCCCTAGATACTGATGGCAGTCAGCATCGGCCGCAAACGGACACAAAGTCTTGATGCTTCACTGATGCCTGTTTACAGAGAACATGCTGAAGATGCTTCTGTTAACTGTGAACAAAAGACCCAGACTGAATGAACTGAAAGCCAGGTCTAGCTCCTAAAACAGGAGCAGGCATTAGGTCTGCCAGAACTAATTGATACCGCAATGATTCCTCATACAAGTGACAATACATGGGTCAGAAGTACAGATCAAATGGTTTTTACTTTTAATGCTGACAATCTCAAAACACCAAAATCACTGTTCAGAAGTATATAAATGTCACAGAATGTTTCGTGTTCATCTAAAGCACAAGGAGAACTGCACAGTGAATGTTAATCTTACAGTGTCAAACATACACGGACCCATTCATGCTGCATCCACCTCATACTGTGTTACGTAATACAGGACAGTGGTTCTGTTCTGCATTGAGAGAGGAAACAAGGTGAGACAACATAAAGTCTTTGAATGCTCTGCCTCAAATGTAAAGTATGCCTTAACATGTTCATATCTTAATAATTTTCATTAAACAATTGCATTTTGGTTGTTGTTGTTTTTTGTTAAACATTGACAAACATATACAGAAGTAGGTGGCGATAAATGGTAGTCTAGCAGAAATTTTGACATGCCACAGCAGGTAAAGATAGGGCAGTTCCAGCCGTGTTCCTGGGGGCTTTCTGTCCTGCGTGTTTCAGCCAGGTGTGTCGGGAAACCTTTAAAACATGTAGGACAGAGGGCCCCCAGAAACAGGAATGGAAAAACACTGAGCTAGGGTTGAGTTTTTTCTTAAATTTGCGAGGTCTTAATTGCCACTAACCTTTGATCTAATTTAATTTATCAGTCATCAAACATCAGCTGTTCACACAAGAATGAACTGGCACCTTTCTATTCACCTCTTAGTGGTTTCCTGTGGCAGAAGCTTTGCCGGGCACTCTTGAAAGCTTTAATTGCAGAATGATAAAACATTACAGATATTTTTTAAGTTTAAAAAAAAAAACGTTTAGAAAAAAAAAATTAATATATAAAATTATAATATAATATATATAAATTTTTGAGCAGGTACGAACAGGCTTCTCCTATTTCACATTTCACTGTCAGGTGATGGTTGTGTTTGTGTTGAGTCCTGCTCCTCTGAAGCCTCCTGAGTGTCTGTCAGTCATGCTCTTGCTCCTTCCTAATGGCAGATTCATGCCACTGTGAAACGGCCTCCAGCCCACCTGCTGTCCCATCCCGTAGGTGGTGCCGAAGGAGCTGTGGCGAGCCACAGGTCTGGGTCTTGCAGCGTGACTCCAGTTTAGCCTCGGAGTGGATGTCACCTGCTGGGAGGTGTGGGGCTGTAGATGTAGTTTGGTTCCTGTAGCTGGGGAGAACAGCCTGTAGTCGGACTGGAGCTGAGGTTTATGATGAGTGCTCACGGCTTTTGGTGCAGTCGGAGCCTCTGTGGTTGGGTGCGACTGGTGGAGAGGTTGGTGGGGCCTCAGCAGCTGATCTTGCCCCCTGGTTCCTGTTTGTAGAGCAGATGTGTGTCCTCTTAAGTGGGTTGAAGGGAACAGGACACCTGTCTTTGATTGTTTTTGCTGTGATGTGGAAGGAGACAGGACTGTGGGATGATCAGCCACAAAGTCCATCTTTTGTTTGAAGTTTAGTGAGCAGTACCACTGTCGTCTTTGTGGGTTTAGACCTGCAGCAGTTCCCGGAGGCTTTATTAATCTGTCTCCAGTCCTCTGATTCAACTCTCGAGCACCATAATGTGGGGACTGAAGGTCTGGTCTTTCAGCAGTCTTGAAAAGTGATTGATAATGGACAGCCCTCTGCGGTCCCTGTCTGGTGGAAACAGTGTGAGGAGGGGTTGGCTCTTGAACCTTCACATTCTTCTCAGCTGTCATGGTGACGGTGAGGCTGGTTAGCTGAGACTGAATGTCTGAGAAAGGAGTCTGACTGAGGGGGTTTAAGTGGCTCTGGATCTTGTTTTTATTCTCCTCCAAAGGTTCCCTTTTCTTTTGTGCATCAGGCTGGGTGCCGACAGCTCCTAGTCTACGCTTTGTCTTTCCCATAGAAACAGTCTTCAGTGCTCCTGGTTGAACCAAAGGTTTTGGTTGTGGAGGTTTTTCATGCACATGTGTACCAGGGCCTGCTCTGGGGAGAGACTGAGTATGACCTTTGCTGCACTCCAGTTCTCGATTAGATAAAACTGGCATGTTTACTGTTGTCTGAATGTTTTGAGCATCCTCATTCCAAACCCTTTGGCACACTGTTTTGGTCTGGCCTGATTTCGACCTAGTGACATTGGCGTTCTCGTTCCGAGCTTCATGTAATGTGATGTGAGTAGGGAGATTGATGTAAGTGACAAAGCCGGGGACTGATGTAGAGCTGGAGTGCAGCCTGTGGAATTCCTGATGGAAAGGTACGACCGCTCTGCCCTTCAGAAGCACAGCCAGACTACGATGGACTTGCCAGGACAGCCAAGAGAAGCTGAGGACACAAAACACACACACACACACACACACACACACACACACACACACACACACACACACACACACACACACATACACACACACACACACACACACACACACACACACACAGGCATTTATTATAGAGCCTAAAACAAAAAACACATCTAACAAATACATTAGATATTCTGTACATTTTGAGAAGAAAAACAGTCACATAGCAAGATTTGATGTTTGAATGTGCATTCATGTCCATGCATACAGCATATATATGATATATATATGTATATATATATATATATATATATAAAAATGTGTGTGTTTTTGTGTGTGTGTGTACCTGAATGAGCCAGTCAGCACCTCAGTCCAGTCAGTGATGATAAAACTCTCAGCAATCTCACCAGTCAGCCTCCTGCCCGTCTTCGCACAGTATGTCTGTCCACTGACGCTGCGTACTGACAGTTTCTACACACACACACACACACACAAATCTTCAATATGTAGAATTTTGTCACATCTTTTTACTTATTAAAGCAAAAAAAAAAAAAGAAAACTCAAAAAAACAACATATCCTTTATTGAAAAGTTGACAGGAGTGTGATAGTTTGGTCTCTTGTTGTTTCTATGAGGACAGAAGTCAAATGTAAATTAATTCCCAGCTATTCATAGTAGTTATTTTTTAACTAAACAATGTGATTTAATAGTCAAATTACAACAGTGACTGCTTTTGTCCCAAACATTTTTTTCCTCACACTTGCTTGTAAATCAACAGTATTAAAGTCCATTTTAATGTCATCTATCATTCAGCTTCATACCTTGGGTGACATTGTATTTCTCAAAAAGTCCCTGATTTTCAAAGCGCAGACTTTGACCTTGTTTTCTTGTGGCTGATTACAGAGTTAAACACACATTATGAAATGTCTGCTGCTCAGGGATGTCTCAGCTAGTTTGATGATGTTGTGAAGTAGCGAGGGATCACAGGAGTTGTTGTCTGTATTGTAAAACAACCACTTTTTCCTCAATTAAAATCCATCTGCGTGAAATGATCATGGATGAGATAAATAAAGTGTTTTCCCTTTCACATTTAGTCCAGTCTCTTAACTTCTTTCATCTCGCTCCGACACATCAACTGATGTTTCCCTGGAAGTTATAGCAGCTAGAGAGGCTAAAGGGGATCTGACGCCACTGACAGGTGATCAAATGAAACGCACTGCGGCCTTGAGTAAAATCTTCTGGGTTAAAATATTGTTGGAAACACTCTGGATCACGTGAGTACACAACTCAGCTAAATTTAACAAAGATCTAGTAGTTATTTGGACTTTTTAATGCAGACATTTGACATATCATGTCTTTAAAGCAGCAAACATCACACTTTTTAAGTATTTCTTTCAGACTGAGGCTTTGAATTTGTACATGTTTCTCCTCGGAGGTTGTATTTTGGAAGGCGAAGGGAAAAGAGCGATGCAGTGAAGGTATGTGAAGAAAAACCTGGTCTGATCATTTTATCTAAGGGGTGCAAGTTGAAGTGGGATATAAATGAACCACATCTACCCACGGGAAAGTTTTTGCTGTCGAGCTTGAGGTCCTGCCACACGCTGACAAACAGGTCCAGGTTGAGGTGATCCAGCAGCAGGTGAACAGACACATTCCTCTTCCTGCTCGCCTCCAGCAGGTCACACAGCAGCTCGACATCACTGAAGCTGTCAATCACTATGGCTAAGGCCTGCACGGACAGATATCATTAACTGTGTGTTTGGCTTATCAGCACACAAGATCCAATACCAACATTTTTCTTATCAGCCCATATGCTTTCCACATGCTGACAAAAACATGTGCAGGACACACCCCACACACACCTACCATTGTGGCCTTTCTGATGAACTCTCTAACCAGGTCTTTCATGCCTGCCGCCCTGCTGTCGGACTGGAAATAGACCTCAAGTTCCTTCTCTTCCGGTACACGACCAGTCGCTTGCACATCTGAGAGAGACAAAAACATGATTAGAAATTGCAGCAATTGAGATATAAAAGCAAAGAAATACTGATTTGCTGAGGTCATGCTGACTGACAATCTCAAAAATCACAAAGTTAAAACACTAGAGAGATAGTATTTAAGTTTTGGCTTCCACAAGAGCTTCCCACTCGTGTAATACCTTTCAGGCTGCTCAGGTCCAGACCTGCCACACTGGGCTCACTGTCTGTGGACGTCATGGGACATCGTGTGACAGACTGAGAGCCAGCAGAAAAGCTCTCAAACTCTTTGTCATCATCATCAGATTCACCAGGATCAGCTGCAATAAAGCACAAAAACCTGCGTAAAGCTCATGCAAAGAAAAAGGTAATGCAACCAGCCAGCATTTTCTTTTTTTTTTATCCAATAAATCAATCTGATGTCTGTTCTGTGTTTTCAAACACGACAGGCTGTGTAAAAAGGAAAAAAAAACAAACATGTAAAAGCAAATATTTCAACCTGTGCTGCCATCTCTGCCATTTTCCAGGATGTAAATCTTCTCCAGCTCTGACAGAAAGTCCACTTCTCCCTCTGCCTCCAACACCTCGTGGTATCCCTGTAAGCCGCGACTGAGCAGGGAGTCTGCTGCCAGCCGAGTGCTTTCATTGTGGCTCAGGTCCAACGTGGGTCTGCTGGCTATGAAGTCAAAGTAAGAGGAAGGAATGCGAAGGTCTTGCACCCGCCGCCTCACCTTTCCCTGGGGTTTTGACCTCCTGTATGACAGCACGGACACACCGCTGGCATCCATAGATGATGGATTCAAGTTTTTTTTGATCCCATCAGACAATCATTTGAGCCACAAGAAGGCCCCTGTTGCAGCTGTGCATGACCCTCAGAGCCTGACCGAGGCGGTTCCCTGCAGGTCCCCTTATGACATTATTGACAGAACCTGCGGTTGACGCACAGAGAAAAGTCAAGAGAAGAAGCTAGATCCGCCCCCCACCCCCTTAAGGGCAAGATGCTTTCACAAGTGATGAGCGGCGAGAGGTGACAGGTGAGAGCTGAGAGCAAAAGTCACGCAGTAAGATCTGAATGCGTCCTTCAGGGATCTTGTGAAGACAGACAATTCCCCAGAAAGTATGCCCATATATGAACTTAACGAATATATATAAATATTGGTGAACTTTGGCTTCAAGACGTATTTCTGTATTCCTATGAGACACCGAGTGTGTGTTTCTGGTTTTGAACAATCAGGTCAAGAGTGAGGGAACAAAAAGATGATTGACTGATTTTGCTGATTCAGTGCAGATGAGCAGGGATAAAAGATAGGCGGAGGGAGGAAGAAGAATGAGTGACAGGAATGAGGATGGCTGTCACTGCAGCTCATGTCAACCTGAGTGCTTAAAGGACTCAAAGGCAGTTTAAGGCACACCCAGGCAGAGCAGGAGCAGACAGCTCCTTCATCTGGTTCACACTCTTTATATTTTCACTTCTTGACTTTCATATGTCATGTTGTCTAATTAGCAACAGACTAATCTAATCAAATCTGTTGGCGCCTAGAGCTGTAAAGATTTTGTGAAGACTACGTTTGAGGGGCTGGATTACAAATCAGTGACGGCTTCAATCACTCAACTGTTCCTTAACGACAATGGCATGTAAAAGCTAAGGTAGGGCATGTGTTTCTTAAAAGGCACAATCAAACACAAGATAAAAATCATGATTTTTAAAAAACATTTTATACAAAACTGGTTTTAAATAAGACAAATACTACAAAATGAATTCAAAGAAAAAATCTAACTGGAGCAGCATTGCAAATGTTTAAAAAAAAAACATGAATATATACAACTGAACATTAAGTGGAAGGTGGTTTGATAACAAATTCAGAGGGGGAATACTTGGAGGAATGTCATTAGAGAACTCATCCAAGCATTAAAGGAAATGTTTTGGTTTTTTTTGGAGATAGCAGTTGATGTTGTACAGTTAATTACTTTGATTCTGGTTGCATTAAGAATTTATAGTTAATGATCAGCTACTTGAAAAAAATAAAAGACAAGACGGATAAAATAAAATGCCCCCCAGTCTGAGTCACTGTTGTCTGTGGTTCTGGCTCGCCAGGGATGAAAGATGTTTTTCTGACACTGAAGACGGAGCTGTGGTCACTGAGAGACAGAGGGCAGTGTGTGGACAGACTGTGAGGACGCAGAGCTGCCCTCTTTGGCTCTGGCCGCCAGCTTCTGCCTCAGTTCTCGGATTTCCTTCAGCAGTTCTCTTTCGCTGCTGTCTAGCTGGGCTCGGCCTCGGTCCAGAGAAACTGACAGAAAAAAAAAAAGGAGGACACAGGAAAATAAATTAGATAAATACTAGGGCTGGGTATCACCAGGTACCTCGCGATACAATACTATCACGATATTTTGCCCACGATAACGATAATATCACGATACAGCGATTCTGCGATAATCGATATATTGCAAGGAATTTCATCCACGATACATCACGATATCTGTGTCACTGAAGAAATTCAGGTTTATTGACTGCACTGAATCCATTTCACAGGAATTACAAAACATTGTCAATCAAATTCACATGAATGACAGCCAAGTAAACAAAGAGTATATTGCACAGTGTCTCTTCTCACACACTGACTACAACTGTCATTAAATATCTATATGTGTGGGTTTCAGAGCTACTTAAACCATTTTTCAAAATTTTATTTGGTTGTATACCTATGTTTAAATAAAGATAAAGCTGTCCTCCTAAGAGGGGTGGTGGTGGTGGGCCAAAAAAAAAAAAAAAAAAAAAAAAATTTTTTTTAACAATTTTAAATATCAATATTTGGCACCAGTGTATAGATAACGTACCTCAAGACGAAATATCGCGATATATCGTAGTATCGATATTTTGGCACACCCCTAATAAATACTATTGATAATGATGCTCATATAATGTCGAGCAGCAACAATTAAACAATAAGTTGATGGACAGAACATAAATTCGCAATTGATTAATCATTTCAGTCAATTTTCAAGCAAACTGCCATGATCTACCTTCTCTGATGTGACATTAAAGTGAATATCTTCAGGTTTTACACTCTTGCTGCCTACTGGCCAAACAAAAAAAAACAAACTAATTATTTGAGAAAATAATAAGCAGATTCATAAGTAATTAAAATATTATTTGGTTAGATACTATCTCAACAGAAGCTGTCTTTATCTTCTCTTTTTTAATCCCAGCACACATCTACAAAGACTCACAGTTGGTGGAGGTGCTCTCTGAAGGTGAACTGCTGTTCAGACACACCATGTTGGTTCCTGCCTGCTTTGGAGAGGTGGCGCAGTTGAGTCTCACTGTTGGACCGCCGGTGCTGGTTCCAACGGAGACAGCAGCAGAGGCACTGTGTCTATGAGGAAGTCCTCTGGTTGAACACAGTGGCCTTGTCTGTCTCTGGCTGTCTGTTACAAAGCAAACACTGAGGTTAGATCCAAGTCTGGATAATAGACAGATCACACAAACCTGGTGTATGTGTAGTGATACCTGTGTCTGCTGAAGTCAGGGGCTGCTGCTGCTGCTGCTGCTCTTGTAACTGTTCTCTGGCACTCATCACTTCATCCCACTGCAAATTAATAACAAGTACCGGTGTTTCACACAATGAATTAAGAGCTATTTGGTGACACAGATTTTAAAGGTAATAGAAAAGCCCATACTTTCTGTCATACTAATTGCACATACACAAGCCAGCCTGTCATGTAAACTGATGTGTTGACAAACATTCTCTTGTTTTTCTCACCTTCCTTCCTGCCACATCTCTCACAGTGTCAGCCAGTCTCTCCTCCTCTGCCAAGGTTCGCCTGTGAAGCTCTGCCAGTCTCTCCCTCTTCCTCTCCTGCTCCGCATCCACCTGCTGCAGGCGCTCCGCCACCTCTCTCTGCCAGTCTGACTCCAGGCCCAGCTGGCACGCCTCCGCCAGGGACTCCTCCAGGGCCTGTGTGTGTGTGTGTAGAGAGAGAAAGTTACCTTTGCCAAAATCAGTGTTTGAATGACTGTGACTTTGATAGTTTCTTGTAAAGCCAGACGGGTTTACTACGAGTCCATTGAGATTGTGCGCTGACATATGTCAATATTATCGCCACACTGGAATGTGTCACTGACCTGCATGTTTGTCTGGCTGCTGTGTAGCAGGTCTGTGTAGCTCCCCTGCTCTCTATCCGCCCTCCTCATCCTCATCCCCACCTCCTTCTCAACCTCCTGTCCCATGCGCACTTGCTCCTTCAACAGGTGCTAGAAGAAAAACAAAGAAAAAATAAACTAAATATGTCACAAAATATTTATTGTTTTACCAACCATAAGAATCACTGATCATAAGAATCTTAATGCAGGCCACCTAGTACAGAATATATGTGTTATCCATTAAATAACATTATATCTAAAGGGTATAATACATTTTTTCTCAAGGTGATGCAAAGACTCTCCAACTTTAAGACTGACCTGTAATTTTTGTCAAACATTGTGATCTATTCTGGTGATTTCTAACCTTTTGTTTTTTTTTCTTAAGGAACCTGTTTTCTATCACTGGGTAAACTGAGATCCCCTGACCAAGTGACATGTTTCTCTGGATTATCTAATAACAGTAGTACAGAACCACTCATCAAAAGTACACTTATCACAAATAGTGATCATAATAACTGCAGGAAGTTTGTGTAAAACTAGCGATTTGGATGTAATCTGAGCAGACTAGTTCCTGTGAATATTGCATCAGACAAAAATGTTCCTGTTATTTTTGTCTATCTGTGTTGTGTATTTTATTATATTTAACAATCATACATATTTTATAGGCTTTTTTTGAGATAGCCTGTGTTTGTTTCTCACTGACATTTGACTGTTGTTCAGTTAGCTCTTTAGCTGTTTTAAGTGTGTATTTTCCTAATGTAGAACTAGCCTATTTACCAGAGAGAGTGAAGACACTGATAATTTGGCTTCTGTTCAGCTCACGTTGCCCTGATCCTATTAGATGTTTTTAGTTGATATCTTGAATGATAAAAATAAATAAATAAATAAATACAAAATGTATTTAGTTTTCTGAACTGAACTGAATAAAATGCTAGGCAATTAGTCTACTGTATATCTATTTTGTAAAAAAAAACCTCTTAAAATCAAGAAGGCCTCACAACCTCAAGGTGAAGCTTTGGTGACGCCTGGTTGGTGTTGGGACCATCAGGTTGGGAACCAGTGATCGATATCATATCCAGTGAAAAAGAAGTGGGAACCTTCCTCCAGGTATTTCAAAAGTGAAATGTGTTCTATGTTTGGGAGGGGGAACATGTCACAGGAGGAGACAAAAGAGGCAGCTGGGAGAGAGGAAGGAAGGTTAAATGCAACATTCTCCTCACCTGTTCAAGCCGCTTCCTCTGAGCCTCCAGCTCCATCTGTCTGACTTCTAGATCCTGAACTGCTGCAGCTGTTTCTCGCTCCCGCAGATCCATCTGTAGTACAACATAAAGGTTATTGTTAGATAAGTACCATATCATAAAATTATTAAGTCAATGACAGACAAAAAAAAGCACATTAATCATGATTAACTGAGACTAGAAGGGCTGATCTGTGAGAAACCAACCCCCCCCCCCCTCAAAATTATATAAAAAAACAGACACTCTTCGGTCCTGAAAACACATGCAATCTAGTTTTAGTTATTTTTTTTAAATTCTGCGTAAAAAACAGTGATTTGCTTTTAAGTATAAAAACACAGTTCTTTGGAAAAAACCTAAATGACAAGACATCACTCCTTTCTATAAAAATGTCATCAGGTCGTGGTTACCTTCCTGCTGATCTCCTGCTCAAGTTCTTGGATCTGCGAGGCCTTCAGGTCCTGCTGGTTTTTGAAGAAACGGCTTCTGGTTGCATCCAGCAGCTGTATCTCCTTCACCTTCAGCTCTCTCTTCATGGCTGCCAACCTGCAGAGGATGGAGCAGTGTCAACAACCAGTTCTGCTCTACACCATCTTTTTTTATTTGTTCCTCATGGCTCAACTCTGGAGGTATGAAGTGTCTTTTTACTTTGCCCTCTGCTGTGTTAGTTTTTCCTCTTCTTGTGCCAGGATGTTTCTGCGCTGTTCCTCTGCCTTCTGCAGCAGCTCCTGCATTCAAATCAAAGTCCTACGATTCACTTCACTTCATTTCCATCCATAGGTTGCATTTCATATGCTGATTAATAATTAATAATAATAATGCTGTGCCTAAAATTAATTTTGAAGAACTGTGGATACCTGTTGTGCATAGCAAGCCTCCTCTTCAGCTTGTCGACGTACAAAATCTGCACGTAGGGCTGACACCTCCTGCCTGATGAGACAAAACATTTATACACATCATCTGTTGCATATTTTCTGACTACAGACTCTGAAGTGTACAACTGTACATTCATTTAGTTAATTAAACATGCATTTTCTCACCTCTCGCGGAGATACTCCATCTCCTGCAGTCGTATCTTCTCCCTCTCCCGACTCTGGTATTCCACAATGAATTCTGGGTATTGGTTAAACACGGGGTACTGGTCTTTGGTCAGCGGTGTAAAGTCAGAAAGCATAGTCCTGGGATGGATGTCGGCTGGTGTGCTGCCCATGAGCCGGTAGGCCTCCTTTATCATGGCAGTGACATCCAGGTTGTTACGGTGGTGGAAGAAATACTGAGAGGAAACGATGACAGAGGATTTTACAGACGAGAAAAAACTGACTGACTATGGGGCTGATTTTATCTTTAGAAGCGAGGGCATATCGGTTACCTCAAAGTCCTGTTTCTGGGAGCACAGAAGGAGAGGCTCGCGGCAGCAGATGATGTAGGCCACGCAGGCCATGAGCAGGAATGAAGGATGGTTGGAGAAGATCGAGTCAAAGACTCGGAGCCACTCATCACGAGTCAAAACCTCTGAGAACAACGTCTCCAGCAGGGGCCACACATACAGCTATAACAGATACACACAATAAAATGTGTGAATGTAAACAGGGCAGAGACATGTGGTCACATGGGTGTTCCTGGACAGCCTGTTGGACAACTCGTGCACCCTTTTCTGTCCATTGTGTTTAGCTGTGGATGGTTGTGGTTACCTGTGAGGTGATGCCACAGTCCACCAGGTGTTGCAGCAGTTCCTTGTCGTGATGGGCCAGAACGTTCTCTGCCATGCTCAGGATGTTCAGAGGAGGGTTGGGGAAGTACTCGAACCAGTGCTGACACCAATTCACTAAACAAACAAACAAACAACAGACTTGACTTTGCCTGAAGACATTTTGATGCCTAGTAAACAGAGTCTTCAACCTTGGCTTGCTAACACTGAGAAGTAGTGTTGTTTGGTCGTACCTTATTAATGTAGCAGTGTGAATCTCTACACAAATCCTGCAGTAATTAAAGGCAGAGGACTTGAAGATGTAGCTCAAAATACTGTAAAGCTTAAATGAAGCAATGCTGTGATAACAGCTGTGCAGAAAACCCTTAATATTCATATTTTTGTGTTTTCTGAGAAAATTGCTCTTCATACATATTCACAACAATTAAATACCTATGACAGTGGCCACCACCTCGAAGCAGAGCATTGGGTTGTTCTGGAAGAGCTTGACGAAAGGGAAGGCTATCAGGGGAAGGTACTCCACCTCCCCAAAGATGGCTGCCCAGTGAGCTAAGGCAGACAAAACCCTGCGGAAGAAGAAAAGAAAAATCATTGAAAAAATCATGTGATTTTAAAATGGATTGAAAAAAGAAAAAAGGTTGAATTGATTATTGTTTATTTCAATTATTGTACTTATGACCATCATGGGTACCTCTGCAGTCCCCTCTGCAGCTTGTGACTTTTGATTGGATATTTATCATGCAGAGTGAGGTAGGCTGAATGCAGTCCTTTGTCAGTCAGGCTGCTGTATGACGCGTGGTTCTCTGGGAGACACAGCAAAGACCGCCATACAAACATCCTGCAACACGGACACACAGAGTAATCATGTAAATCTTACAAATACATGAGCATGACAATGTTGGCATGCATGTCATCAGATACATGAATGGATCTTCTTATGATGAAAGTAATCTTTACCTGTATTTAGCAGGATACTCTCCAAACGCCTTGAGCAGAGCCACCAGTCTCTTCTTATTCAGACCAGCAGGCAGTTCATTCTAATGACAGACACAAAACCACAACACTCTATTAAATTACAAAGTTTGATGGAAAAATTAAATAAATAAAAAAAGCTTTATGTCACTCAACAAAAGGAAATGAAATTTTAAGAAGTGCATGTTAGGACGAGTGTTATTCGCACCTCTTTATCCTCAGCTGTAGACCCAGCGGGGGGTCTGAGTATCTTCACCTGTGTCCGCCTCCCTGAGCTCTTAGCTGGTCTCTGAACCACCTCTGACCTGACTTTGACCTTCAGGTTAGACAATTCCTGATCGGCATCACCACCAGATACTACTGCCACCTGGGAGGGAGGAGGCTGGGCACACATGCAGAAAATAAATACACACATATAGAGCAACATCTGATCAGCAACAAATCAACTCTAGCCCTGCGTATATCATTAGAATGTTATCAAGCTGACTGTCACCTTGTTTAACTCCTGGGTGAGACTCTGAACGCTGTAGACGTTGATACTGCCGTTATCCATGATGGCCGCAACATGTCGGCCGTTGGGGCTGACCGCCACTGTGGTGATCGCGTTGTCATGGGAACCCATGTGGAAGAGCAGCTTGCAGGTGTGAATGTTGATGAAGCGCATCATGCCGTCCTGGCTCAGTACACCAAGCGTCTAAACAGAAGAGAAAATAATACAAAGGACGGACAAGCTAAGCATGGAGAAACATGAACATGTTAAATAAATGTACAGACACTCTGAAACGGAAACAAACAAAATCCACAGCAGGAGAAAGAGGAGGTGAGAGAGGCGCTCTGTTGTCTGTGTACCTGGCTGGCTCCTCCATCAAAGCTGTCAGGCAGAAATTCCAGCTGTCGCACGGTTCGGACCTGGGTGGGCATCTGAATCACCCTGACCAGCTGTCTGCTGTCCAGACACCACAGGTGGAGCAGGTTGGAGCGCCCACCAGCAGCAAGGCTCTTACCATCACTGCCAACACAAGTCAGGTATATCAGTGTTTTTATGTAGTCTTCTGATTCCCATTTACTTTCACTTTAATTTTTAAACTAAAAACAAGTAAACAAATAGATACAATTACGAAGAGATCAAAAATGTGTGTGCCAAAAGACTTATTCCTTTAAAATATTGAAGTAAAAGGTCAAGCAAGCCATTAACGGGAAATACAATGACAAACAGCAGTGCAGAGGAAGTGATTCACATAAAAAGCCTATCTATATAGAAAGGGATTAAAGTGATGAAACTGATTTTGCTTGCCTAATTTCCTCAGACAGGTCATTCCAAAGTAGGGGCACCTTAATAGAGCTCAAGAGCTAAAAGATCAGCAATACAGCTTGTAGCCTTTCTGTGCTATAAAAGAAGTTGGTAAAATCTTAAAATCAATTATAATCTTACTGGTAGCCAGTACAGTATCTAGGGGCTAAGCAAGGGGAAAAATGTAGTCAGTTATACTGAAAAGCTACATAATCCATGAGCTAGTTAGCGGTTGTGATGTGAGAGACACACCGTGTGACAGCGAAGGCCTTGTAGGAGATTTTGGGTCCGCAGTCGGGGACCGGGAGCTGATATTTGCAGAACAGTGTGTCGCTCTCCCAAGCAAAGATGGAGTCATCACTGAAACAGCTGAGGATGGTGTTACTGAGAGGCAGGAAAAACACCTGCAACACAAACAACAGGGAGCTATAAATTTGCCTGGCATGTAGTATTAACATCTTACAATTAACCAATTACCAACTCCTAATTTGACAAAACAACACAATCCTTGGACATGTGATTATCTTCATGAAGTGTTTAAACTACCATTTGTAAATGTTTTCATTTGCTAAATCTGTATATTTACCCTCTGAATGCCAACAGACTGTTTGATGTTGAGCTTCCTCTTCCTCTGGAAGGTGTCCAGATCCCAGAGCTGAGCCGTGTCCAATGATGTGCTGATGGCGTAGCGACCAGAGCTGTGGACAGAGATGGATGAAACTGCTCCCTCGTGACCTCGCATCCAACTGACCAACTGCTTTGTGTCTTAAAGAAAAAATACCAAGTGAAAATTCATTAAAAATAAACCTGTGCGAAAAAACAGAGTACATTCATGAAATTATTAAAAGACCTAAGTGTGTGGATGTTTCCATCCTACCTTTGTCAAAGCACTTGATGGTGTTGTCAGCCAGAGCTACAAGGAACTCTGTGGTCCTGCGGAGGCTGAAAGCCAGAGCAGTGCAGGCCTGTCCCGTCTTCTGCACTAAACGAAATCTGCACCGAGAAAGAAGCAATGACAAACACGAGACACGAGAAATGTGAAGTATGCTTAGTTTGAGTGTATGCTCACTTCAATGTCTTGTTCCACTCTACTCAAGGGTAAAATTTATGATAGATACACAGTCGGGTACTTGTAGATTAAAAAAGAAAAGAAAAATGGGAACAAGACAAGAGTGTGTAGTGTTTTTCCATCTTCTTCTTCTGCCCTAAATACAAGGACAGTTAGTCGTATAGCATGTTTATCTTTATTCTAATAGTTTTTAATTTTATTTTTTATTCAAATTGTTATTTTATTCTTTCCAATATCTCTCTATTATTGTCTCTATTTTTGAGTGCTGCTACTAATTTCGCTCTGTACTGCTGTGTTACCTGCAAATTACTCCCAAGGGGGATCAGTAAGGGAACATCTTAATCTTAATCTTAAATAGAAAACATTCTATGACACAAATTATAAGGTTTAGTAAGTGGTCCATGACATCTGTGAATATCACAGATATCATGGACCACATAATTCTAATAATAATAATAATAAATATGATGTGTTAACAAACACTAAATCCAATTTAATTATTGTGGGGGCTTTTGAGCATAGTCAGACCTGTTTCTACTGATGTCAAACACATAGATGTTGCCATGGTGATCCCCTGCCAGGAAGGTGTCTCCTGTGGTGTCAAAGGCCACATGGAGGAAACGCACCGTCTTGGCCTGCTGAGCAGTGCGGACCACCGTCACCAACACACTGAGGAAGACAAACAACACACATTAAAGGGGAAACACACTAAATCTGAAAGCATTCAGAGTAAAACCAACACATTTCTGTGAATCATGGCTGCTCTCTAGTGGTCAGAATACACACAGAAAAAAAAACAGCAGTTAAATGCTATTCTCCTGCAATAGCTTGTGACATTGTCAAAAACACTTACTTAATAAAATAAAGAAAAACATGTAATTTTCAGGGCAAGATTATATTGGTCACATTGGTTATAGGTTTAAAATGCATTTAATTAATCACCTACATATTAGATTAGATTGAACACTACACGAAAACACTGACAGTCACACTGAATATAGTGTCCGTGATAACCAGGTTCTGACCTGGATACATTCAATCTTGATTTTTAATTTAGTCAAAATTGACCAAGACTCTAGTCTTAGCCTATACACTTATAGCTCCCTTCTTGACAAGTGGTTATCAAAGAGGATGCTTACAATAAGGAATATATCTTTATAGAGCTTTGATATTTTCCATCTTCATCCTCCAACTTAAACATAATCAGTTACACCTTTACTCTAAGTGGAATTTAGGATAGCCAAAAAGAACAACGACTAAAGAAAATCTTTGTGGCATCCGTTGTGAGTAAAATGCTTTAGCCTATATAGTTATATATATTGTTTGCAATTCAAGTGTATGTAACATGTAACAGGAGTGCAACAAGTGTGACTGAGCATAACTAAATAGGAAGCAGTTAGACTCCTTGTACTGTTATGTGGATGAGGTATATGTCAGGGAGAAGTCCTGCAAAATAATCGACCTAAGTCTGTCACCATCAGGCACACCTACAGTAGACCTAATTAAGCATCATTAGGCTATTTCAGACCTACCCCTTTCCTGGTGTTGGTTTTCGATGCCAGACTTTCCCTTCTTCTTTGTTTCCGATGTCAGTCACCTCCATTTTAAAGACGTCTGTAAGATACTCGTTATAAATATGGGAAAGAAGAATATCTCCCTTACTTAACGCTAACTTACTGTTGCTGCCCCAATTTGCAGTAGCATGGCTAGCTAACGGGCTAACCGACTAATCTCTTTTCACAGGCGGAGCAAACAGCGCGAAATTTGAAAGAGCAACATTCAGTTTATTTAATTTAAAGTCACGATCTTAGACGACGTGAAGCTCAGCACCATTCAATGTAAATCAGTTCGGCAGTTAAGCTCCACGAACTACGCGAACAGTTATCGTCAACTTCGGCTTCAGAAGACTTTTTGGGAGTTTGTTTTGAGGACGGTTATTTTGTCGCTCAAAGTTGACGTAAATGGTAAATAGAAGGGTGCATCATGGGAGTTGTAGTTCAAATACGACTAAGAGAGTAACTAAACCAAACCGTACCTTGTTTCATTTCATTACTAACATCTCTGAGAAGCAAAGGCAAATATTATTTTATTACAATATTACCACTCTATTTATACATAGTTTTTTGTTTTGTTGTTTGTTTGTTTTTTGTTGGTTTGCTCTGAGTAATTAAATCTCAACTGTGTTACATACTGTAAACTATAATTCTTAAAGGAAGTATAGATGAAAACCATGATTAATGTCATTATACATAAATGCTAATTCAGATAGAGCAATATTATTATCTCCTGAATATCCTCTATAGACCTGAGATGTTTCCTCCACTAAAAAAAAATAACGATTTTCAATATGGCAAGTCCTTCTCTGTCTCTAAAGATGAATAAAATATGTTCTGTCTAAAAGTCACCAGAGTGACTGTAATGACTGTAATTATCATCCAATCTTCTGGTGGATACAAAAGTCAGTGTTTATAGGCTTACCATGGTTGGAGGTTCATTTCAAATTCAAAAGCTGTAACGCTAATCATCATATTAATATCCACCTATTGCGTAAATATGGACATGCAATAATAATAATAATAAATACTCAGTTGCATGTATTCCTCCAATTGAATATCCTCTTCACTAGTTCATCTATTAAAAAGCTACCAACCAAAAATTATGTCACAAAAAGAAGTAAACGTTCGCTCAGACTCACTGCATCATCAGCCTAGGTCAAACATTGCTGATATAATACATTGACATTTCATTTAGGACATTTTTTGGATGCCTTTGTCCTAAGTGACTTACAGTAATTCATACATACATACATACATACACTGATGGCGGTGGCTTCCATGCAAGGTGCCCACCAGCACCAGCACATCAGGAGCTGTTTGGGGTTCAGTATCTGACCCAACCACACTTTGAAATGCAGATCAGGGGAATCAAACCAGTGACCTTCAAATAACAAGACGCTGGCTCTAACCCTGAGCAACAGCCACCCATAATACAAAACATGTACAATTCATAATACTGTGTTGTGTTAAAGATGACCTCAGAGATATCTATCCTGTTTTGCAACATCATAAATATGTTCATTGAATCAAATGAACAATCAGCCTATTCCACTTCTTTTCTTCACAATGGGCTACATCATTCCGAAACCTAAAACACCTGTCACACCAGTCAAATGAGAACATTAAGTTTCATAAACCGTAGTTATTTGCATGAATAATGTTTCTCAGTAATGTTTCTTAGAGACGCGGGCTGCCATCCAGAGACTCCTCCATCCTGATCTTCTACTTCTTTGGCTTTACTACTGTTCACGGCCACAAGTGTTGGCACGCCTCTTTCTGTAGCTGGCTGCCTGTGGATGGTCGACTATCAGCGTTTGCATATTTCACAGGAAGTACAATAATAACACAAAGCAAAACCAAAACATGTTGGTGTGAGTGTGTGAAAATACATCCGTTCTAAGATTTTGCCTTCAAACTAAGTGCATATTATAAACCTGTATTATAAATAAATACATAGATAAATAAATAAATACATACATGTGTAATTTTGCTTTGATTTTCTTTGTACAGAAACAATATTTGATTCTCTAGAATATAAGTTCAGATTTAATGTATTCTTTATAAGCAGATGCCTTTTGATTTCACTGACTTATTCGTGTTTGCTCTCGAACAGTTTTCGATTATCATTATTATCAGTAATAGCAGTAATTTGAGCTCGTTTGGTTTTACTTTGAAAAGCTGAACCGGATGTATCTGCTCTCATCTCGGTACTTTTTAAGCTAGCTCCCTCTGATTAGCCACGTCATGTAAACTTAGCAGTGAAACATTTCTCATATTAGGACAGCGAGGGGTCGCGGTTTTGGGGGGTCGTTGGTTAAATTTTAAAGAGGAGCTCTTCTTTCAGGTTTATAACTCGGCAGTAATTGTATGGAAAGATGTCAGATATCGGGGACTGGTATAAAAGCATCCCTTTGATCACCCGGTCCTGGTTCACTGCCTCGGTTGCCTTTCCCCTGATTGGGGTACTACGACTGGTAGATATCAGGAACCTTTTACTGTTTCCGGAGCTGGTCATCAGCAGATTTCATGTAAGTTATCATTGACTGTGTTCAGCTTTGTGCGATGCAGAAGTTGATACCCTGTGTGGTTGTTGTGTTTTCGATGTGGTCGGTTAGTTATTTAGCAAGCAGCTAGCAAGGCTCACTCAGCAGGCCTGAGCTGTGTGACAGCCAATGAGAGGGCGCTACGCAGGAAGTTACGACTTCCGGATGCTGTCACAATGCTACTTAATGCAGCAAGACTGGAATATGGTTTACATTTAACATCAGTGCCAGAAATATTCAAAACATATTGGTAACTACAAATGTTAACGTTGTCGAAACATTGTCTTTTTTAGCATTTGGTTGAATTAAAACAGACTTTGTTGCTGTGCACGTCACGCTACAGGAGAGGTATTTAGGATTCTGCTCGTTAGTAATGAGCACCTCAGGCAGCGTTTTTACTTTCTATCAATCCGCCGCTGGCAGAAAGCTTCTCTGTCAGGTCAACAACATAGATGAGGAGGAGGGATGTGTGAATATGTATCCTGAAAGACCTACCTCGGACCAAAAATAGTCCCTGCAGCCTCTTAACCTGCAGTAGTGAAAGTTACACTGAGGTACTTGTACTTAACTTATTTCAGAGGGAAAAATGTTACTATTAATGCCACTACAGTGTAATTTTATTTTGCAATATGTACTTGTTTCTTTTAAAGATTACAACTTTATTTTTTACCTAAAGATGTTTAAATTGGATGGATAGTAACAGTATGAAGTATTTAAAATAAGCTCCACGTTCACTAGCCACTGCAATAAAACGCTATTTCCACAGTAGCAATAACACATAAATGTAATAATAATATATACAATAATTCACATCATATAAAAGTTACACTTATGAGTATAATAGCAGAATGACCTACTCTTAAGGGAATTTGTCTCTTAGTTATGTCTTTTCACTGAGGGAAGATTTTGAACGCAGGACTTATAGAACATATATTGGACTTGGATGGTTTAAGCAGTGGCATTACATTTACCTGAGTAAAGGGTTTGAATACTTCTTCCACCACTGTTTGTTGGACCAATCATTAGCCTTTCTGTAGTGTTACATGACTGTACTGTTTAACCTGCCAGAGAGCAAGCGGACGTGACAGTCACCACAGGTTACTGATATCTCTGAGAAACAGAGGCAGATATTATTATGTTATAATAATTACTCTATTTACTCAGAGGTATTTTGTTGCTTGGCAACTGAATGCGAAATTAAATCCCTACCCTGTTACATACTCTATAGGCTATTAATCTTTAAGGGAAAAAATAGGTGAAAACCAGGATTAATATTATTATAATCAAATGGTAAGTCAGTGCAGTATTACAAGCTGTGGACCTTTCAAGTTTGAAGATATTCTGTTTAAATGTCACCACAGTTAGAATGAATTGTTATCCGATACTCTGGTGGATACAAGTCCATTTTTTAGGCTTACCATGGGGGGAGGTTCACTTCAAATTCAAATGCTATAAAGCTAAACATGTTCAGATCCACCTATTGTGGAAATATGGGCAATCAAAAACTAATAATTAATACTGGGTCAGAAGCTGTATATATCTAGGAATTTTGCATGTATTTCTGCAATTCAACATTATTTTAATCATTTAATAAATTGTAATTATTATTTAAACTGTTAAACATACTTTCGGTAAATTGATTTTGGTCTATGGGTTAAAAAAACAACAAAAGGAAGATGGTAAACAGTGCCTGTCAGAAGGTGTGGGAGCTGCCGTCCGGTATGAGTGGCTAGAATCAGACTGGTTTGTTGCAGTTTGATATCCTTTGAGTGAGTAATGAATTAATCAACTCGATAACCGCATTCATTTTATTGTACTAAAAAAGATAAATAAAGATTATCCAGCATATCTAGTTACAACTAAGGCACAGTCACAATATATTCCACTTCAGTATTTGACATTTTAATTGTTTCACGGTGTTATCACCTTGATTAAGATTAAATATAATATGCTCATGACTTCTCACTTCACCTCTTAAATGCTGTATTGATGTGACGTCTGTTGCCATCAAACAAAAGCTTTAACTCTGATAGCGAGTTAACAGACTCTTCCGAGGAACACCAGCTGTCGGCTGCCACTGTCTCAGTGTTTGAAGTTTTTTCTTTACAATCCACATGAGACTTCATGTGTGTTACAAGCGTGGCCTTGAAAGTCTGGATCTGTGAACAAACGCCGCTGTGTTGATGTCTTCCTACATTTCTGTCTGACTCGCGTCTCGTCTGTTTGTTTCAGATCTGGAGACTTGTGACAGCCACCTTTTATTTCCCAACTGGGTTTCTGTACCTGGTCAACCTCTATTTCCTCTACCACTACTCCTCTCGGCTGGAGACAGGTGAGCCTTTTGGCCTCAGTGGCTTTTATACACACCCATTCTCACACACGCTGATGCTGATTATGCCAATGCTAATGTTTGTCTTGGTATTTTTCTCCAGGGTTGTTTGATGGCAGACCTGCGGACTATGTCTTCATGCTCATCTTTAACTGGATATGTGTTGTTGTATCCTTTTTAAGTGGCACCACAAAATACAATCTACCTACAGTGAATCATTCCCCCAGCATCTAAGGTTACATCCTGGTTTGCCTGATTTCCTCTCCACCATTGATTCCAGCTCTCGGCTGCTTCCTTTGCCCCTCTGCATCCCTCTTTCATCTGTCTTTCCTCCACCTTACTCTCTCTCTCTCTGCAGTACTGTGCCATGTCAGGGTGGCTCTGTGCCAGTGGCCCAGTGTCAGTCTACCCCTGCAGAGCAGAGAAACCTAATCTAGGTCACATGCAGCACCAGCAGTGCAGCCTGGCCCACATCTCCACACTGTGCCGTTTTGTCAGGAGTTCAGCTCTGATTGCCAGCTTGTCTCACATTTCAGACAGTTTCTTGTTTATAAGAAGTGTTTTTGGCAACATCCTGTTCTCTTTAAGCCTGATGTAAACCAAGTGTTCAGTCTTTGTTACCACAGGCCAACTGTGGGGGGGGGGGTGAAATAAATGTGAGCTGTGGGAGATTAGGCAAGGTCTGATCTGCCAGTTTCAGGTGCCTTTTTCAAGGTGAAGTGATAGAACTTATGGCTTCAGTATGATTGTATTGGTTGTTGTCCTTGACTCCAGCTGTAGATAGTCGGTATGATGATGAACATGCGGGTGAGAATCCTCCTTTCTCTCTCTCTCTCTCAATATATATATCCCAACATGAAATTATGGCCTATGTATACTGTGTATATAAAGCTCAAAGCAACTGTTTTAAGTTATCACTGAGCTGTAAAGATTGTTTCATAATTCAAGATCGCCACTTAAACTAGCCTTACTTAAAGGTGCGATATGAAGGAATTCATACTATACAGACAACTCCGCTAAGCGCTGCTAACTGTAGCTGGTGTTAGCTAGTAAATTCAGTTAACCCTACAGCTAGCAAGCGAGCCTATAAGCAGAGTGTGCTCAGCATGGGAGCTCAGAGCACCAGCGAAACGTTCGGGCTGTCATTTCTTGAGGTTAAATGGGGCTAGCCTAGCTGGTTAGCTCGCTAACTTCAGTATATATCTCTGCAACACAATACACAGACACCTTTGACATCATGTCAAAACTGTTGTTTCTTCACATTCTGTTGATAATTCTAATGCAAATTCTTACATATTGCACCTTTTTTAAAAGCTTGAACTCTTGCAAAAATAGAAAAAAAATCATGCAGCTTTAGTTGACTCATATATTGTTCTTCATGTTGTCATCAGCTGCTGATGATCCCACTGATCATGTCAGTGCTTTACGTCTGGGCTCAGATCAACAAAGATGTCATCGTGTCCTTCTGGTTCGGAACACGATTCAAGGTACCTCATGTTTTATCACCATCACATCACAAATTATACTTGTGTTTGTTGTCAGAGTATTGTCAGATCACATGAAGCAGCATCTGTCTTTGGTATGGATTGTCATCATGTGATGATTATTTCACATCAGTAATGCTCCCTGGTTGTGCAGCCTTCTTATAACTCGACACAAGGATAATATTAACAGCCATATTAATTGTATTCTTCATATTTTCTGTTTCCCTGCCCTAGGCACATTACCTACCTTGGGTCATCCTGGTCTTCAACTTCATCATTGGAGGCTCGTAAGTCATTTTAGTTACGATAAGCTGAATCATAGGTATATTTTAAACGCACTGCTCCATAAATGTACATCCAGTTTATTTACATTAATAGGGAATGGTATGACAAGAAGCAATATATAGTAAATATAAGTGTTTTAAGTTACAAATTCTGCAATGTTAATATTTCTCCTTGTCTGTGCTATGATTGTGCAGTTTTGTGGATGAACTAACAGGGAACCTGGTGGGTCACCTCTACTACTTCCTCATGTTTAAATACCCCATGGACCTGGGAGGTCGCTCCTTACTCTCCACACCAGAGATCTTGTAAGTTTGAGTTTTTTTTTTAATTTTGATTGTCTTTAGTTTTGGCCTCCATTCTTTTTTTAGTTTCAACAATTAACTCAACAACTTCGTTGCGGAATTTGGGGATGTTGATGTTGATGTGTTGTACACATCTTTAAAACACCCCTGTGTAACTTCTGAATGAAGAAACAACAAATTTTTCCCTCTGTTCCCACGGCATTGAACATGTCTATCCTCCTCTCTCCAGGTACCGGTACCTCCCCAACAGGAGGGGAGGGATGGGTGGCTTTGGAGTCCCTCCTGCCAGGAGACCAGCTGCCCAGGAGCAAGCAGGAGGTGGAGGCGGCGGGGGAGGAGGACGCTACAACTGGGGCCAAGGCTTCCGTCTCGGAGGAGAATGAGAGAACACAAAAGGAGAGAGGCATGCTCCCCCATACTTTGCGCCCAGAAACAAATGGCCATGCAGTTGATGTTCCAGGTTAAAATGCTTGCTTTTTCACATTCTTTCCTGTTAGACCTCGTCTTAATTCATATTCTTGTTTAGTTTTAAAGGGTTACGGCAGGAATAAATGTGAGAAAGCATGCATCTTAACCGAGGCCACACCTCATAGCAGGACTCGGACTCTGACTTTAGGCTCAGCTCTACTATTCACTCTGCTGCGGATGTTTCAGTGTGAAGCAGATAGAAGAAAATAAGAATAAAAAGTTTTTTTTATGTGATGATTCTTCTTCCCCTCCCCATTTATTTCCTGTCCTCTCCTCACCCCGTTCCCTGCCGCCCTCTCTCCACACTCTGCCATTGGACTGTCAAGACAAGAGATGTTGCAGCTGCACCCCAGCACGCTGTTGATTTTGATTCTTGTGTTCCCGTCCTCTCTCTCCCTCTCTGTGATGCCATATCAGATTACATTGTAATTACCGATGCACTGGGAGTGTGTGCTCTGCCACCCCTCTACACAAGACAGGGCAAAGCTATTTAGGGAGCACTGTATCCAGGTCTGAATTTACATGGTGTAAAAATGTTTAAGCGTCCATGGCACAGACTTGATCTACCTGTCTTAACTCTGATCTTGATCAACATGAGGTGAAGACGGGATTTTTCTTTTGTAAATATAACAGTTGTTTATTGAAAGGACGAGTGAGTGTCGGTGTTTCCATGATTCTCGAAAGTCAGCCGATCTCAGCCAGTTATGTGCTGGCGTGGCTGGTTAGGTATCACTCTGACTGTAGCTGCAGAATACAATTAAGGCAAACACTATTCTTTATTAATGAATCTGACATTTTTTTTCTTAATTTAAATTAATTATTTAATCAATTATTTCATTTTAATCTGAAAAAAAGGTTTTCATTGATTTCTTTATGCCTCGACAAACTAAGTGAAGCAAACTAAGCACAACACAATTTCATACCGTTATACTTTTTAATATTTGGCCACCTTTTCGTTCATACAGTGATCTAGGGACCTTATTTTCCTATTAAAACAGATTGTGTATTCAATTAAGGTAAAATGTTTCTGAATTTGTATTATTACCTTATTTATATTGTTAATACTTCACTTCTGAGTTTAATTTTTTTCATAAAACTACATAGTGCCCCTTTAAAGATACAAGAATTACCCTGTCAAGTTTAGGCAAACTCAGATGAACAGAGATTATTCTCCTCACTGTGCAATTTAGGGTTTTTAAAGTTGTTCTGAACACATTTTGTACTGAAATAAACCATTAATCTTCACCATGCTCACGGTACCTCCCTCCAAACTGATGCACAGAATCAATGCTGGAACACACAGACTGGTTTTACGGTTGGTTGTGTATTTATTGAGTTACAGCAGACTTAAAAGTAGAAAATGAAAATGCAAGCGGTTTTCCATCCTAGCCAACCAAATGTACAGTATCCCAGATACTCGTCTGAACATGAAACTAAAGCAGCAGCAGCAGAAACGACAGACATTCAGCCAGCAAACAGCCACACACACACCTGCCATTCAACCAGTTTAATATGACGGTTCAACTTGACTGTTTTGTTGCAGTTTGCGCCAACAATCACAGATATCCCTTTAAATCATTTTTGGAAAATCAGTTGTGAGAAATTGAAATTCTGAAGCACATGCAAGCAGCTCGTGTTGTGATCATCCGAATGGCGTTTTGAAGACGATCAGCACAGGCTTGATCATTCATTTCTGTGGCTGAGATGCGTTTCAGGTGTTCTGAACTGACTGTACAGAAATCAACTAAACCCAGTCCGGCTTTGTGTAGAAGGACAAACAGAAAGCCTGGAGAGAAGACAGATGTGCTCACAGATCACAGCTGATCAAAAGTGGATATTGGACACGACTCAACTAAAGGACCTCGAGTTATTTTGTCATGCGTGAAAACACTTTTGCCAAACTGTTCTTGGCAAGTTCAGTCAAGAATATTTCAAGTTTTTCAAACAAAGAAGTGAAATGCTGAAGTTGTCTTCGCCGGTCTGCACTGTGCCCAGACAGCAAATGTCAGATAAAGAGAGCTGGAAAGGCAGCGTGGTGCGATCACACAGACACTCCACTCTCTTCTCTATGTCATTAATCAATTCTATATCAGGAAAAAGGAACATTCTGTGCCGTTTAAACATGCCTCAGGTGCTGATGCAAGAACCAGCTGATTAGAAAAGATGCTGGAAGTCGGTACAGTGCATTTATTCATTCCTTCGCCCTAATGCGGTTTTTCAGGTTTGTTTGTGTTTACTCTCTCCCCCCAGCAGTGAGGCTGACCTGTGTTCAGATTGCTCCTTCTAACTGCCCCTCAAACACCTTCAGTGTAGTTCTATGAGGGTGAGTCAAGGTGACGCAGCAGAAGAAAAAAAGGAAAAGTTACCGTTTCCAACAGTTCCAAAAATGAAGTGGCCTTAGCGTTGGATATCTATCACTACCACGGGGATATAAGCAAGTGCCATCAAAGACTACTCATAATGAGTAGTGCGCAGGTATGATTTTCAAAAAAATAGGGCTGATTTTCAGCAAATAACAGACTATTATACACTTTGAGCTTAAAACAACAACAAAAGAAACATTCCAAGTTTTGGGGCAAGTGTCAGACTTTTTTAAAAATGTAACAAAACTCGCCTTCCAAGTAAAACTGTACAAACTTTTTGTAATACAGAAAAATATTTACATGGGTGCTTCTTTAAAAAAAAAAAAAAAAAAAAAAAAAAAAAAGGTGTAGTAGTAGTAAGAACAATGCATCAAGTCCAGCTTTGGCACTCCTCTTAATGTCAGCATCTGCTCCACACATCAGTGCTTCAACTGTGGAACAACAAAGTCAGTGCCCGGCGCTTAGTGATGACATCACAGGCAGACAGTTACATCACTGGCTCCAAGTTTGGTCATCGTGAGTCGTCGCCTTATGGTCGGTGACTCAGCAGTCATGGATTTACTCGACCTGGAACGGAATGAGACAGAAACGTGATGAAAATTAACAAACCGGCAGGAAAACATCTTTCAAGTAAAAATCACTGTTGGCCCATTTCAAATAATTTGCATTTCATTGTTTCATAGCAATGTTTAACAAGAAATATCATCAGCTGACACAAACATGGTATTATGCACATGACATGAAAACAAACCGTGAATACAAAAGCGGAAATGATTATAATATAACAAGTAACTAAATGTAACACCACCACTTTTGTTCTGCCCTACTGTGACACTAACACTGTATGTGTGTCTCTCTACATCTCCATTGCTAATGATGGTGTGGTCTAAATATCATCCTGCCATCCCAGTATGCCATCTTTTTGAAGGACCAATCAGAGGTAATTACACCCTAATAACTTCCTGGGTAGCTGAAGGCTGCAGCTGTGGCATCTTAAAGGAACAGTACATAATTTATTTATCTGTTTATTCGAGTTACACAGTGACCCCTTTCAGAATCCATCTCCGACCTCCATCCATCCGTTCTCCAACACCAATTGTTCTCTTTCAGGGGTCAGAGAGGGCTGGATTTTATCCCAGCATGCACTGAGTGAAAGGCACCCTGCGCAGACGCAGCCATGTCCTACTTGTCTTCACCTACAATGAACCCTTTTGAGATTGGTATAGATGCAGTAAAATCTTTATTACTGATGTTACAGCAGCAGTAATAAATGTTTTCGTGATGAAGTGAAATGCTGGGACGAATTACCCCTCGACTCCATAGCATTTTATTGTTAAGCTCATTGTTTCAGTTTTATGATCTGCAAGTTTATCGTTTTAGTTTAGTTTACCAGCGTCAAACCATAGATGATCTCAGCTTGTGAAAAGAGTTAAGTGATTAGCAGGCTAAAGAGCCGGTCATGTTTCTCTGGACATTCATCAGGTGTCCAGGAACGCAACTACCAATGAAGGCTAATGTTGCTATTTGTATTAAGCAATAGTTTGCTGTGTCACTTTTAGAAAAGAAAAAACAACAACAACTGATTCATGCTTTTACTTCAGGTAAAACTGGATTCATCATAGGGTTCTTTGTTAAAATGAGACAAGCATCAGAGGACGTACACAATATTAGACTTTTCCTTTATTTCCCAACACACTCACCCATACAAATCACATACAGGTTTTCTCACCAGTTGGACCTACCATCAACCAGTGACCCTCCCAGGTTGCTCCAAGGTCAGCACTTCAGTGTCTGTTGCCAGCCTTTGTCTTTCCACTGCTTCCTCACTCTCCTCCCCCACTGCAACAGTCACCTTCACCCACCTGGCAAAGGAAACAGACAGGTGATAAGTTCAAACACAGACTAATTCCAGGAACCAGAAACAGGAATCAGAGGATGAGTTTTATTGAATGGTTATGTGAAATGAAAATCCGGCTGCTGCAACATACAACAACTGCAAAGAATGCATTAATTCAGCATCCACAAATGGCGGTGCCCATACAGTTCTGTATTTTTAGACTGTTTCACAAAAAAACCTTAAAATAACTCCTCAGATATTCCTAAAAAAAAAAACAAAAAAAAAAAACTAATACCAGCTGAGCACACCAGAAAATATAAATATAGGATAAAAGATCTGTTTCCCTTCTCTTCACCCACCTCCCTTTGTCAGCAGTACCAGAGCCGGTCTGGTCCGGTCTGGTCCGGCTCATGTCCGTCACACTGTGGGCTAATCTGTCAGTCAACCACTGGACTTTGTCTTGGTCGGACAGCTTGGAGTGCTCTGTTACAGCGGCTGCGTTCTCTCCAGTCTCCTCCACTGCAGCAACGGCTGTAGTGTTAAAAACAACAACAGAAAAAGCATAAAGTCAAACAAGGGGATTAAACACTTCAGATGACTTGAAACCAAACCCTCCTCTGTATTCTCCTCTAAAACTCACCTGTCAGAGCCTTGACTTCTAAGGAAACGCTCTGGTTTTTCTCAGAGCTCTGGCCGTTCTGTTCCTGGCCCACTTTCTGCTGCTCTGCAAGGTTTTGGTTTTCCATCCAGTCCAGAGTTTCACCGTTCTTCAGTGCCGAGCGATGGTCCTTGAACCAGCGCACAATGTCCGTGCGTCCCAGGCTTGTCTGGACCTCCAGCTGGCTGTACTCCTCAGGAGATGGCCACTGAGTCCGACAGAACATCTGTTGAGACAGATTATGTAACGAAACATGAACATTTTAAGTGGTGAAAAATACGTTAAGTCCACTAACAACAAAATGCTTTATTCGGCCTGTATTATAAACAAACTCCAAAATCAAAGATGTATTGGGGAAAGTCAAAGATCGCTTGTAAATATCTTAATTAGAACCCATTTTTTAGCCATGCTAGTGGCAGGACTCAAGGGAGAGCAATGTTGGTTAGTTCGTCCCTTTGGTCCAGACAAATGAGCATCTTAACTATTGGAAGGATTGCCATAAAGAGGAGAACTCATCGTGTGATTAATGTTGAGGTGAAATGTTCAAAATCACAATCTGTTAAGTAACGATGAGAATGTTGTTCAATAAGCACAGAAGAGTAAAAAGTCATCATCCAATACTTTGGTTTAAGCCCAATTGCTGGAAGAATTTATGTCATTCCCCTGAGCCTCAGCTTTGTGTACTTTGTTATATTCCGCCATTGAGTGTGTTTGTATTGTGCTAATTAGTCAGTGCCAGCATACAAAGTACATTTACTCAGACGGATACTGCACTCAAGTACAATTTTGAGGTAAACACTCTTAAATTGAGCATTTGCATTGAGTTCTATGTTCTACTTATACTCCAATTCAGAGGAAATATTGTATTTTTTACTTATCTATGCTTATTTAGCAGCTTTAGAGAGCACAGTAGTAGTAGTAGTAGTAGTAGTAGTAGTAGTGTGTCCTCTCAAAAGCTTCCGTAATGTTGTTGTTGATGTTAATGACATATGGGAGAGAAAATGAAAAGACGATTGTTGCTGCTCAATGCACTAATGCACCGTCTCCATGTCTCCCGTTCATTATCAAACCTGCCCAGTTAGGAGAATCCAAGACACTTTGTTACATTAATGGCTGCTGTGTTTTTTTCCCGTGGGCACTTGTTAATGCGTTTCACTCAATCGTGCCATTGATATTTGCGTTTTCTGAGCTTAGCGTCCTCAGTATAGCTACCCTGCTAACTTTGTTTCAAGCTAGTGAAGCTGAACACAGCTAAGTTAAGGACATGTGCGCAGAAGACACTTTTAGACTCAACACGGGGATGTTTGTGATAACGGGAGACAGTTTACTCGGCTGTGTGAGTTCAGTGGGTCAGAGCGACAGCAGCGGTGACTACAGCGACTGCAGAATGGCAACTCTGAGGGTCAATTCAATTCCTCTATCAGTATGTTTCACCCCCAACCCTAATACATAACATCTGATGAGCTTATAGAATAACTACCCAATAGTATGTGAAGCAATTAAACTCAGTTCCCTCTCTGCTCAAGTTCTACCAATAATATAATAGTATAAAGCTCAGGCGTCATCTTTCTGAATCATTTGAAACTTAAAATGCGTTTTCCTAATACTTGCACAGAAGTGATAATCTCAATGAATGACAGCCTTACAATGCATGACTTTAGAATACTTGGTCCGAGTTAGTGAGCGCTTTATTACTTTTCTTCCTACCTCAACAGAATCTTAATGATCGAACCACAACGTGATTAAAACAGTTATAAACAGTTGTCTCCATCTTTTTTTTTTTTTTTTTTGCGCCCATTTCTCAATTCTCGCCAAACTCCCTCTGGCACTGAAACAGAGATGAAGCTCAGGGGAGAGTAGCTGACTGTCACTGTAATGATTCAGTTGAGAATTATGTTTACAGTCCTACACATTTACCTTTATGCTTCATGTGGGTGTAATGATAAATACATCTGCTTTGTTGACAGCTTAATATATGGCTAATGGACTGTTTTTTTTGGCAGATTTCAAAATGTGCCATCGGTAGCTGAAATATATGGGTCATCATTAACTGACAGCCTGTGCCTGTGAAATGTGTTACAGAGCATAAAACCAGATATCTCATGGATATATGTTCCATTTATAGGCTCCGTAATCCTATGGGATGCTGCCGTTTCCTAGACGCAACACGACTGCAGCTCCGTCTCTTCAGTCTGTCAGATCTGACCTTGTAGTCTTCCTGCCTTCTTATCTCACTTCTAATATTAAAGTATCAGCGCATTTCATCATGTAGTGTCAATCACACAGCTTTTCCTACACAATACCTTCAAGATAAATCTATTTCACACGACACCTCACTTCAGATTGTATTAAAAAAGGTGCCATCTCATCAGCTAGTCTCTTTAAATTCACAACTCATTAATGTCCTGATGCCTTTAAACAGCCCATCAGCAATTAAAACAGTATTCATCTTTATGTCATTATAGCTTGGATTAACGTTCTAACTGGTGTCATGTTTGAATACTTTTAATCAGGGCCGGTGTTGACATGTTTTCATTAGCTATTCTCACCTCTCTGAGCAGGCCGAGGGAGCGGCTGCTGATGGGGGCCGGGCTCGTGGAGGCAGACAGGATGGGAGGATGGGGAGAAGAGGAGGAGGATGATGTGAGGATGGGAGGCGACGCTGAAGCGGAGAGGGTCGGCGGATGGGGGGAGGAGGCCGCGAGCACAGGAGGGGATGATGAGGAGGAGGAAGAGGAGAGGATAGGAGGATGAGGGGAGGAGTGTAGAGATTTCCCGTCCTGCTCCCGGTGATGCGAGGCCCCGTTGAGCAGTGCTCCCGGCCGCTCCACCCTGTCCTCCGTGCTCTTTGAAGCCATGGTGAGCAAAGCCTTCTCCATATTGTCCCTCAGCCCCCGGCGCTCTGAAAACCAGCAGTCCACTTCCGTCTTGGACAGCTTGGTCTCCTGGGCCAGCTGGTCTGCAGGAGAACAGAGTTCAGTGGATCAGATGAGCTGCGTTACCTTCAAGTGGAGGGTTTTTTTGGAAACCTGAGAATTCAGTCCCTCTCCAGGGGACCTAGAAATGGGCTCATTAAAAACATTTCTGCTATTCCTGTCATGCAGGCACCCACCAGAGACAGCCCTGCAGCTCCTTTGGGGTGAAGGAAAATTAAGTCACATGCTGTGAAGTAGTATAAATAGAAGAAAACACCGCCGGATTTATTTAAGTTATTTCAACATGAACTGCCAATTTCACCGGCTGATTCTCACTCTATGTATCCCATCAGGCACAAAGCTCTCTAGAAGCAGTGTTAAAACTTATTTTCAACTGCAAGGTGATTGAAATTGGTCTCCGATGTTGCTTACATGGTACAAATAAAATAAAATACAAATACAAATACATACAAAATTTTAAATAGAAATAAAAACATACATAGCGTTAAAAATATACATGTGATTGATAGGTATACATGTCTGATGTCAAGTAAAAAACTAAAAGTGATCATAGACATATTTTAAATACAAATCTGTATACAAATAATTTGATGTCGTCTTCTTCTTTTTTTTGACTGATCCATTGATACCGCAAACCTGTGCAAGTCTCACTTTACTTCAAAGATACATATTTAAAAAACAATCTGTGTCTGATATGGGTTTTCTTCATTAGAAAATCTTTAAAATACATCTCTCCACTCAGGAAACTCCAGAATCTATGAATATGCAAATATTTTTAACTTCAAAAGCGTGACTGCTAAACCCAAGATGTCTTCTCCTTCACTGTCTATTTTCAGTATAAAAATAAGCAAAAACACATTTAAAGCAGATGGGAAAACTTTAATGTTATGCCATCAAGTTTATTTGCATGCGTGTTGGTGGAGGTCTTTACCTAGGTGTGCCTCTGTTGGAGAGCTACTCCTCTGGAAACTTTCCTCTAGCGCCTTCAGCTGCTCTGACGACTTCCCCTTCACCCTCTCCAGCAGAGGAAACTGGGTGGGCACCACTTTCTTCACAGGACCATCTTTGGGTGCCGATGTCACCTCTGCTTTCACCAGAACTGGAGGTTGAGGAGCACCTTCAAGGAGGAGACAGAGATTATTGATATTACTGAAGGACACAGCATAAACAGAGAAATAACTAACAGATTACTGACCATGATCTTATGCTTTCTCACTATTTGTTTTTCAGGTTAAGGAATGAATGATAAAACCACATCTGAGAACCAAATCAGCTCATTGTACCCTACAGAAAGATACATGATTAATCACAGTCGAAGGGTTTTATCATTACACCTGCTCACGCCACATACCTTTGAGATTAAGGAGCCTCTGTTCACTGAACCACTTCTTTATCTCTCCTCTGGAGAGCCCGGTGGTCTCTATCAGTCTGTAGATCTATCACATGACAAGATGCAACATAAAATGAAACACTTAGCGTGGGTGTTTATCAATGACAGCAGTGTGCTAAAAAAAAAAATAAATAAAAAAATAAGCCAGTAGCACTAAATTAGAAAGTAAAAGCAGCTCCAAAAATCTCACTGGCACAAATAACATCATTTCACTCACTTATTCTTACCTCATCTTCCTCAGGGAAAGGACACTGTGTGTAGCTGGACCTTAGCACTGACAGCTGCTCAGCTGTCTTATTGGGGTCAACGGTAAAACTCAGCAGTTTGGGCGACACCAGCTTGGATGCTGCCATGGGTGCCGAGATGGTTTGGATGATGGAGGGTCGTTTGCTCTCCGTTGCGATCACGGGGGAGGCCAGAGGCCGTTTGAGCGACTGGGCCACCTGTAGCAGACATGGTAGAAGATTTGACAAAATATACTACACAAAAATATGATAGCTTGTGCATCTCTTATAGTCAGATGACTTATATTGCTTAAAGCGAAATCACGCAACTTTGTTTGACATTAAAATAAAAGCTTTCAAGTCATTTAGATGGTACAGAGTCTTGTAACAGGGTGACTGGTGTCTCTGTCACAGCCACCGCGCTCCCATATCACCTGTTACTTTATAATAAGTTTTGTTTGTAGTTAGCACCTTCCTTACGTCTGACAAATTGTTACAGATCCAAGATTTGGATTTATGACAATGGTGTTGCACTCACAAACTGTGGGGGGCGCCAAAAATGCCAATTTCTACATAATGTTGCCTTAAATGGAAGGATTGGTTGCCTCAACTTTTACCAGTTAAACTGAAGACCATTTACATTATTTGAGCCATATTTAACCTACTGTATATAGAAAAAAATGGATACCAGTGATATTGCAATTTTGTAGTTCTGACCCCATGTCATGTACAGTGTGCTTATTTACTCATTTTAAAATTTCATTACATTTTGTAGATTTTTCTTATTATAATTTTTTAGATTAATTGCATCTTATTTTTTGTCTCATTTATTTTTTTTGTTACATTTAGTTGGTTTATATGAAGATGTGATTGTTCATGAAGTGGATTCTGTTCGATAACAAATCAATACAATAGGGACGGGCCTCTGCTGGATTTTAAATACCGATAAAAAGACCTTGAGCAAAGAACTCTGAGGTCCTTTAAGAATCGATTTATTTTTCACAACTGACTGAACTCCTGAATTTGTCTTCCATACTTCTCTGGCAAATTTTACAGTTTCATATCAACATTCACATGAAGAAAGGTGAGACATATCTATGCCTTTGACAGTGTAAGAGAGGTTCGTAGCAGGATTCAAACTAATAACCTTGGCACAAGTCAATTTTGTGTCCCACAGCTGGACACACATTTGTGAAACACTTCTGCCCAGATGTTTTGTACCTGGTTAGTCATGGTGAGAGCGATCGGTGCACAAGTGACGGTGGAGCCGTTCGCTACAGGAGTGAGCACCAGGCTGGTCTGTCCCAGGAGCTGGCAGGGGAGGGACTGCAGGACCGAGGCTGCCTGCTGCAGACTTTTGGATGCTGCAGTGGAGGCAGACAGGCTGGATGATTGGGAGTTGAGCTGAGGAGCTACCACGAAGGTCTGAGGCACAGAGGAGATTGTCCCGTTGAACATTTTCTTCCTGGCTTCCTCCACCTGTCACAGAAGGAAAGCACATTTTACATTTAATATATAAATCCTAAAACCCTAAAATCTTCTGTCGGCATATGTATTACTGACTACTAATATTAAATGACTACCAAAATGATTGTACACCTCTTCTTCTTAACATCATCACCATTAGTAATTAAACCAGATAAATAAACAGGCCGAAATTTCCTGCTTCAAAATGGAGAATGCAACATCATTTTTAACCATTAACATTATATTTTTTTCCTTGTTTGGTAATGCAAAGTGAAATAAGAAATATATTATTTATGTGTAACTCAACAACATAAATCAGTAATCAAACAAGAGCCCACAACCTGATCAGTGGTTATAACAATAGACAATTAGTGCACTTGTGCTCTGAGCTATAATCTCCACTGGAGTAACATGATTAGGGCAAACTTAATATACAGCCCAGGCTTATCATTCCCATTATTTGGAATCTGAATGCAAGTAAATAAAGAGCATTTCAAAACATAAAGTGCCAGAAAATACATTCTCTAGAACCATTATTATTTTTAGTCTTTAGAAACCAGCTGATGCCTTCTTTGTGCAGGTAAACCACATTAAAACCACACTTGAGGGAGCTGAAGGAGTGCTTTAAATGTTTTTATGGACTATAATTCCCACCTCCTCAGGAGACCAGCTAATGCCCTGTTTGAGCCTCTGTGTGGTGAACCAGACTTTGATTTGCTCCTCTGGATGTTTTGAGGCCGCGGTGAGCCAGGAGAGCTCGGCCTGTGTCGGGTAGGGGAACTTGTTGAAGGAAGAGATGAGCGTCAGGTTGTCGTCCAGCGATGGGTTGTATTTGGTTGTGTTGAGGGGCACTGCGATCTTCGGCACCTGAAGTGATATGATTCAATGACTTTTAAGTTCTTGTGTTGATAATAAAAAAGCGAATGGTAACACTTTCAACTGTGTCTGTGATTTCCTAACAATGTCCCTGGAAAAAAAGCTGAAAAGAACTGTGGAATTCAGCACCAATTACAGGGAAATTTGAACTGTCTTAGTAAAAATAGCTCCAATTAAAAAAAAACCCAAGTAAATATTAATTCCAAGCTTCTCATTCTTACATTTTGCTGAGCTGATGTACACCGACTTAACAGACTTTCTAGTTCACACTGACAATTATGTGGGATTAACTAATTGAAGTACACCATGTGGAACACCATCTCTTTTTTTCCTTATAATTAGCATTTAATTACATCATTATTTCAGGAACCTTCCTAAGAAATTATAAGGAAGGTACAGGCTGAAAAAATACAGCATTACCTGCAAAAAAATTAAAAAGGTGCAATGTGCAAGAATTGACCACCTGTCATAATCAAAAAAGACAGAAGGCAGCATATCAGCAGAGTATGCACTAAATGCTGCTAACTGTAGCTGGCATTAGCCGACAGGGGCTAGCCTTATTAGCATGCTAACTTCAGTAGAGGTCTAGAACACAACAGATAGACATACCATCACAACTGTTTTTTTCCAAGTTCTGTTGATGATTTGAGCTTATTTCAGCTAACATTCTTACACATTGCACCTTTAAAAATGCAGTTTACCTTTAATGCAGTGTCAGGATTTCAAGGACTACTCTTACTTACTGGGTATTTGCATTTTTGTCAAGAGTAACATGAGAAAACCACTCTCATGTTTGTGAGCTAAATATTTGGCTAGAGCCAGGAGATAGTTAACTTAGCTTAGCATAAAGGTTGGAAGCAGGGGGAGACAACTAGCTTGGCTCTTTCCAAAAGGTTAAGAAAATGCTTACTACCCACCTAGAAACGCCATTATTGAACATGTTGTATCTTGTTTAATCCATACAATGAATGAATTTAAAAAAACTTGGATATAGAACCACTTTTCCAGCTTCAAGCCTTCATGTTAAGCTAGTTTAGCATAAATGGTTCAATAAGCATTCAAAAAAACCTGACTTCATGTGTTAGTAGTGATCTTTAGAGGTGGTAGTAGGGGTATTTTACTACCTCTGAGCAGAGCTAGGTTAGCAGTTTTCGCCATGCTTCCAGCCCTTATTGGAAGCTAAACTAATTGCTTGCTGGCTCTAACCTCATATTTAACTGACAGGCCTGAGATTAGTATCAATTATCTTATCCAACTCTTGGCATAAAAAAGGCAAACTAGTGCATTTTCCAATGTCATAACAGAAAATGAGCGTCCTCGGGCTCCTGTAATTCCTACCTGGGTATAGTTCAGAGGCCGCTGTAGGGAAGGCATGATGTGAGAAAGGCCGTCTGCTTTTAGTAGAGTCGACTCCGGGATGATGACTGTCCCGTTCACATTGAGGGCGGTAATTGGTTTCTTGGCCAGATCTGGGGCCAGTTTACCCAACTCTGTCCGTTTATTATCCGACAACATTACTTTTGGTTTACCAATCTTAACTGTGGTGGGTTTGCTGAGCGGCAGCATGCCTAGTTCGTCCCCTTTGCCAGAAATGGCGCTGGAAGTGTTGTAAATGACTGCACTGTTGCTGAAGCCCTCTATTGTTTGTTCCAAGATTGTCTGATTGTTCATTTTGATGCGCTTGAACTTAAAGTTGCTCTCCCCTGGGTGACACCTCTCGTTGTGTTCCGTCAAGTTGTCAAACTTCTTTGTGTTGAAGTTGCAGACGGCGCACAGGTATAAGGGGTTGAGGATGACGTTGGGGTGGTTGGCATCCACGTGTTCCTTGAAAGTGTTGAGGTTCTGTGTGGAGAAGGGGCAGTATTTACACTCGTATCCGCCCTGCTGCCTACGCTGAGGCTTGGAAAGGTCTGGTGGGTCGGCAGCTGGTTTGTCTGGAGCGGTTGGAGGGTCCAGTTCCACAGGAGGCTCCGTCTCTGCCGAGATATCCGTTTCCATAGGTGCTTCTTCAGTATGGTTTTCGGTCGGTGTCTGATAGAAGGAGAAGGCAGATTTCAGATTAAAAAGCAACAGCATTTTCAACCATGTACACTTTAAAACACACAAAATGATCAAGTGACCTGTGCCCCATGCACATAACTATAATATCATCTTATCAGCATGTAAGATCAGCATAACATGTTCATTTGAATGTCAGCTTTTTGGAAGCCAGTACGCAAACACTGAAATTCACAGAAATGCAAGAAAATGCATAAGGAAGGAATGGAATGAAAATAAAAAAGTTAAAGTGCTGTGTGATACAGCAAACCATATTAAATCACAAAGTAGAAACTGTATCATCAATGACGACTGACCAGGTTCTGTGTTTTGAACAAAACTATCAAGGGAAGTTGTAAAATAATTTAAAAAGTTTTATGACCCACATAAGTCAGAAGCCTTATTCATCAAGTTCAACCTGTTATAGAAAAGCGACACTCGCTCTTGTCTGATGTGTTTACCTCAGTGACATGTGAGTCCTCTGTGTCATCGTCCAGCTCCACCATGGTCTGGTCGGGCCGGATCATACAGGGCGTGGAGGCCTTCCGTCGACTTGACATGATGATGGGTGATCTTGGATTCGTCTGGGTGGACAGCTGCCCTCACTTGCTGCCTGTGCTCGGCCAGCGGTGATATAAAAAAGGTGCCCAGGATGTAAGACTACTGTCACAGAGTGGTGGTTGGATAAACGGTCTAAGGTACCGAAGATCAGCCAGGAGGACCGGCTTGTACTGGAACCCCGGTACAGGCCTGGGCTCTCTGAGCGAGCACCGGACAGTCTCTGAGATGGAAGTGAGAAGCCCAGGAGTCTGAAAAACAGTCTTTCTCCCCTGGGGTAGGATTAGTGGCTGTAGAGAGAAGAGGGCAGTGGAAGGTGAAGGTCTGGTAGAGATGGGGCTGCTGTAGTGTTGTGTAGGCTGGGCTCGCTGACAGTGTCAGCTCCAGAGCTGGTCGAACTCCTGGAACTGCATGACAGGACACTGCCTGGATGGAAGAAGAAGAAAAGGAAAAATGATGATCATAAACATAAGACATTACATTTTCGTACTGGCATTTTCTTAAGAAAAAACAAAACAAAAAAACACACCCCATTTTAGGGCTGGGCGATATGGCCTCAAATCAATATCACGATATATTGAGCAACTCACCTCGATAACGATAAATGAACGATAAGTAACACCCCCCCCCCCCGCACCTAAAAAAAAGAAAAAAAAATCCTGTGCATTTACAGAAATGCCACTTTAAAAAGGACTGTAAAACTACATTGTACTTGAAATGACAACAACTGAACAAGTTTAAAAGTATAAAATATACAGTCCCTTATAAACAAATTCTAAGCTTCTCGCTTTTTTTATTTCTTCGAATTGAATCACGTGGTTGTACTGCAGGTGGTTGAAGAGGTTGGATGTAAATAAATAAACATTTTGAGGACTTCAGAATCTAAGACATGACACAAAATAGTAGAGAAGTTGACATTGCTGCTTAATAATATGTTAACCTCTTGAGCATTAGAGAACTTTTTTTACCACTATTTTCTTTATCATTATATATTTTTGATAGACACAGAATCTGTTTCAGAAGTCAGAGGGTCACATGACATGGAAGCTATTGAGAAAAAAAATCAAGATTTCTGCATATCAATATTCATATAAAATAGAGGAAGCACTAAAGTACAATAAACATAGCTGTGTCTCATTCGTCCAGTTTACTAATACAATCTGCTGCTGGAGTCACTGGGCCCCATGACATGGAAGATATTGAAAGAGCTGCAATTATTTTGTATTAATATATTTATGCTAAGTAATTTGATGACAGTCCCTAAATCAGTTTCCAGCGATTCAATGCCATGTTCTGGGAGGTGAGCTGACCGTCTTCCTGCTGCTCACACTGGGTGAACCTCAGTAAAGTCGCGGCTGGACCCGAGTAGAGCTTATAATCAAGCCCGACCCGAGCCCGGCCCGACACATTGAATGTAATTATGAGCCCGAGACCGATTTAAACCCGACAACTGTTTAATACGTGGGCTGTTATAACTAACGTTCTCGACTACAATTGCGAGTTGTTTTAACTACAGAAATCTTAATGAATAATGCAACAAGTGCAGCACTTAATGCACTCGACAAAGCGGACAAATGTTATTATCACGGCCCACGACTTGTTTAAAATGGGTCCACACCTCCGACTTTCCTCCAAACTTGCTCAAAGTTAATTCTACTGTTTTTATTTTTTCCTTTACATCTTCATGCTCCATGTTGCACTTGAGCTACACAATCAGTGATGCCGGTAACGCGTTACTAGTTTTGTCATTTTCCTTAGTAAAAAATATATATTTTTGCTTTCTTCTAGCGTCTCGAGGAGTGACGTCACGTACGCGAGAAGTCACGTTTTCCAGCATGAGGACACTCACGTGTCAGACCACGCAGAGACACAAATGCAAACAACAATGGAGGGAGGAGAGAGATGCGCGTTTTCTAGCTGGAAATACAGTCATTATTTTGAGTGAATAAAAAACAAAACACAAATGTTTGATCAGTGGACCGGCCCGGCCGAAGACAGTGGCCTGTTGCAGCCTTTGAACGCAGCATCATTACACAAACTGTCCGCGACTCACAGCGAGAGTGGGTTCACTTGATTACTAACCTGGCATAGCTGGTGTCGCATCAGCGGGTGGAGTTTGCCATCAAATTAATGTAAAATAAGCACATTGGTATACGCCGGGGTAGATTAATCAAGTGGACCTAACATGTCCCCTGTCCCTAGTGGATGTTATGCCTATGACACCGAATATACCGACATGGCCAAAATGACGTCGGTTATCGTCGTAAATTTCGGTATAGGTAAATTTTCGGTTTATCGCCCAGGCCTACGCCATTTTCCCTTCCATCTCCTCCACTTCTGCTATTCATGACTTAGGGGCATTTAAGCCACAGATCTCATCTACATCGTCATGGTCACTCAATCCAAGTGACGGAAATAAAGACGGAGCAAGTAGTTTGTAATGCAACGTCTGCGCAAAAATTAATATGAAAGCTTTGGTCCTTTTTCGTCTTCCTCACATAAATCTTCATATAGATCACATAAAGACATCCGAACAACTTCTGAGCATTGAATTATACACCAAGGAAAAAAACGAACAGAAATTAGACCAGGTAAGGAAAAAAACATACATAACCTTTCCAAGGACACTAAACAGGCTGCTTAGAGCCCGTCGAAAAAATGCACCATGCTGGGTTTTTTAAGCTCAGCAGTGTCCCATGTGGACCTGTGGCGAGCCTCCACCCCAAAGAGGTAGAGCCAACAGTCTGTAGCTAAAATGTCTACAAAATGAGAAAGGTCAAAAGAGGCTGACGAACAAACAGGCCAACAGGTGGTCCACCGCTAGACAAGTGCAACAGTGAAAACAAAGACAATGTTTCGGATCCGACACGCTTAAGAAGAATTGGAAAGTAGCCGCGGTGGACTGGGTCTGAAGACGGCCTGCTAAATGAGCATTTGTCGCTTCACGCTATGGAGGGAAGAAACAGCGTGGACAAATCCACATGCATCCCTTTCAACACCGAGGTGCGTCCAAAAACTTACAAAGGCAAGAGGGATGAGGCAGAACACAGACAAAACACGTTACTGACGAAACCCTAATCAAAAGAAAAATTTACTGATAATAACTTGTATTAATGTAAAAATGCCAAACAAACCAAAACATGCATGTGCTTCTTAGTATACCAGTATGTCCCACGAGTATATTTGCCGACCTAGTTTATAAACACTAGTGAACAATCTGCCCTCGCTCTTCCCCTCCCGTCACCCGTCAGTCACACATGCTCTGCACAGAGAGAGACGCTCTCTGCCATCACATCCCTCCTGTAAACGCCTACTAATGCCGCTGTTCTGTACAAACTTGCAAAGTGCACCTGGTTGTTGCGATGTCATTCGGCGCGCGTTGGTTTTGATCGGCTACATGATTAACAACAAGCCTCCTCGGCACGCAGCTCATCTGCTGTTCTGAAAACGGACTCACGGGTGAAGAAATCCTAAAGATGAAGTGTGTTCTTGGATGGCTTTCTAAAACTCGCTGCTGACGAAGAAAGCAGATAATGTTGCTGGCAGACAGAAAACCGGAAGGAGAGGCAAGGCAGTGTGTTCACAGCCATTCTGTGGGCAACACTGTATTCTACCACTGAAACTTCTAATGGGCTTTTTTTTTTGCCTATTTTCTTATATTTTGCAGACTAAATAATCGATTTATCATTACAAACAATCATCAGATTAAACTTGAATGAAGGGAATAATTAGCGGCATCCTTCCCCAAAAGCTCTTGCTTCGTGTTGTGTGATTTCAGCTGCATTTATTATTTTCTGCAAATCTGCCAATATTGGGAAATGCTCGGAGTGCCGCCACGAGTATTAATCTCTTCAACACATGTGGTGAAGGAAATAACAGCTACGCATACTATTGTGCATCAATTAGGCCTAATTATTCACCGATCAGTAAACATGTCGCTGTGATAAATGATGGCACATTAATGTCGGCTCAACATAAACTGATTATTTCAGTTCTTCCTAAAACATCAAAAACAAGCCGTGGCACAATCGAAGCGGCGACGCGAGCGACAGTAAGAGCACGTGCACTTTGACTTCCGACACACGCCCGATGTAATAATTGTTTGTCAGTTGTGATTGGCTGAGACGGGAACACTTCAGTTGGCAGAACTCTGCTGCTTCGCCTTGACTGAAAGCGAAAATGTATTTACCCCAACAACCAGCTCACCAAACGACTGCCTTTAACGTCCACTTACGAAGAGTGCATACTTTCATCGTCAGTTTGAAGACAGTGGTTTGATAACACAGCTGGTATGCAAATATATGCAGTTGCCAGGTCTGCGGCTGTCGGAAGGACCTGAGAAATATTGACTAATCATAAAAATCACGATGTGCGAATAGAGCGACAAACCCAGAGACAAAGCAGCTTTGGATACATGTCTTAAAAAGCCGAGAGCAGCTTTATTTGGGCTCTGAGAAATGACACCTCCATCAAGAAAAAAGCACTTACGAAAAAAAAAAAAAAAAAAAAAAAAAAAGAAAGCTGAGGGAGCGCGAGCCGGGGAAAACTTTCCTAGGGTAATATTATAATGAGAGGGGAGAGAGAGAAGCTTATCTGGGTGAAAAAAGTCTATTGATATTCTGGAGGCCTCATGCAGAAGCTTCATACTCATATTCACATGAGTAAAAATCAAATGAGTCGATGCAGCGGCAATGCTCTTCTCCATAAAACCAAGTCAGCGCCGAGGACGAGTTAACGCGCAAATTAAAGTCTCCTGTTTACAAGGCTACTCAAATATGTGATGAACATGAGTAAATATTGACAGAAAAAGGTAAACCCCAAAAAACAAACATCCTGTGTAACAGTATCATATTTAAGCCTGCGCAGTGACATTGCAAAAGGGTGGGGCAGCAGTGAATATGTGGAAAGTCAGACTTCAGGGTCTTCTGTGAGCTCAGCAGGTTAGGACTCTGTAATCACGCCGAAGCGTCACACACTTAATTTGGGCCTCTGCGCATTAATCACATGGCTCTGCACCCTTCAAGGCCATCATTCGCCAGTCGACTCATTGTCCCGAGATATCTCAACTCCTCAAACAACCCACTGAGGCATCATTAGGATGCAGGCTCATTACCATGGTGTCGCTATAGCAACCGCGGACGTAGAGCTGTAGTCAAGTAGCTGCTACATCCGTGTCACTGACGGAGAGTGTATGTGGAGGGGTGACCCGGCTGCATGTGGGACGGCGGATGGTGTTTTTAGAAACATGGAAAATAAACAGAAATCCTCGGGAAAACAAAATCTGTGAGTCCCGGAAGCTTGGAAAACCCCGTCTCTGCAGGATGTGGATATAGTGTGGTGCATCTGTGACGTTTCCTCAGCTTCCCTCACTGAAAGTCAATGGGGACGATGAACAGCCTCCAGGAGAAGAGAAGACTTCCCAGAATAATCAGAGTTAGTCACGAACACCACATACAGAATATTTCTAAGGTAGCAGGAAAAGGGGTTGCAAGCTTCCTGATCATCCTACCAACTCTGTTTTGCGAGAGGTATGGATGAATACCACTAGACCTGTAATCATTATTAATATTCTATAACTGTTAAAAAGATGCACTATGTAGTTTTGGAGAAGAAATACAAACTAAAAATGAAATATTTGCGACATTAATAAAGGTAATAATACAAACTTTTTTCCCATAATTGAATAATTATGAGCGCCACAGGAAATCATTCCTGCCTGTGGTCATTAAACTTTCTAACGCCTCCCTAGAGAGTAAGAAAACCCCCCTCAACCTGACTCAACACGGACAGTCATTTTCTTTTTTTTGCACTTCTTGCACATTATTTAACTGTAGATAGATAGATAGATACACACATATATACACACACACACATATATATTTTATTCTTAATAGATGTTGCTTGTATAATAAATGTTGTTTGTATATCTCCCCCTGGGATTATTAAAGTATTTCTGATTCTGATTCTGATTCTGATAAACAAGCTGTTCTCAGAGGAAAATAAGGTCCCTAGACCACTGTCTGATGCTAGAAAGGTGGCAGGGTCCACCGCATATAAACAAAGTACAACAGTATGAAGTTAGGTTGTCCTTTAGGATCAATTGGTTTGTTCAGTCATGGACATTAGTTTGTTTAGACATAAAATAAAATCAGTCAATGTCATATCTTTTGTTTCTGATTAAAATTTCTTCCCCAAAACTAACACGATGCACCTTCAGTTAATCACCAAATATGTTGATGCTGGATAAATCCCTTTGAGTAATTAGGAATACTTCCTGGATTCGTCTCTCCTCTGACAATATACTCAATATCTTTGGGTTGTGGACAAAACAAGACATTTGAAAACATCATCTTCAGCTTTGGGAAACACAATTCCACTTTTTTCACCCTCCATTTTCGGACATTTTATAAACCAGGGCTTCTCGGTGTCCAGCCTACACCCTCAGTTTTGAAAACTACAGTACGTTCTGAAGTGTAATGTTTTCTACTTTGAAATGAATCATCTATTAAGAAATAAACCGTTAGCGGCGCTGAATACACCTGTGTAGCTGAAAATCATTTACAGCGATCGTGTCCTCACATTAATTTGTATTAATGTGGCTGATTTCCCTGCTGTTGACACCCGTTGTCATGGTGACATGAACTGCTGGAGAGAGTTTTGAAATGGTCACGTATGGTCATGAACTATGCCGAGAGTCTGAGAGGTCTTTTGGTGCCATTCACCTCCACAGATTTATCCATACGCATCTTCTCTGCGTCCTATATCGGACTTTAACGTTCACTGTGCATCCAGGCGCACGTTGGAAATTCTTAAACCCACACCGCTTTGTACGCCAGAGTGCATGGACGCCAACAAGGACGTCATGGTGCATTCAGGTGCATCACGTGAACTACTATGCTCGTGTGGCAATGAAGGTTGTTCAAATGGGGAAGTTGAGATGTAAAAATCTAAGAGCTGTGACATCAATCAACTGACTTGATCTTTGAGTAACAGGTTTGAGAAGCTGTAATGCACCGAGCAACTCAAGAAAGATTAGATCAGATCAAATAGATTAAAAAAAATGATAGTTAGCTACTGCCCCGAGTACCACATGGTAGAACCCTGCGTGTCTACATACTCAGTCTTCCACTCCCTATCACTCCGTCCCTCAAAAGTCCGACCCAAAATCCGGTACTGCGGCCAACATCTGGCGGGAAGCAGCCGGAGATGCATCTGTCAGCTGCGTCTGAAGTGCCCCTTTACACGACCTGCTGAACTTCTGCTGCCTCGCTGCTGACGCGGCCTCAACACTCTGAGGCTAGATGAGGATATGGCTGTGAGCAGAACGGAAGAGAGAGCGCGCCAGGCTGGAGCTGGACTGTGTTACCTCCCACTGGTGTGTTGAACCCACACAAACAGAGGGAGAGAGGATGAGCAGCACCATTTACGCAGCGTCTATATTAGTAATCTGTAAACACATCTGCTATAGGGCTTCACAATGTCACCGGCTCCCTTAAACGTTTGCTACAAGTCGCTGGATGACATCAGGTGCTGGTTTGCATTTTTAATAAAGTGCCTATTTATTTACAGACAAATATGTTCACGACAAGATAGACTGTGAGGTGAGGCAGACGCAGAAAAAGGGGAACATTATCTTACAATATCAACACAAACAACTCTGCAGTTTGAGATGTTGCAGGCGCGTTAAACTTGTGTGCCTGCCTGTCTCAAACAAAGAAAAAGCCTGTGTAAAGAGCGCTCAACACTGAGGATACCCTGGCACCAAAATCCTCTTCCTCTCTCGACTCCATCATTCATAGTGAAGGACCACTCTCTTCCTCCTGCCTTCACAACTACTTGGGAGTGAGCCGTCTGAGCTTTTCCCATAATGGCTTTTCAGTTTATTTCCAGCACAAAAACTAATTAGCTAACTAACTGTGGACTTGGCTGCTTTCGTAACCCGGCTCAAACAGTCGGTCTCTCCACCTTTTGGTTAGTGTGCCTAACCTAGTCAGCCTGCTAGCTCCTGTGTGCAGCGTGAGCTCTGTGCGGGAGCCACAAACTCCCTACTGTCTGGATGCTCATTAAACTTGTATGAATACTCAGCCTGGCAGCCCCTTGCCAGCCCGTCTGTCTGTACTTGCCTGTTGTCTTGGCTGTCTGTCTGACTGGTGCATTATATTAGTGGAGCCATCTCTCTGAAGGAGTTACCTTTAATGCTGCCAGGCAGCGATACATTTATCAGCCCTGGCACTAATCAGTTTAGGCTACACACTGGCTGGCATACATACTGGAGAGGACACAGTGGAAATCAATACAGAACCTCAGTATCACTGAGCCCGTCTAATGTATGAGGACAGACAGATGATCTAATACGGCAGAAACACTGGTGCTATAGGATGGATATCTATCCAAACAGCAGTGAGAGAGCGACACTGAGCAGATGAGTCACAGCAGCTCACTAGACTCAGCTTCTATTTCTGTGTATCATTAATGTAATCTCAAACTGTAGTGGGGGGAAAAGCTCAGACTGTGTTTCGAGAGACTGGGATTTTGGAAAAAGCAGCAAGGCCGTCTGTCGAAAACCTGCCATACAAACCTGTCAACACTAGGGGTGTCACGATTCTTCAAACCCACTATTCGATCTAACTTTTAGTCTTAAGCTCAGTTTTCAATTAAAGTTAAACACTTTCTTTTCAGCACTGACAGCTATGGCATTGTTAAACTATCACATCTGGATTTGTAGAGACCAGCAGAGAGTGTTCTGATGCTCTGACGACTGCCATTTTAAAATTCATCCATAAAGAGAAAGGGATACTCTTCATCAAAAAAATAAGTTCATCCTGCTAACTTTTGCAGGTTAGGGTTAAACAAGTTCAAAATATATATTCAACAAAAATACAAGTTCAAGTTGCCTTTAAGTTTTTATTATTTCGTTGGAAGTTAGCCAGAAGCGCAGAAGTAGATGTGGCAGGCGAGAAAAGAATGCTGGGAGAATCAATCGCTTTTGATTTGATATCAAAATTCAAAGCCCACTTTGAGCAATTTTTCCTTCCCGATACCCGAACTCTGTATCAGCCAATACTGAGTACTGCTCCGACATATTATCCAACAGCCATAAGTTACTAATACTGAATGGATTTCATGTTATAAATGTGCTTGAAAATTCTTACATTAGGTAGAATTAAATCTGTAGATAGTCTTGTGCACTTGTGAATACCATTTCCAGTATTAAGGCTGTATCAGAGGCATCTCTTATATAGTCATCAGTGGATCAACCCTACATATGTCCCTGGCAAAACTTTAAATGATGCGATAGATGATGAAACTTCTCTCAGGGATCACTATGGTAACTGCAGTACTTGTGTCTCAGAGGTTAAGGTAAAAGGTTGCAGCTCTTTCTTCAATCGGAAGGAAAAACACACACGAGGTTAAAAGCTGGCCCGCTCTTCACAGAGAAATGAGAGACATCAAGTGCGCACTGCTTATGTCCTGATGTACAGCAAACTGTACAATGCTGCCAGACCGATCAGGTGCACTGTTTCAAGGCCACGCGGTGGCTGAAATGAGAAACAATGTGCCTTGTGCCACAGCTCGCTCCTGAACAGGCGGAACAAAGATCCAGCTGAACAACTGGCAGATTCTGGTGGGGGTTCATTGTTGTCGCTGAAGGAAGAAGGGGGCTGCAGAAACGAGTGGAGAGACACAGCCGACAGAGTGCCAGACTTTTCAGGCATGCAGTCACCACAAACACAAAAAGCATATGAATGGCAACCTCTGCGGCTCCCGCGTTTGAAGCCAAGCATGAAGTACAAACCAGCCAGTTAGCTAGAGCACTGAAATAACAAGCGCATCGTGACGAGGAGGCAGCAGAGAACCCAGAAGCTGCAGAAACACGGACTTCACTGCTGCGTTTACTAAAACTTTGAACCTCCACCACACATTTCGTATCACATGCAACAAAAACATATTGCGCAGAGGGAGTGCACACATGGCCTTGTTGGCATAGCTGTATGGGGTGTGTTTCTCTCAGCCCGACTGTTTTGAGTGTGTTTTCCCTTCTGACTGCTTGTTCCACAAGTCAGCCACTGCAGCGAGGAGGACAATGTGTGTGTCTGAATCGTGTGGGTGAGGAGAAGCACCACCGCCATTAATACACCGCGTCCCAGCAGGGGTGGTAGAGGCAGAATTTCGGACAGTCGCAGAATTAATTTAAATCTCATCACGCGGCTCCTCTAGAGCAAAGCAGTGCTGCACTGTGTGAGAGTGCCTGGATGTTCTGCATAGCAACAGAGCAATGTTACTTCTGCTGGTCTGGGATAAAGACTAAACGTGGATACAGGATGACAACGGTCGTTTTGTCACTTGAGCCCACCCTATATAGGATATCTGCACCCAATGCTGACCTTGGACATTTTTTTCACAAAGACGTGACATAAAGAAATATTAGCGATATAACTTGAAGGAACCTTTGAGGGAAATACATTTTTGCCTTCTTGCAGAGTTAAATAGATTGATACCGCTCTCATGTCTGTACAGTAAACATGCAGCCAGAGCCAGCAGCTAGTCCTCTTAACTTTGCATTACATGGCATTAAGTTTATAGCCTGGTTTCTTCCAAAGCTAACAAAATCCACCCAACAGCACCTCAAGATCTCACCAATGCACCCGTCATCATTGATTGTTTAAAATTTGCAATATGTATATGTATGAATTTCTCAAATTCATATCGCGGGGAAATAGGCAGCAGCATATCACCAAAGTAACTACTAACTGTAGCTACCATTGGGTAGTTAGCTCAGTTAGCCGTGCAGCTAGCGACACAACTTGGAGCTTGTAATCATTATGACTGAGGACTGGCTGGGGCTAGCTTGTTAGCATGCTAAATCCAATAGTTGTCTCTGCAACACAATTCACAAATGTCTGGCTAAAATTCTTACATAATGCACCTTTAATATGGATAATAACTAAAGCAGTACTTAGCCAGGGTCAAGTAACTTTTGTGTGTCTTTGCTCCACACAAGTTCCCAAAGAGTGAACTGTAGTTTTAATTTCTTTTGGGTTAAACAAATAAGATATAAAAAAGTAATTGGGGAGTTTAAGGTGCCGATTGTTACTTTTGATAAAAGGGACAGATGTAAGAGTGGCATCAATCTTCTTTTCAAACTGTGAATAAGCACATTTTCCAAAATGTGAAAGTACTCCTTTAAGACACAAAGAAGGTTTTTCTTCAGCTAGGTGTCTCTAAAACAAGAGTTGTTAGTAGTGAAGGATCATGGGAGCTGATGTTCTCAGGAGAGCCTTGCCAACACTCAATTTACTGCCATTAGGCTATAAAAAAAAATTGTTGAAATTCAGTATCTATACATATGACGATATGAGCGTACTTTTTTTTGCAATGATTCCATAAATATGGTTATTAAACCCTTGTCACAAAGATGTGTAAAGGGGAGGAAGAAGTTTTCATACTGGCAAGCAACAGACAACATACAGTAGACACCGATAAAAACACTTTTTTTGTGGCTCAGGAGGTCGAGCGGTCGTCCACCAATCGGAGGATCAGCCCCTGCAGTCTACATTTGAAGTGTCCTTGGGCAAGATACTGAACCCCAATTTGCTCCTGGCGGCTCTTCAATCAGTGTGCGATCGCATTTGAATGGTTATTTTATTGCTCCTGATGAGCAGGTGGCGCCTTGCATGGGAGCCTCTGCCACAGTCCCAGAATATAATCCATTTGACATTTCTATTATAAATCTATGGCATTTACGCTTTCACTGGTATGGTATCGATACCAAGTGACAATGCAGACTTTACTACACACTCTAAAAAAAATTGGCCACATCAGCAAATGTTCATGGTTGCAAAGTGATTGTTTTGCACATTTTCACTTATTTCAGATCGATTTTCCTTTATAGTATTTGCGTTTGCAATCTCACACACCCATCCGCTTTAGTTGCTCTCACATGAGTAACAGAAAGCTGGACTGTGACCTTAATCAACTTACAAACACAGTAAGAGAGTTGGTGGCCTGTATACTGTACAGTGTGATGGAAGCACTGTCAAGCAGTGTACACAGCATTCGATCACGAATCCAGTCTTCCGTTGATTCTGGTCCACGTTTCGTTGAACACATACACCAGTCTCACGCTGCCAGACCTGTCTCCTCACTGAACACACACAGGAGCACCGTCACACACACAAAGGGCAAGCTATAAAAATATCCAAGTGTCACCCACTCTGCAGCTGATGGTTGTGTTACTATGGTAACACTGTAACCAATGGAGAGCGTGTGCGATTGTGTGCTTCCACCCAGGCGCACATACCTAGCAGAGGTCAATCAGTTACGACAGCGGTGACGTTTAAAATCCGGCTCAACTTTTAATGCATACAAGGCTGTGATGAAGCGAATTAAAGTTACATGACTGCATATGATAATACTAAGTGAAGATAATTCAAACTTAATATTCATATTGTGTGTCTTCTGTCCTTCTGGAGAGAAAAAAAAAACGTTGACTTTCTTGTCACAAAGACAATTAATTAAATATAGGGCGGGATTTCTTTGTGTGTGTCGAATATTACTTATTATTTATTAGGCTTAAGTACTTAAAAGTCTCACCAATGAAGCCCACACTAGAGCGACACAACAGCAACAAACAACAAAAGATTAAGGGGCTCGTGGACAGGGTTGGTGGTAAGGCACCAAACTGCAGGGTTATTTTGCATTTTCACTACAGAAAGAAAAAACCTGGACCACGTCAACAGACAGTTTCAGGTAGGAAACCTTGTGTCTAACCTTGTGTTAGTCAGCGTACATGTAAATCGTTGGGGACTGCATCATCATCTGAATGCGTTTCCAACTCCAACAGTCACCGCCGGTCCAGTAATGGACTCAAAATACGCCAATTAACAGTAAAAGTATGGCTGGCTTGGATTGGGCATGGCCTGCGGAACATCAAGAGCTGCGTGTGTATCCAACGCACATACTGTCATGGAACATCTAAAGCCTTCTGAATTCAGTTTGTTGCTGCAACCCCACATAAACTCACACGCAGTGACCCCAGTGACGAAGACCGACACGTCAGCGAGCATTCACTTGATCCAAGGGCTGCGAGTGGGAATGAAAAGCAGATGGGGTGCGGGGCAGGGTTTCATTACAGCAAACAGGGTAATACAGGGGTAAGCTATCCCTCTTGAACACTTTTATTTAGCTTCCATGATAATGGTCCCTCTTGACTTTATTTTGCTGTCCTGTTTGCACTCCCCCTGTCCAGCTCTATGCTGCTCTCTTTCACTCTCCCTAATGGCCTTGTGCACAGACAGCCAAACTCATAACGGGGCATTACTCTCTCACGGACACATTGTACTCCACAATTTAAAAATTTTAAGAGCTTAAACCACTATTAAAAATGCTCTTGAATCCTTTTTTTTTTTGTCTGGGTGGGGTAAAAATGTGAGTTTCTAGTTACAGTGAATGCACTGTGGGACACAAGTGGAGTAGGGCATGGGTCATCTCTTGTACCCAACCAGCAGCCTGCAAATTAGGTCAACAATGACAGGAGACATGGGAGGGGTTCTGCAATGCTTCAGTCTAATGGCTGCCACATTGTAATCACTGCAAGTGATATCTGGTATATCATAAAGCTTTGTGATCTAATGTTTAGGGGAATTATTTATATTGCTGTACACAGCACGTCCTTTATGTGTGCATGAGAGGGGGAGAAGGATTTACGTCTTGGAGTCCAAATAAGAAAGTCTGGAGACTTTGGCGTCCTTTATTTTGTGTTTGTTATAGTCTCAGCGAGCATTTAGTGCTCCTGTGCGGCCGGCCAGATTTCCAACCTGTCAATCTCTGCCTTCACTGCAGTGGGTGTGGCTTGTGAATCGTCTCCAGCCTGTCCTCATTGGTCTCCCGCTGGCAGGAGGGGTGTGTCTGCGCTCTGCCAGCAGCTGACGTGGTGCAGTGCAGAAGGCCTTTTAGTAAGCTCTCTCCCCCCCCCTTCTCTCCCTCCTTTCACCCCCTTTCCTTTTTCCTTTTTTTTTTTTTTGAAACTTGAAATTTGGAGGACACCGTGGAATGGGGAAAGGGGAGCAACTCCACACACACACACACACACGCCCACACAAGCATGAGTGACCTACATGACACACAGACACCAACTGTGCGCAAGAAAACTTTTGACAGTTGTATGTAGCTGCTGATATGTTCAGAGGATTTAATTTGTCAACCGCAGAAGTACTTTCAAGTTCGGGAAGACTGCAGCGGCAACAAGAAATGAGCCCTCCGACTGCTGGATCATATAGACGGGGCAGTTCAATACATGCTTACACGTGCACAAGCACACCGCTGTACAAACTGCTGCGCACACATTGACTTAAATAATAATCAATGCAGCAATGAAGCAGAGAAGTCTTAATACAATACTCTGCTTATGAAATGACTGACTGACTGACTGACTGGGAGAAAGAGCGCCTACACCAGACCCCACCATTAGTTTCTGCGTGCACACACACATACACACACTTATCTTGCAGTCTCTCACTCCAAGGCTGTCTCTTGTTTCTCATTCACACCACTTAGACATCCTGTCTCTCGTGTCTTCTTTCTCTTCTTTGTCACTATCTGGCGCGCTCGGCGTCACTGGTTTTCTTTGTGACACCTCTAGTTGGGTTGGATTTCCGACATGTTAAGTGCCTCAGAAGTACCTTCGGTTCTTTATGCTCGGCGCTGCAAATTTTTCCGTTCAGGTTTTCAAGGGCGACACCGTCTCCGGTGGAATACCAGAGGTGCAGAGGCGGATTGCCTCCGTGGTCACATAAAACCATCATATGTAAGACCGCCCTGACCTTTTGTGTGCTTTACCTGGAAATGTCGCTGCTTTGGTTTCCATTGTTGAAGATTTCCAGGAAAAGTTCTGAGCTGCAGACTTCAAACACCAAAAAAACCTGACATAGCGCCGACATGGAAAATCACTTTTACATGTCAAGGTGCATGTGGGGCCTCAGTTTCTCTCACTTCTCTCGTCCTCCCACATCACCCTCACGCCTCACGCAGTGTCACTCAATTGTCTCTTCCTCGGCATCACTCTGTCTCTCTCAGACATCACAAGTACTCTCTCATACATACTCATACAGTGTTGATTTCATGCTCCCTCTCCTTCTGTCCCCATGTAACTCCTCAGCTCTGCCTCCCTAATCATCACGATCTCCTTCTCAGCCCCACCTACAGGTGATGAGCTCATCTCTGTGGTTGCCTTAGTCACCTAACAACATGTCTGAGAAGCCGTGGAGGCGGAGGCACAGCGGAGAGAGGACTTGAACCGAAAAAGAAAAAAGAGAAAACCCACTGGAACAAAGCACAGCGTAGACGTTGGTGATGTCATCACAGAGCCGGGCTGAGCACGACATGCCGTGATGACAACAACCTCCATCCTCCAACCAACCCGTCATGACTCATTCCAGTGTTTCACCGAGAGAATGGACAGTCACTATGGTGCTTGAGTTTGGATGTGTAGGGTAATACCCCTGTATTACCCTGATGTATAGTCAGGAAATGCAGGAGGTTGCGGATGAGTGTGAAAAAAACAAAACTTGTTGAAGCCCACTATAGGTCAGTGTTGGGCGACTCTAAAAATAACAGCGGGACAGCATGGAATAAATAAGTGTGAGCTCAAAAGCATGAATATACTGCTCCTAAAGGTTTCCGTTTGTCGTAGCTCACATACTGTACATTGCAGCTTACGTTTTCTTTCAGTCAGCAAGGACTTTACAAGTAAAAAAAGATTTAAAAAAACGGCACACAGACTTATAGTTCACAGAAATATATACTCCTGTAAACGGGTTCAGCGTTTGAGCAAGAGCATCCCACTGCAACAATGACTCCTTTAAAACATGTAATATCCCATCACTACAACCTCTCCGTGTCAAATCATTCTCGTAAAAATCAAGGGCACATCATATTCCGCTAGCATGCTTCCAATTTCATATGATTATTCAGATTTAATTTGTGAATTAGCCAACTAGGAAATGAACCGCCGGCCTTTATCTGGTAAAGCAGCACCACAACCCTGTACTTGTTTTTGCTTTTAACAAAGAACGGAGTGACGGGTCGGTTCATAAACAATCTAGTGTTAGCTGCTTTCCCATGTCAGTTTCTAGCTTGATGGCTGTAGGTCGGTGCTCGGTGGCCAACGCTGATAGAAAACAATAATTAGAATCCTTCAGTTGAACATCACATATTTGTACCACTTTAATAAGGTTTAACCAGGAGCTCAGCAGCGTGCTCTGTCATTCAGTGAAACTCTAACGTTAGTCAACGTAACGTCAGCTCAGCAGCTAAAGGGGGAGACCGAGAGCTGTCAACAAGATCAATTTAAATCATATCTGATACGTTCAGCTGCAATTGTCAGCTTTTTAAAATCGCTTATCAACTGATTTGAACTACAGCAGGCTGGTCTGGTATTGTAGACGACAATGAACTCTGACGTTTATTGCGGTTAAAATACTGATAAAAGTATCTGTCCTATTTTAGCCCAGGTGAAAAGCAGGATACCCTATCATCCATATACATCATCTTTTATTGTCTTAGCAATTCTCATCTTGCTATTCGGCATCGTGCTATTGAACACAGATTAAGTTATAGGTTGAATATAACACGCAGTGTTGTCACTATCCTTCAATGATTCTTCTACTGTAAGAAAAGGACATGTCGCACACAACTTTCTCCCACAACAATTAAACGTACTACCTGCTACCACTTTTAATTAATCAAAAACAAACATCATTACAGCGTTTCCCTGTCAATCTTCTACTCCAGGTTAGTCCCAGGTAGTATTCACAAACCGAGCCAGACAATTCCATTAGCTCTCGCTCGCGTGATTGACACATCAAAACATCTGGCGGCAGGATGACTGTCAACAATTAGATCCTGCACGTCATTTACACAAATGATATTTGACTATACTACACTTTCTTTGCTGTCAGACCACACCAGTGGTTCCATCTAAATGCATGCGACAGGCCGTGTCTTTCATTTTCCACCATCTGATTACAGTAAACGAAGCGACACCTCCAGGAACAAATAGAGCGGATCCCCTCACAGCTGAATGTTTTGATGGTGACATTCTAAGAGGTCACAGAACATTGAGAAACGCTGCATGGTTGAGCAAGACTGAAAAAAAAAAAAAATAGGCAATTCATTGAGGGAAGTTTTTGTTTTTTCATTTTTTTTTTTTAAAGCCGCGTTTTCAAAAAAAGCTGCCAGATTTTCCCGTCTGTAAATAAACCAAATGATTTTTTTTCCGACTGTACATAAAATCCCTCTTCACTAAAGATGTTCTCGCTCTCTTTCTCTCTCCCAGCTGCTGTCACAGAGAGAGAGTGATGATGGGACAATCACTGATGTTATGGACAACAAGGTAGGGTGGTGACATCTGTGCATTTCTCTAATCCCTTGAGCAATTCTGAGAATAACAATATCTCCCCAAAAATATTTGAACACACTTAATCTTGCATCTGTCAAAACTGCAACAACGATTCCGTAATGTCCTACATACCCAACACTGAACAACAGTCGGGATTTTAAATTGTCATCCTTTGTTTTTGACACTTCTTTCCAGCACACTCACTTGATAAAACAGGTTGTTTCATTTCCGCAGGTTACTTAAACTCTTTTTAATAACACCTTCCTTTTCCTTACATCGTTCAGCTACGCAATACGCCAAGCGACTGTGTGATTTGAAATGTGACTGAGCGTTTACTTTCATCACAAGAAGCCCTTTGATTGTTCTGCGGCAAACCAATAATAAAAAATAAAGAAAACGGAGGCGCTTGTCATTCCAAATCATATAACAGTATCTGCGATTTGGCAGATCACAAGTGGAACCCACGAGAAGAACAAACACGAGCCACATTTTCATTCACATGGAAAGAGCAAGAGTGCGTGGCTTAGCGAGCGAAAAGCCAAGTTTATACCCAGAGGAATCGCTGGTAACGGGTATGTTGGGGGGATGTTAACTGCGCTGTGATCAAACTCACTTACATCTTCTACGGATCGGGCTCGGCTGTTGATCAAGGAATGTTTAGAGATACAACGTAACAGGTCATGCCAGTATGAAAAGGGAACGCCGTCTAATGAACAAGATATTTCATCAGACGCAACGTAAGAATACAGACTATGACTGGGTGACAGCTTTACTTAGAAAAGCGGCACGCATGACAGACACTAAATGGTTTTCAGTCAGCTGGTCCACCTGTAGGTGCTGGGTGTGTGCGGATCTGTCAGAGGTCTGAGGCTGTACACTGGCAAACAGGTGCATCAAATAACAGGATGGTAAATCGGTGTGACTTTTTATCATAACCAGCAATGTGTGAGACATGAAATGCTAGTTTAATCTCAACCTACGAGCCGTCAGAGTCGATATCTGGTTACAAGCGGCACCGGGAGCCAGCTGGTGTTACAGTGTGCGATTGTCTCCGTTCTTGGAAACGTCAGGTAAATGTCTTCCTTGCTCGTCATTTTCATTCTAAATCTCGTCGTCACCAATATGTACCCGGGATCGAGCCTTTATCGTGCCCACGTTCAATAGAGAATAGGATATAATTACAGGCCTATAAATGCCAGATGTATGGCGGTTTTTGTCGGGATACCAGTGCTCTCTTTTTCCAGAAATTTACATTTGTGTTCCTACTGCAGGGAGCGATTTGAATGATTTTCATGCAAGTCAATAACATGAAGCAAAGGACTCTTTGAATCTTATGACAACATTGACACATACACTGTGTTTAATGTGGATCAGTCAGGGTCAATATGAGCACCTACCAACCCAGGATTTTGGACAATTGTCTCTTCTGGTTGGTTCTACTGTAGATTCACATGCTGCCTAAATTATGGCAAATCTCCAAAAAGCAATAAAACTAAATTATGAAGGTGCTTGGACAGATTGATCGCTGCTCTGATGCTGACATGCAACGTTCAACCTACTTGGAAAGTCGACAGTGACTTTACGTAAACTTTACAGCCGGTAATAAACCTGTACAACGTATGACCCTGTACGAGCCCCATCATTTCACCACAGTGACAGAAAAAACCCCCCAGAAAACTAACTCGGAGGTTATATACATTGGCCTACATTTCAGGAGTGGAATGGCCCTTTCTTAAGAACGATGACACAGATAAAGGATTTTGAATGTGTATGTGTACGTTCATGCCATGTTTCACCCTCACGCTGTATTTATTTATGTTGATACCTCTCCTCAGTGACTTCACTAATGCCATCTTAAAGCTGTGCAGGACAACACAACTACATCAATCATGTAATCACTATCGAAGATGAAGAAGAAGAAGCAGAAGAAGAAGAAGAAGCAGAAGCAGAAGAAGCAGAAGAAGAAGGTTTTACTGGGTTAACTGGGGACACATCCCCTCTCCTGGTTGAAGCAGAGTGTGTTGGCTGGCTCACGCTGCCTACAGTCCGGGGGCACTGGGTTCATAAGCAAAGTTAATATTCTGAATAAGAAAACAACCACGCCTGACTTTCTTTTTTTTTTTTTTTTTTTTACAGCAGCTACAGGCCTGCTGCAAGGACAGGATATAAGTGAGCTCCTATGCTACAGCCCTGTGTGTGTGTGTGTTCATGCAGTATGAGCCGCGGTCTCGGAGGGGAGGAGGCATCAGCAGAGGTAACGTTACGCCTACATCACAAGAGTCGCGCAAATCAAAGTCTATAAACAACGCCGGAGTCCAAAAGTTGCGCTCGAACCCGAGCACCGCCGAACGCGAGCTGCTCCACCGGCGGCCGTGCGGACTTTTCGCCGCCGTTTCCGCCGGCCAACCCCGAGATGTGACAGAGGGGCGCAGAAAAACACTCTCCCCAAATGTTCCCCCTCTCGCCATCGACGTAACAACATGTCGGCAAAGGACGGCCATGTTTTGCTGGTTATGTCGACACGGGGAGGAGGAGGAGGAGGAAAAAAAAGTAGACACGATGTCTCTCCTCGGCCGCCCGCTCCCGCCGCGGTCACAACGTATCAAAGTGAAACTTGAACGCGGGGGAGAAAACGTCCAATTAACAACTTGGCGGACACATTGTGCGAGCACGCAGGTGTAAACGGCGAGGGGCAGGCAAAGTTCATGCGGCTAGACAAGTTAAAATATTTATGCTGAGGCGTGTGGGTGTTCTGGAGCCGAGCACAGGCTGAGCAAGGCGAGACAGAGGCACGGAAAATACACAACTACATGCAGTTTTAACTTGAGGGACTTTTGAGGGAGGAGGAAGAGGAGGAGGAGGAGGAGGGGGGCTCGTGCTCGAGCCGTTTGAAAAACAGAGGAAGAGTTGATCCGTTTCTTACCTGCCCACCGTTTTGGCGCGATGCTCAGGTGGTGCGGTGCGAGCCCGAGACGACTGGCGTGGACGAAGAACCGAGCCCGATCTGTTTTTTAAACACTCTCGCGGCGGTCCAATAGCCGAGCAGACAACAGGCGACAGGAAAGAAAAAATTGGCGATCACAAGGAGGATCTACGCCAAAAGCCACATGATCGCCGACGTCAGAGTACGTATTTGCATGCCGTACCGAAGCGCCGGTGTCCGTCCATAGCCGGTCCATGGTGCCGCGGCTGAGAAAAGTTCAGAAACAGGCGGAGGAAAGTGGAGCAACTCCGTGTCCCGGTGGCTCCATGAAGCGTGCCTGCTGGTGTAATAATGAATGAACGGCGCGTTGTTGCCGTCAAGTTGTTCCTGTGCTGATGCCTGCCTGCCTCTCTGCTCGCAGCTAATTGAATATTCAAGTATCAGAGGGGGGCGTTTGTTACCCCGAAGGTCCCGCCCCTCCCCCTGTCACCCCGCCCACCCCTCTTTCTCTCTCGGCCCCCCATCTCTCTCTCGCTCTCTCTCTCTCTCTCTCGCTCTCTCTCTCTCTCAGTGTGCATGTGAGGTGTGGATCTGCTGCAGTGCTTTTCCACAGTGGAGGTTGGCCTGCAGATAGGGGAGCCACAGCACATATCACCGCCTGTCACCACACACAGCAAACACTATGACATCTGGACCCACAAAGGTTAGTCTGGGGTCAGGTGATACTCAGGGTTCGTGTTGGTGAGAGATGTTGCCCTGACGTGACACTGGCTGCTCTGTGAGCTCACACACAACAGTGACCTCCACTGGATCTGCCTCAGAATTGATTCTGACCTTGGCTCATGCATGCATCACAGCCCCCATGTAGCCGCGATGGAGTCATGTACACAGTTTGTACTGCAGTGACGCTTCTGTAACGAGACTCAGGGGTCGTGTATGGAAAAATACCAGGTGACACAGAAAAGGGTTATCTTAATAAAGTGATGGGTGGGTTGTCGGAGAGGTCGGGGTGCAGGTTCAACCCCAGCACACTGACCCTTCGATGTATTTATTCTGTTGCTCAGTGACCCTTCAACAGCACTGATGTTCGCTGACATGTGGTCTCAGCTTTGCTGCAGTCCTTGGTTGACGGGTCTTTCTCTAGCCCTCAGGGAAAAAGCAAATGCATCAATATAACTTTGCAAATGTAGGCATGTCACTTAAAAATGAACGTGATGACAAATCTGCTGATTTCACTCTGGTTACTTAATGTGTTTTCTGGGTATGCAAGGTTTCAAGAGCACAAAACACGACTGTTTTATCTTAAAGAGGTCTAATTCAGTATTTCTCTTACGTTAAGTCGAGGGACTTGTGTGAGAAAAGAACAGTTGCAATCGGTGTTGCAGAGGCTGAGATGTGCTGACCTGTAGACCCTAAACACTGAATCCTGCACTTTACATGATGCACTTCAGTAGTGGGTCTTTTGCTTTGGTTTATTACACAGGCTTTCTTAAAAATGATAGTATCCTCTGGGTTAAACCAACCTTGATGTGTAAAATTGGTGGAGTGCCCCTTTAAGTTCACTTGGATCCAAAATCAGGCCTGCTCCTCTGGGTCTACTGCTGCTGCGCTGCATCGGATGCATCACATGTGGAGGATTACATAAAAGAGACTATAATTAAGTTATTTGTTGATTGAATTGAATATCATTGGTGCAAATTTGGCCATATATTTTGGCTGGATATAGCCACTGACATATTGGTTATTATAATAAATAAGGTAGTTGGTACCATTTAAAACCATCATACCAAGCTTGCTTATGTGTGTGTGTGTGTGTGTCATTATCAATATCATGTCTCTGTGTGAATGTTGAAAAATTCAGTTTTCTATTTGATGAAATAAAAAGATGATAAGAAAATAATTGAGTTTATCTTTTTATTAGATGTGTGTAGCTCTCTCTGCTGTCAAATTCTCTTGGCTAGATGAAAACAACTATATAAGGAAAGATGTAAATGGCATGTCCTGAACAATATTATGAGGGAAAAAGAAAGATCAAGAGCTGCGTATTCCTCCAGCCTTGTTTTGAAGGACTGCTTTACCTCAGGAATGTTTGACTGTGTAGTTCATGTTTTCATGTCTCTTCCGGACCCGACATCGAAGCCTCCAAAGAAAGTTTTAAATTATTAATATTCTCTGAAGAGTTTATGAAGTTGTCAGCTTGCCTGCTCTGATCCTTTTCCTCAAAATTATATTATAAATGAGTTAAAGTGATCAATCAATCCCTTAAATCTGAATGTCAGTTCACTGTTTTTCTTTCTGCCAGTTTAATCCTTCCGTGCTGTGGATCAGTCAGCTCTTATCTCCAATAGATGTTCTGATCCACAAAGATGCAGTGATGATCACACGGCCACACAGTTCACTCAATTTAGACCAACCTCTCCTTTGAAAGCCAAAGTAGTTTAGACTAGTTAGGACAAAATAACCACCTCATATTTCTCGTGCGTGATTTGTACATTAATCGGATGAAGTTAAAGGTGCAATACGTAAAAGACAGAGTTAAAACATACAAAAAATAACTAGACTTATTAACAGAAAGTAAAGAAATAATTGATGTTATGTTAAAAAATAAGATATCTGCTGAAGTTTGCATGCTAACCAGTTAGCCTTGGGCCTGAAAACCTCTTTGGTAAGCCAAAGCTGCCATGTTATCGGCAGCAATGTCTACAATCCTAAGGTAGTCAAGTTAGCAACAAGGCTAACTGAGCTAAAAAGCTAACAGTAGCTAACAGTCATGGATGGATAAACAACATACAGTTAGCTGCAAATTGTAGCTACTCTTAGCTCAGTAAAATGTGCAGTTAGCAATCCAGACTGGGAGCTATTTTTTAAATGAAAATGTTTGCACTTTGTACCTTTTTAAATGTAGCACACCAGTCTCTACAGTATGTGTGCACGGTGTAGTTTTAGTCATGGTCCAATATTGTGCTGAGTGAGTGAGGGAGGCTGACAGTGTTATCTTAGTGCACCTGCAAACACATGTCCAGAATAGAGATTTGGAAAAACAAAGATATGAAATTGCTTGTTTTGTGGCTAAAGGTCTTATCAAATATAACCAAGGCAAGCAATTATGAACCTGTGTTTAACCAGTTTTAGCCCCCTTTGACATTGGCTTTAAAGCCATATTATGTTTCAAACGGCTTCAAAAGCGTTTCGATGGTACAATGTCTTGTAATAAAGTGAATGGTGTCTCTGTCTCAGCCACTCTGCCGGTCCCAGCTGTCACTTGTCTCAGCATTATGTAACCTCAGTGAGAGGGTGGGATCAGTGTTACATACATGTTTACTTCAACACACAAGTTTTAAACACATTATATTCATGTGACATAATGTGTTTTTGGTCTAGTTAGCGCCTACATTACATCTTTGTTACAGAGCTGGGATTTGTCTGGGCTATTTTTCCCCATAACCATTTTATTTAAGATATATGAGGCTCACTGTGGTGCCAGTTTTCTGTTTGTCCACTGCCATTTCTCACTACACCTACTTATCATTGCCTCATGCCCCAGAGAGGACAACTGAAAAATATATCTTCTTCTTCTCTTCTTATCATTACACAGACAGTAAATTCTGTATCATGATCTAAAGGATAAATGTGATGTGACTAAAACAGAAGGTCACTAGATGGTGCCAAATGGCTGTATGATTGCTTGCGTGCAGCATTCCTAAGCCTCCTGTCAGGCACTGAGCTGCAGTGTTTGCATGCGTCCTATTTGAGGTGCATATACGGTGGAAATGCTTCCAGCTTTCAGTGCATCCAATAATACATTTGCTTAAATCCATACCATCTTGGAGCACACAAGGTAATTAAAAACATTATATAATATCTTTGCAACCTCATATTTGCTTTGGGGATTGAAAGCACTTCATGGTCATTTTTACATGTGACTTTGCTCATTAACATACATGATTGTGACAGATTAGAAACACTGGAGGAACTGGGAAGAAGAATGAGGACTGGAAGTGATGAGGGTTAAGGGGCAGAGAGAAAACATTAAAAGGGAGATTTATAAGAAGCGACTTTGTCACAAGAGCTTATTAAGAGTTAAAGTGTCAGTGTGTGGTCAGAAGTCAAGTTGGCGTGGCGGTTAACAGATGGCGTGCATGTGAACACACATAGGGAATACCCGACTTGGACAACCTCTCCTCTCCATTATGTGTCCCCAGGATGACATCAGTGGAGAGCTTTCCTTTGGCCAATTTGTTGACTTGTTTGTCCATCATGCATGGTTTTTTCAGACTCCACTGACTATCAGTGAACTGTTAGCTGAACCTCTCCTGCGATACAGTGAATGTTTAGCAACTGTAGCTCATTACAGCCGTTCTGTCAAGATGTGAATTTATCCATGAAGCTTTATCACAGAGTGCTACTCCCAAATCCAAAACTCAAGAGCAAAAGAATAATAAATGGTTCAAACCAAATGTTATCTTAACTGGCTTCTACTGTAGATACTACCATCCCAGCCTTACAAGGGGAGAGGTAGCGTAACATTAGCAGCTAACTAGCTTTACCTAGCAATACATAACAATGCTTTTTTTATTACTTACTATGTTCTACTTGGATCACAAACTGATGAACAAACTGACTTTTTCCATGTGTCGAGGTTGTAAATACCGTCTTGTCAAATTAATTTGGGATCTACTTTTTTAAACAATTTGCATTTACTTCAGTTGTTCAGAAGAGTGCTGCAATGCTTCAAGAAATGTTTTGTAGACTGTGAAATGAGGGTGAGTAGATAATGACATTGTGTCATGGTGCTGATCCCCACTAGTGTTCCTCACTAGATCCCCTGGATTCTCCTTCCACTGGTGCGCCAGTCGTGTAAACAACACCAACACTCCCCTGGTGCTCTGAGCTCCAAGTCCCGACCGCTAGCTGCACTGCAAAGTAAGCTATCTCGCTAACAGCAGATTACAGTTATCGATTGCTCTGATTATGCTGGCTCCTAGTTGTTTGGAGTATGAATTCAACAGGTGGCCTGTTTCTTACATACTATACCTTTAATATCATTAAATATCATATTCATTTTCAAATGACTTAATTGGAAAGTAAAAAAAAACAAAGACAGAAGAGGTTAGCTCCGTCTGATAAAAGTCTCCCAGCAGTCTGTATCTGAAATCAAAGACCCACAGATTCAAAGATATTGTGAAATTGGAGCTATAAATCTGCCAGAGTTATTGTAGATTGACCAACTGGCTGTTCTATAGTCACGATGATAAATGATAATATATTTTGATTAAAATGTGCCAGCTGTAGTATTTTACTGTTGTCTTGCGTGGCTATTAAGATTGTAGATGCTGTTGGTCAAATTAGTTCTGGTGAGTTGGTGTACATTTGTGAATGTGATTATGAAGGTGTGTGTGTGTGTGTGTGTGTGTGTGCGTGCATGCGTGTGTGCATGTGTGTGTGTGTGTGTGTGTGTGTGTGTGTGTGTGTGTGTGTGAAGGTTGTGCATGTACTTCCCCCAGCAAGCAGTTTTGGCTCATTCAGACGGCAGACAGTTGGAATGTAGTCAGGCTGTTTGGTAATGATGCATTCACAAATGGCTCATCCAGTGGGAGTTTATAAATCCTGCTATCACCACTGCAACCTCAAACCGACTTCCCTTCCCACGTTCAGGTTCAACCATGACACAGCTGCTGATACAACCATGATACAGCAAATGAAGAGGAGGATAAAGACAGAGTGGGGAAGGGTGAAGAGCAACAGGAAAGTAGGAAAATAGGAATAAATCGGAAGTTCGCTCATTAGTATCGGAGGCTCCATGATTCCCAGTGTGTTTGCAAAATTCCCTCCTCCTATTCCTTTCCTCTATCTGGAAATTTCCTGGACGATGGCAGGGCTTAATTTACTTTAAATGTATGCAAATTTGTGTTTTTATGATTTAAAAAACAAAACAAAGTTATACATCAAAAACAAAACTAAACTGTAGGAATGTAGGTAAATTTGTTCAAATTATATTGTCACGATAAATATTCTAATAAATGTGGTGAAGAAAGATGCAACTAACTAAGTAGAGTTAACAATAATCCACTCAGAACGATAATCCACTGCCACAATAGTCCATAATAATTCAAAATAGGCCTAATATGTATCAGTGTTGTTCAGCACACTTCACATTTGAGACCTATAAACTGAGGACACACTAAAACAATCACCTGCTCAACGCAACTTGCCTCACCTCTCCTCACTTAGTAATACTGGTCGTCATAGCAACACGGACCAGATCTGACCAATCAGAGGGGCGTACGTATCGCCTTGGCACGCTTGGAACGTCAGCGAAGGTACTGCCAATAAAAGTGCCAGGTACTTTTCACACCTCTTCTGTTTGGTCACTCGTCAGATATTGAGGTCGGACTTGCAACTTGAGGGGGCCCCCTAGTGGTGCTGGGGCCCTATGCACCCGCATAGTCCGCATATAGCAAGAAACGGCTCTGCTGGATGGTAAAAAAAAACCAGAATGCCCACTGAATGTACAGAATTGTTGTAGTAAGAAGAAAGCTACTCCTGATGTTGAAGCTTTCTGACCAGCCTTTTGGCTTACAAAATAAGCTTCTCTGCCATGTCTGCAACAGCATTTCTATCCATTTGTAAAGAAATGCATTTGCTTGTGTTGAACACTAGGGGATGTGTTCCATTTATTATACAGAATTACAAACCCAAAACAAAACTGTGGGAGAGGGAGCTTTAATGTCAGAGACCCTGACTGTAATCTTATCTACTGTTGTGTAACAACATAGAAACAGCCTGAAAATACCTGCCTAAAGAAACCGTCCTGCCACAGCTGTGCTGTAACTGTAACTTGCTGATGTGTCCAGGACCCTCGCAAATAGTAACACCAAATACACCAAATAGTAAATGAATACAGCAGACTAATTTTTGAAAAAATAAAGACAGCTGTTCAAACCATTTTAGTCACAGGAAAGGAACGCTTAATTAAGTCAAGGGATTCTGTAAGGTCAATTAAGTTCGCTGACTGGTAGATTTAGCAAATACACAGAATCATTAAAGGCTAGTTTTACAGTTAAAGACCAAGCATTGTGTTGGATTAAGGAGCTTTTGAAACAATACTGAAAATGGCTCCTGTTGGCTCAAGTTGAGCTGTTTGGCTCATCTCCTAACTGTACACTGTTCAAAGGAGAGGCGGTTCTCAGATGATTTCCTTGGATGCAAAATGATTTCCTATAACGTGAGAATATAAAAACACACTGTTACACAATGTTTTTGAAGCATCCCGTCTCTTTCCATTAACTTGAGGAAGACGAATGTGTTGTTTAGCCCCGAGAAATCACACAAGTCATTACAAGGTAGAAGCCGGATCATTGCTCTTCCTTTTTTCTTCTTCACACTCTTTGATTTCAAATCTGCGTTATTCTTTTGTTTTGCAAGACAAAAACAGCATTTTTTCTAATTGAGCATGGCGGCAACACAATGTACAAAGCTTGGCACTATTATATTTTCCCATGGCACACAAAAAGAGGAATAGGGCCATTTACCAGACAATTCATCGCCCAATTTCCATTTCTGTGAAACACTTATCCCTGTGGTTTTGGTACTGTCACTTCACAAATCCGTGAAATGAAAATATTTATCACAACGACATGAACTGAAAGGAGACTGTTTGAGATTGCATCCTCTCTCTGGCATGACAAAAGTGCATGTATGTGTGTGTCTGTGTTCGCCACCTCTAGCGCAGCACTTAAGTTTCTCAAAGTCTGACAGTGCTACCACTGTAATCATCACACACACATGGTTACAATTCCGCCATATGGCCTCAAGTATGGAAGGAGAAAGAAAAAGGAAATCTGAGCGAGAGATAATGGAGGCAAAACAAATAAGGTGAAGTTAGAGGGAGGTAAGTAGAGGGAGGAAGAGAGGAGAAGGGAGAGAGGGAAAGACAGAAAGATGAAGGGGTTGAGATGAGGACATTGGGGTTGAGATGGAAAGATAGAATGAAATCGACAGAGGAGGACAGGCAGAGGATGAAAATAAGGAGGATGGGCAAGTAGAAGAGAAAACGAGTTCTCAGAAAGAGTGAAAGTGGGGCTCCTGGCAGCCTCTAATTTGAATCCTCTGTGTGTTTTCACCTGCGGGCAATAACGTGTAAAGATCTGCTCATTTACTCATCATCCTTTAACTATGTGGGACATTTATACATGGCTAGGCTTAAGATTGTGTCCATTGCTTCTGCTTTACCTCCCTGCCTATATTGCTTAGATATACATCAAGGGATGTTTGGTTCAACTAAGGTCGTGCCTTGTCACCAATTCTATTTGTTATTTTCATAGACAGACTCTACGCACAGTGGGAGAATACTGGACGCCTCAGGATTGATGGATTGCCGTGGTAAAGAGGCTGCAGAGCCTCAAGATGAAGCTTTCAATTTAAAATCGATCTTCTTTCCAACCCTCACCTGTGGTTGGACCAAAAAGACTGAGATCTCAGATACAAGCGACCAAAATTACTTTCCATCTTGGGTTTGTTTGACCTGTCATCCCACCATGTTGGAATAAGAAAAAAAAGACAGATCTCTGGTTGCAACAACTTGCACCCCAAGATTGAAGGTGAGAATCACCAGCAGATCGATGCCGCATCTGCAATGCTGTCACTGAATGCCAACTGAATATACAGAATTGTTGTGGTGTGAAGAAAGCTGCTCCTGATGGTGAAACTCTTCCGAGCCTTTCTGACCGGCCCTTTTGGCCGAGTCAAACTGTACTAGTTTTGCTGTGCCGAGTTGAGTCGCAGTGCCTGAAATGGACCTTCTCCAGAGCTGGACCAAGGCATGCTCAGCCCGCCTCCAGGCCCCATTGGTTAACCAGTTGATCTATGCTCTGACCCTCACCTATGGTAATGAGCTTTGGGTAATACCTTGTACTCTTGGATACAATAGCGCCAAACAACTGTCCTTTCAGGTAGCTGTGCTCACCTTTCAAGATAGAATATTAGACATTCTGAGCGAGCTTGATGCAGAACTCACTGCTTCTCTATGTTGACAGGAGCCAGATGAGGTGATACCTGCGTCAGTTCAAGATGCCTTCTGGTTGCCTCCATCTGGAGGTATCCCAGACATGTCCAACTGGAAGGGAACCTTGCTACAGCACCATGCTTTAAGTATTATGTATCTCTTCTAAACTGGGGATCCCCCCAGGCTGAAATGGAGGACATGGCTCGGGAGAAAAACGTAGTTTGACCTGCTTCCGGCAGGACCATGGATCATGATTCATGTTTAATATAGATGTCTCCCAAGACCTGCTATTTTTATACATAAATTGTTGAACAGCATTCAACTCAAAAAATGGCGTGAAGCCAAAAAAGCCTATAAGTTTACCACAGTACTTGTGGCTTATTTGTTGTAGCAGTAACTGGTTAAATCATTGCGTTATATCAAATCATAATGGCCATTGTTCTGCCGTACAAGACTCTACTTTGTTCCCCGCCCCCAGTCGTTTGCATGCGCACAAACGCATCTATTCCCCTGGTTTCACTGTTTATACACCAGGTTTACATATGCACAATGCACTCGGGCTGTTGGTCTGTAATCAATGTATACAAGACAACCAGCATGTTATCTGTAGCAATGTGCCGGCTATTATGGGGTATTTTTCCCCTTTCATTTCTGTATATATAGTGTTTCAGAAAGCCTCTCTTTGCTAGTCCGGCACTTTACACGCATCCAGCAGTAGAATTAAGACAGTGCCATAAACAAGGCTGTGGATACATCTAGTAAATAGTTTGGATTAAGTTTTTATTGCAAGGCTGGGGAGTGAGGCTGTAATCTCCCAAAGAACACCACATTTTTAAGGCATTGCTCCGTCTCCTTTGTTCCTGCCTGTTCTTGTATATGTTCCTCAGCGAGTCATTAAACTGAATCCCTTGTTCTCTCCGTCTGTCTTTCCTCTCTCGTCTCTTATTTGGAAGCCACCTCGTTTTTTAAGTCCTTTATCTGTTTGTCTGTGTTATCATTGCGATCCCTGATTACAGATCTCGACGTTTGTTCAACAGTTTCAACTTTCACATCCTATTTCAGCGGTGTCACTCCTCGAGGGGGCGAGAGATTACTCGGAGCACCTATCGGAAAATGCGATCTATATATCTCTCCGTCTGCATCTCTTTAATTTCTGAGCTCGTTTCATTATACCTTTAAATTCCCCTTATGTCTTATAGATATTGAATGAACAATCCCCGTGAACATTTATTGCGTTTTAGTCAGAAATCCTTCAGTAAGACTTAAAATATTGCAAATGACCGTGGGATACAGAATGAAAACAACACCAAAGTTCCCTTCCACCGCCTCACTTCCTCTCCTCTTTCTTTCCCACTCCTCCCTAACTTGCTCTGGCTTTTTCAGGCTCACCTCGATTGACCTTACTTCTCTTCTGTTCCTTCTCATTTCCCTGTCCTTCCTTTCACTCCTTTTTGTCTTTCTCATGCCCACCAAGCCCGCCAACTGTGGTGACATCTACACCAGAAGACGCTCATGTCAGTCTTTAATTAGTCCACAAACACCACACAATAACAAACTCTGCTAAGTGCAGGATAAAAGGATGTACATGATAAAATATTTCCACATCTTGTCAAACCTCCTCGTCTTCCCTTTCTCTTTGCAAAAACCCAAACATGCGCCTTCCAGCTGCGTGTGTTGCGTGTAAAGGAAAGTTAATTGGCCCAAAGTGGCTTAACAACCCCGCCAGCTTAATGGTGTCCGTTTACAGCCAAGCGAACCAAACCCCAACAAACGAGTGAATGGGGGCACTGCTGTGACCGCAGCCTGAGCCGGTCAACTTGAATTCGACTCACCTGGGAAGCAGGATTTATTCCAGCTTGATACACTCAGATTTACTGCTTTAATTGAATGACTGACCCATGGTCACGACCACAGGTTGAACAGCCTCCCTGCAGAATGGACGGGAACAGGGAATGAATGGAAATGTGGTCGCTGGAGGGGAAAATACGTTTGAACTCGGAGAACAGTGTTTGATGTCCAGTATGGGATCTGGAGTGCTACCTGATTTCATGCTGTTTCCTCTTGGTGTTTTGTAACAGGTTCAGTTTTGGCTGGTCATTTCAGAGGTCACCACAGTGCTTAGAGGTAGAGAATAAGCTTGACTGTATTGTCCTGGAGTTTGGCTTAAAGATGTGCATGATGGTTCCAGTTTTAAATCTTTGTGTCCTTTGATAGAAGTCGTGATTAAATGCGCTCGAGCTTTTTTCAGACAACATAATAATATCACGATATACTCCTGTAACGACCGTACACAGAGAACACTGGATAACGTTATGGCCCATAAGAGGCATTAGCAAGTAGCACACTTAGCCATGGAGCTATGTGACGATATTAGCTGTCTGGAGTCTGCCCATACTGCAACCTCGGAGGACAGGTGGAGTCTGCACGGGTCAACCAGCCTCCCAGTCACAACATATGCCAGATCACATCAGCTACGACCAGGACTGTAGCTGCGGGGACAAGAAAAATTGGCAGGTGAGGTGTGCAGCTGAGGAGCAAGAGGAAATCAGTAAAAAAAGCTGTAAGAAAATAGGTGTGACAAATAGTTCCTTTCAGGACATTGTGTGTGAGTTTATGTAAAATCCAATATAATTCATCAATATGTGGGATCTAAAAATATTTTTTGCAACTACATTTTCAAAATCTATCCTTGTGCAAAGCCTCAACCCAGCAGATTCAAAGATCTGCATTCTATCTGTCACTATGTGTATTCTGATGCAGATCCAGATACACATAGAAAACATTTTCTACGATTAATCATCATGTGCAATTGTGTAATTTCTAGTCCGACTCACATCCGATCATATTTCTGCCAAACTCAGAAAAGGTATTCGAAATATTGTACCCCCTGACATAATACATGAAATTAATCCCTGACATGTTTCAGGCTCCCTGTCCAGTTCTGGGCCCCTTGAACCGCTGAAGGCCCCCCTCCAACAGCACCCGTGACCAAAACACATTACTGCCACAGGCTGCTCCGTGCCTTTAATTTTTACTGCCTTAGATAACACAGTCACAAAACTGTGTCAGGACCTGATAGGATCAGAATAATTGCGCCTAGTAGTATATTCACTAACCCAAAAATGTAACACAATCCATCATAAATCTGCCTGGGAAACTGAAACATTTACTGCTGTTGAGTCGGGTCTTCTTGTAAATGTGACCACAGTCAGTCCCCTCCTCATCACTTTTTAGTGGCATGTAGTGTGTGAGCACAGTGTGTGTGTGTGGCGGAAAGAGGAAGTTGAGTGGCATTCTGGTTTCCTTTCCTCAGCTCTATAAAAGCTATGAGACCATTTGTTAACTGTCAGTTGGTTAGCCTCTGTCCCCACTCTAACCCAAAATAAAAACCACTGGACATCTGTACCAGCTTTGGGAAGGTGAACCGCACTGCTGTACCTTCACCATCTGCAGGCGGGAGCATTTTATGCCATATGGTGGTTTCTTTGATCCAAAGTGCTTTCTCAACATCGAGCCAACCTTGTCCACAGGCAATTCTGCTGTTTCTGAATGTTGAGACAGAGACTGAGCATTACAATGAGAGTGACTCACATCCGTATCTGGTAAAAAAAAAAAAGATCATGGTCATCCTCAGGATGTCTTTTGAGGCATTGTGCTTATTACCAAACACATGTACTTCAGACACGTTTCTGGACAGAACCAAATGATGTCATTGGATAGCAAAATGGACATAGAACTCATTCCATGAATTTTACTTTTTTGCTGTAGATAAACTGTTTGTATGTCATGCATTTAGCTTGAGCCGTTGTAGTCTTTGGTCTTGGATGAACATTATTTAAAATGATCAGCAACATATGATTGGGGATTTTCCTCTTCATTCAGAGATCATCTTGCTGTCATCCAGAACCATCAGTGAAGTCGTTCTGGATAATATTTAAAAAGGAGCGGTATAACTTGGATGCAACTAATGATAGATATAGCAGCACCTATGCTAACCTCTTTGAGGTTTTCCTCATAGAACGCTGATTGGTTCTAACCACTGTGGTTTGGACACAAGGACATGACCTGAGGCATGACAATATGGATTCTCAAGATCACATGAACACGTGATGTTGTGAATCCAGCTGCCTGAGATCCCCGTGAACGCTTCCTACTGACTGGATTAACCTACTCCTTAATGGGCTGTGGTCTCTGCTCTCGTTTTCAACCTGGAATATCACAGACGATATTCTCAAAAGGACACATTTTTTCCCATGCAAGGTAATTATCATATTGTATTGAAATAGAGGAAAACGACTGTCTGCTTGTAGTGTACATCAATCTAAAACATGATTTGTTGTCCATACAAAACCAACTCCATAGCCCTTATAACAAAATATGGTATAAATAGGAAATAGGAAAATTAAGTGTGAGAAATTCATCAGCTGGACTTGTGCACAACCTTCTGTCCAGTACAAACATCAGAACTCCGGACACAACTTGAGATTTATGGTCCATCACTCATGACTCACTGAAACCTAGCGAGACTCAGCGAAGTCCCAACATTGTCAAACCAACCAAAGCAGGGTTTTGTTAAGCAACTGTACGTCTTGGATGCTGCTGACCTCCTTTAGTTCCTCCACAGCTGTTCTGTCCCAAACAAGCGATCAGTAAAGACATTATTAGAGTGACTCAACAGGAGTGACTCAACAAGTAAAAAGTTGTAAATACCTAGAGTGTGCGCTATTATAAAACAATGCGATTAACCTCAGCTGTAAGAAGTGTACTGAGGGAACAACTTCACTTCTCGCACCAAGAGCGTCTGGATGCATACCAGCCATTGTTTTTAAGGAAGTTACTTCATCTTAACTACTGGATGGACTGCGACAAAAACTGGTAGAGATTTTCATGAATGTATACTGTCAAACTATTATCTTAAATATTTTGGTTTACAACCAAATACCTACTGATCTAACAGCATTAGCCTCAGCTGTACTTTGTTTAGTGCAAATAAGCAACGGCTGGCATACTAACATGCCAATCTGAGATTACAAAATTGGTAAGCAGTATACATGCTTAATAGAGTGTTAGCATGCTGAGATTAGCATTTACCTGAAAGCACCACTGTGCTAAAATATGGACTCACAGAGCCTCTAGCATGGCTAACTCTTGGTCCCTCTTCTGAAGTTCTACAAAGTGGGTCCTTCTTAACAGAAATCGTGAGCACATTTAGCAAACAGATACTTCTGATTCTAAACTGCATTCTTCTTTCATTTTAAGACTGTTATTTTGACCTTTTCTGTTGATATTAATATTAATTGGGAAACAGACAGAGAGAGAAGGGCGTTGATGTGCAGCAGGAGTCAGAGGTTGTGTGCGGTATTCATCACTGGGTGATAGATTTCAAATGATGCAATAAGATCTCATCCTGAGGGATTCCCAGGCCAATCAGAGTAAGTGCAAACACCAGCAACCAAGAGAGAGCCTTTATTAATAACCTGACCATGGATGTGGGTGTGTGCAGGGTGATGTCATCTTGATATGATAGGTCACAGCAGTTAAAACAACTAATTAACGCGTCACTTACAGTCACGTTCTCTAACACAAATACATTCCCACACACTCACATGGAGAAAGGTATTTGATTTTTTAACTAAGTATGATAACACGGTGACCGACCACGTGCATAAACACATTCTGAAACTGCAGTCTTCAAAACACGGACTTGGTGTCAAATTCAGAAATGTAATGCTGCCACGTGTGTTTAAAGTGAAACTCTTGCCAAAATGCAACTTAGGCTTTTTTATGTGAATGTATATGAGTCAAACCTTCGTGTAAAAGCATAATTACGACGAAAGAGGCACTTTTAAGATTGACAGTATTTTCAAAAACTCATTTTCAATGGGAGTGCTTGGGGCAAATTAGCGATAGCATCAAAATCGCTATTTTTAAAACACTAAGAAGGCTCGACACAACATGAAACTTTCTCAATGCTCGAGCATTGAGAACATTGTTTGTGTACACAGAGTATGTTGTGTCGAGCCTTCTTAGTGTTTTAAAAATAGCGATATTGATGTTATCGCTAATTTGCGCCAAGCACTCCTATTGAAAATGAGTTTGACCTGAAAACGAAAATATGGTAGATCTTAAAAGTGCCTCTTTCGTCGTAATTATGCGTTTACACGAAGGTTTGACTCATGTATATTCACAAAAAAAGCCTAAGTTGCATTTTGGTGAGAGTGTCACTTTAATAGATTCACTGTTATATTCTAAAATTGAACAACAGGACAATGGTACTGTGTCTTTTATGTGAAACTGGCTCACCAGTTGAGCCATCTTTTGATCTAACATGTTGAAATCCCCCATAACTCCTCATCATGCCCGTGCAGCTGAGGGAATATGTAACCATTTATAAACCCAACCCCTGTGCAGCTCAGTGGACTAACTGACTAACTGTGGGGGCTTTGTTCAGTCAGTGAGTGTGTGCTTATGTCTTTAATGGCAGGGGGGGGTCTGCCTTGGTGGTGGCCTGGAACGGAAAAAAGCAGCAGGAGGCTAGGTACACACACACACACACACACACACAAACACACACACAGATACATGTGTACCTCAAAATGGATGCAGATACACATGTGCATCCATACAAGTACTCCCTTTTTTCTCTTACGCGCAAGGCAGCCTAATCAGAAAGGCTACTGGAGGTAATTGTGTCAGAGATGTATGGTGTTGGAAGCGGAGCGAATAGAGCTGGGAAGAGAGAACAGAGGAGGCAGGGTAGGAGGGAGGTAGAGAAAAAAAAAAAAGAAAAAAGCAAGAGCTAGAGGGGGCTGCAAGCTAATTGGAGCCAAATGGGCAGCAGATGAACTGAAGTGGTTTGCTGTGTGGCTCAGACGTTCACTCTCTCGCTCACTCACTGTTTCTTCATCGCTTCTTATCCGTCTGTCTTTTGCAATACACGTACAGTAGATCTAATTAGTTAGTGATTCATATCCACGTTTCCCTTTTTTGTTCCCTCTCGACATGTCATACACTGACCTACATATCACAGCAACATTTGAGATATACAACCTTGGCTCAGTTTAATTCTACTCAACACATTTAAATGGGTTTTTAGGCCTCTTGGGGGGCAGGGCACCGATTTGTAAACGCAACAATGATGTACTATAATATCACCTTGTAAAGTTGAGACGAATAATATGTTAGCAAATGGACACGCAGCTACATCAGCGTTTGGAGTTGTTTTTGTCACAAACACTGCTTAGATGAATTGCCTATTTAGGGTCAAATGTAGATGATACTAAGTACCTCATCATAAACACCGCACTCTATTCCACTTCTATTACTATTGCTTGCCTTTTACATTTTATACAAATGTTTTTACTTGATATATTTTAGTATTTTGGTTATATATATACTGTTTGTATTTCACCACACATTGTATATAGATGTGACGATTTATTATTTGCATTTATTTTATATTGTTATATTATTTTAGCCTTTTATTATATTACTGTGACTATTGCATTCTTTGCCATTTATTGTAATTGTTATAGGTTTAATTGTTAAATGTCAGAAGAAGTAAATGTTTTTTTAATAAGTGAAGCTAAAATGTTCATACTTCATAACTATATTCTGCTTTCTAAAATATTTGGTGTGAAAAATGTCAACCTTATTTGCATGAATAAAAAAAAAAAGACCCTGAAACATTGGTAAGGTATTGTAACAACAGGCAAATCAGAGAGGTGGTGAATTATTTGGCATGTTGGTTTGAAACTGGAGTTGAAGCAGGATTTCCTATAAGCTCCTGCTGTCAGCAAAGCACTTAGCGGACTCTTTATCTAAACTCTTCTTAAATCTCTCCGTACTCAACATATGCAATTACATCTTTTGCGAACCGTTTACAGTTTATCAACTGAAGTATGACCGACAGTGTGAGAATGAGATATAGGTCAGAGATTACCATAGCATTTGTGTGTGCATATGTCTGTGTTTGTGTGTTTTCATGAAGAAGAAACCTTCAACATGGTAAGAATGTAAGTAATTGTGTTGATCCAATTAGCTGCTGACCTGCAGTGTCAGAGCCAATCAAGACACAGAACGCCATGGGGTCGTAGACAAATACCAAAGGCCAAATACTAATTAGCCCACTAGCTTTTAGTTCTAGCAGGCTCTCTGTGATTAGGACGAACTGGCAGCAAGAACACGCACACAATCAAATAACAGACACACTTCCTTTTGCACAGATACAGACACACTGGAAGCAATAAGTGTGCGCGCACAGCAGGTGAGTACTGTGTGAGCTCTGAGAGGCACGCATAATCCACCTGTTAATGCTTGATTTGATGATCAAGGCGATAAGTGGTGTGCAGCCACCAAATCAAACAAAACATCTATACAAAATACCCCGCTGTGGCTGATGGAAAAATGTCAAAACTGTATAAAAGAAACTGACCTTGTCTGTGTCTGCACGAGTATGAATGCAGATACTCTTAATTAAATTCTTCAATAAAGTTAGATTCACATCTCAGGTAATGATCGTTGGCTATTTATGTTTGTATTGGAACTAACATAATAACTTGATTTAGGATTTAAAGATAGCTAAACTACTAAATCACAAAGTCAAAAGGTGGCAGCTGCTGAGATCCTCAAAATTGTAGTTGTTTTTTTCCAACATGACTGGATTTAGGTGCTGCCTCATTTCTGATATGCAAACCAACAGTCTTACTTACCTGACATTCATCAGAATCACATTTTTTTCAATTACAGATAACAGCTCAGAAAATAAAACCACTACGCTATGTCTGTCTGGATCCATCTGGTTTCCTTGCCTCTGATTGGCTTGTGTCTGTCGTTTTGAATGATGAAAAGGCCTGTACAGCTTTGTGATCATGGTTTGCCGTACATCCAACATGTTTTTTTTTGATGGGGAAAAAGCAGGGAGAGGGTTGTTCAAAAGAATAAATCTGAGAGACTTTGGCCTTGGTAGTCCACTGAGCAACATGAGGGAAGGAGATTGGTGGGACTCATGCCTGTGGCTGAGTGCCTGTTCTAAGCTATCCTCCTCTTTTTACAACCCCTGGGTGCCATGGTAGCCTGCTTTACAACCAAAAGGGGGAAAGGAGGCAGTGAGCCAACAAATAAGGATTAGCTAGCTGGCATGCTATTCCCAATCTGTATTTTCAGTGGTTGTCTGGTGTTAATGGCTTGTGTATCTGTTTTTCTTGCAGTTGATTTGTAAACCAAACAGCCAGTGGCGGAGCTGATACAACCGATTGAGAGCAGTAGTTTCCTGAGTGAACACACTGACCTCTTCGGCTGTTGCTGTTGTAGTGTCTCTTAGTGGCAGCCCGCTCTGTCCACTCCAGAGACACTCTAGTAGCAAAAACCTGCTCGGGTGGATGAGTGACCCCGAAAGGATCAGCAGAAGTCCAGGAAGGTGGCTGCAGAGGTTGGTGTGTTTAGCAGGGCACAAGGAGTCACATGTGTCATGCAAGAAAACCAGTAGAATACATACTAACATGGCTTTCTCATTGGCTAGCTTTAGTTTGATATCTCTTGTGGTAGCTTTCTAGTTACGTTTTTCTAAATCTAAATCTAGCCAGCTATCTCTCTAGCTGGCTGAGCTTGATTGCTTCAGCTGTCTAGTCGTCTGCCTCTCTCTAGCAGAGAGTGCATCAAGAGGACCAGCGTTTTTTATGGTTCACTGATACCGAGTCTGAAAGCAGTAGGCCTGCAGCAGGTCAGTTTGGTTTTAAGCTTGGTTTTATAGTTATTACAAATTCAAAAGGCTGAACAGATGTCAAAAAGTTAGATATAGGTACTGTCGTAGGGCAGTACTGTTCGAGAGCACACTGTGTACTGACCACACAGGGGAACGGACACTGGGGATTTTAATACAAAATGATGGTCTTTGCCAAAGATTCAGTGCACTCCCTTGTCACAGATGATCTAACGCTAATATAAATATCTATACATCCTCAGCACTCCAACAGTTGGATTTAAGTTCAACATATGGGATAAATTCCCCACCTCAGCTCTGACGTAAATTACAAAATAGTAACAAAGGCGATGACAAAAAACGTTTTTATGGATTCACGAACTTTCTAGCTCTTGTCATTCAGAGAACAACATGTTAAATATTTCTCTTACCTCAAAGATTTTTCTGGTTTCCTCAGAGTATTTATCGTTTTCCAGCTGCTCACCTCTTGAATGCTGAGGTCATGACAGACGCTATCATATAAATCAGAAATGAAATGTATGATCAGACAATGAAGCCAAGTTAGATGTTGAGCGTTTCTGGCAGGATCATTAGTGATTGATCAGTGCTGAAAAAAGAAAACAGATGCACATGTGTATGTCCGAGTACGCGTGTTTACATGGCTTTGTGGTTTTGTGCTGCGTAATGATCTTGGAATACTTTTGACGTGCAAAAAACGAATACAAGTTTTTATCTGATGGATTATTTATTTTGTGACACACATTCACAATAAACGCATCAGTCAAGATTTTATAATAGCTGGCGCGCAGGTGGTCGAGTGGTTAGAGCGCATGCCATAAATGCAGCCGACCCCGGTTCGATTCTGGCCGGAGGTCCTTTGCTGCATGGCACATCCCCCTCTCGCTCCATTATTTCCTATCTGTCTACTGCATAATAAAGGTGTCTATGCCAAAAAATCTTTAAAAAAAAAAAGATTTTATAATAGCTGTAAATTTCTAAGCCTGTCGTGCCAGATGATTTGTTATGGGAACCATCTGAGAAGTAGTTCATGGGAGCTCTTTGGAAAGGGGCTGCCACATTAAAAAAAAATACTCTGCAGGTGATTGGATAAACCATCTGTCAATCAACGTTCATCACACGCTAACCTCTGTCAACTTCAGAAAAGCCTATTGCTCGTCTTTGTTCTTCTTTCAGTGAACAAAATACTCTCGGTTCTGACTGATATGACTGATTCAATGGCAGCATCTATGTTAGAAGCTGCCAGAGCACTGATTGGTCCGAACCACTGTGGTTCATCCACATGCGCATAGTTTGAAGCCTGGCAAGAAGAATTCTTGCGTTATCTTACAAATCCAGGTGGCTCGCATGGTAACACATTTGACTTTCATCACCTGAAGGAGCAGCAAGTATTTAGAGAAATTTTTGGTTGTGAGAAAATTGAAGGAATATTCAGACTTGATTGGAGCTTTTGTTATTTGTGCAAATGTTAATAACAGACTGTTCTGTGAAATCCATAGCTCACCATAACACCGCCTTTTAAACAAATCTTTTCAGCCAAGACATTAATGAAGGAAACAACTCACCTGCGAGGAAATACATTGCAGATCGTTGTTCAGTATATATGGCTCTTAGCTGCTAATATTTGGCAACTCTACACAAAAAATGTGTCCTGAAGTCTGACCTCTTGGCTGGAGGTGATTGCAGTCAGACGCCAGTGTTTGGGTACTATGAAGTTCTGTTTGATTTAAAGAATCCATTCACCCGATTAACAACAAAACCCCAACATATACCCAAATCTCAATTAAGGAAAGTGAAATTCTGTTTGTGCTGCTCATAGAACATGTAAAAAACGGTAACATGTCTTTTCTAGAGACATTGTCCCAGTTACTCTGGTTCATGCACAGACCTCGCTGTCCACTGTTTTTACTGTATCTATTGTCAGCTGAAGAAATAGTCCCCAACACGGTGTGCATTGCCAAATACCTCTACGGATAAGTGAGATAATTTAGGCTGTTTTTAGGAAGAACTGACCCGTTAAGCCATACTGGAGACTGTTTCATCCAAAACTTTATACTGTACTTGTGTTCTTCACTTGGCTACGACATCCCTCTGAGTTCACCGAGGCCACATCGCCTCTACAGGGAGATCATTAGTGACGGTGCCAGTCCTTTAGTGGATACATTTTCACTTTGAGAATTTTATGAAACAAAATATATCAAATTAGTTCAGCTTTTCGAAGATTGGCGCTGCTTTTCAGTGGTTGAAGAATGCACAGACTGCACGGCGGACTGTAACAATAACGAAATCCCTCTGCAGCAGAAGTAGCTAAATAAAATCTTTCAAATTCTCTCGACTTCAGTATTTGAGTATTTATCCCTGTCATCATCTATTCCCCAACACTACTACATAGTTATTTGAGCAGAGAAACCCCTGACTGTGCACAATTATGTTTTGTTGATTTGATGAGTAAGTCCCGCAGCTCTCATTGTTTGTGTTATCAGCCCCGAGCTTCACACGCAATATCAGTTATGACTGGACACCACCAAAACATTTTACCATTTAGAAATAATAATCCAAATTGTGATGATAGTGATTCCATTGGCTCCCCTTCCTCTATGTCTCCTTTTTTTCCCCCTTTGTCATCGTCTCCTTTGATGCTCGCTTGGCTTTTTCCCCCAGCGATTCTAACAAAACATCCAGGACACTTAAGCCAATTACATGCTCCCTGACTCTGAAACAGAGATGCAGCCTAGGGAGGAAGTGTAATAAATCATCTTAAACACTCAGAATTCTCAGTCGCTGGCCAATAAGTACTTTGATTCAAAAGGGAAGGGAATCGCAGTGACATTGTACATTAGCGGTAATATGAATATATCGCCCCCTATGATACATTTGCCTGATTATTCAGAACATGCCATCCTCCTCACAATACTTTTAAGACTGTCAGTCTTTGGGCACAAGGGTCAGAAATCATAAACAGTGACAGCAAAGACATGCGTCTGCTACCAGTTTACATCTATAACCCCGACCCCCTGATCTTAATGTGTTTATGCATCACTGCTCTGAAGTTAAACATTCTCAGACCAGGTTTTAGACTATTATGCCTGACAATGTTTATGCAAATGTGTCATTGACTAGATTAAGTTTATTGTCTGAAAAAAGAAAAGACATATCTTGGTACATAGTGGGTGCAAAAACGTACTTAAATATGCTGACTTTGATAAATGCCCACTGCATCCAACATTTTTCCCATGATGGGTGATGAGGGATGTTGTGGGGATATGTTAATGAGCACAGGCACCAGGGGCAGTCTAGTGGTGAGACAGTGATGCACAATTTGAGACAGAGGCCATTGTGTTTGAGCCTTTTGGAAATATCACTGGTGCCTCTGACTGAACACCATCAGCGCATTTAAACTATCAGAAGAATTTGAAAGGAACGAGAATTTGAATGTGTTTGAGAAAAGAAAAAGCTTTATTTGCATGACTTAAAAATGCGCTTCTCTTCTATTTCTGCATCACGATGCTGTTTGAAAAACCACTGCAGCTCCTTTCCCACACGGTTTCCTTGGAATTGACAAATAATGAAATTGCCCTATCTTCTAATTTGTACAACTAGTCTTGGTTAAAGCAGGTCTGACCAAGCCCTGCTGTGGATAAGCCACTAATGATCACAGTTAATGATGCAGCTAGGGCTGGGGGGTCAGATAATACTTTGAAGCCAGTACATTGCTGTTAAGCAGTTGGACAAGCAAACGTTAATATGCAGAAGCCGGAGCATGAGGTCTCGGAAGAGGGGGTACGCGGCCTGTGTCTGACCAACGGATTAGTAACTTCCTGCAGAGATCGGGGGAGTGGGTGGTCACAGGTGGAGACAGAGAGGAGTGTGTGTGAGAGTGTGTGTGCATCTGTTCTTGAGCAAGACCTGATAGAGAGTGAAGGTCTGGGTACTTGCTATTATCAGTACCTGGGTATCATTCAAAATGATGCCATGGAGGACTAAATCTGAAACTAAACTGAATGCCAATGGTGCCAGTTTAATATAGTATATACTGTATATATGTGTTTACTTGTAAGCAGATGTGGGTGATTCTTTCACCAATAGACAAAATAAGGTGTAGCCATCACATAGTTAATAAAGTGCAAGGTTTTTCTTTTTTGAGGGGGCAGACCTCCTGTGGCATCGCTTGGTGGATTCTTTTCATCTGAGGGAGATCTTAAAAGTCCTGCTATCTCCCTGCTATAACCTTCACACAATCAGTTGTAGGCAGCAGGCTAATTAAGCTAATGTAAATGATGGCTGACCTTTAAATTTTTTCAAAGGGGTCAACAATGTGTTACATACAGCAGAAATGGAATTAGAGGAACCATATTTTTGTATTGCAGTGTTGGGTTATCAGTATTACTAGCATGATGAGAAAAATATAGGATCCCAACTTCATTTTATTCTAACATACCCATGTTTGGCACCTTCGCCTCAGCTGCCCTGGAGACTCTACTTAAAGCTGTCCGTATCCAACCAGTGAACATGAGCGAGCCTTCAGTAGCATGAAGACATTCTTACAGTCCAAAACAACTCCCTTGCTATTGGCAGACTTTCTAAATGTTTTTTTCTTCTGAAATGCAATGGGTACTCCATTAGAGCAATTCAAAAAAGATGTTTTCAGATAATGGGCGGTGAAGAGAAGACAATCTGCACATGAGACGCCATGCGAAATCCCGACCCACTCAAGTGCAGCTGACTCCAACACCTGCTGGAGCCTTTTTGTTAAGTAGGTTGACATCTTATTTTTCACCAACTTATAATTGGTGTAAACACAACATTTCTTTTTCAAAGCAATATTTCAGTTTCGGCTGCTAAGAAATCATTTGTCTTGGCAATTAATTTGTATTTGTCGACTTTGCTGATGGATGTGTTTCATTATTCCAAAGCACAAAGGGTGACAAGTGTGGCTGAATGAATTTGCCATGTTAAATGTGATATCCTCATCTGATTCATTGCCTCACTCATAGCTAAGTCACTTTCTCCCCCTATCCTGGTCTCACTCAGCCGCTGCCTGGCAAAGGTAAGATGCTGAGCCGTCCAAGAACCTGACAATTATGTGTAATCCCGGAACACACTGCTGCTGTTTCTGTATGTGAACATCTCATCATCGTCACGAATGACAGTGTTGTTGATCCACCCATAAATGTCTGCTTCAGCAAGGTAATGAAATAATACCTAATTCTCATTCTCATGTTTCTTAAGAGTAGCCCCTTCGGTTGATCTAACACAGCAGTATATATCTTGACTGATTTCATTACCAGCTGCACAGCCAACTACTCTAATTATCTTTCCGTCTGACTCCCTCTTCTACATCTGTCTCCACAGGGAACATGGAGTGCCGGTATGATAGTGAGAGAGTACCACATGCCTCCACAATCGGAGTTAACTTGTTTTCATCGCCCCCCAGTGGAGCTCTCCACACACCAAAAGCCAGTGTTTAAAGTATATAGAGTGAAATGTGTCCACTGTATTTAGGTGAGATTTTTTTTTACATATTACTAAAGTAACACCGTTTTCCCTCCCACTTTTTTTGGCTCTTACCTTCTCTAGCAAGAGAGTTAAAGTTTAAGAGAGCAGAGCGATGAGGAGAGCTGATGGAGCACCACAGAGAGATCCCTGCAGCTGCCAACAAACGTCAAGCGACATTTCTTAAGGAGCGCAATCCTTGAAGTAAAACGCTCTCTATCAAGGGAGAGAGAGGACAGTAAAGTAAAACTGATAAAAATCTTAATTGAAGCTTGGTGATTGTGATGAACAGGTTTAGTTTGAATGTTTTTGTATCTTCTCTATCTCTCTGTCTCTCTCTCTCTCTCACACACACACACACGGTCACATTATTATTATACGAGGTACATAAATGATTGTAATACTAACTCCAAAATCCTTAAATTAACTAACATCAATGATAATGATTAGTGTTTTATTGAAATGACTTGAACTGCCTGTAAAGAGTTCAGAGAAATCATTGAAAGTACTAGTTCTAGTACTAGTACTGCCTTATGTTTTGTCAAAATATTTAAGAGAGCCATTTATATTACCTGTGGTTTTCTGTTGCCCCTTCGGTTTTTGGAAGAGGTACATCTGGAGGGCATCATGGAGAAAGCCTACCTTCATCGCTTCTCTTACCATATGCTGCCACAACTCTCATCCAGACGGGATATCTGGCATCCACCACCGTCAGTAAGACAAAGGAGAATAAGCCTTTGTTATTGTGGAACTGGGGCCTGTATAGTGATATGTTTGCCGTCAGCTGCTCCAACACAATTTGGAATAATCCACAATTTCTGGAAGTCCTCTGCAATGGCTCACCACTCTCTGTTCCAGGAACTGGCATGTATATTCTGACAAGATGTGAACTAAGTACCTCACACACATCTTTAACAATCAGCCTTGTAGCTAAATATGCCTCGTCGGTGGCCCTGGTCAAATGGCTCTTCCACTGTTGGTGTCACTGTCACTGTGCAGGCGATCTTCTGTTTCCACTAACTGGTTAACTTCTGTCGAATTGAGGCTCAGCAGGAGTGTCTTCCACTTGTTGAGCCTCATCACCATTGTCAGTATCATTAACAATAGCAATGTTTTCATTGGCATCACGGTGGAGCCCTTGTTCATCCCTAATTGACCGCTACAAAGTAATGGCTTCGTTCTTGCGTCAAGTCATAAAGATTAATTGCAGCAGGGCAACCATTCCAGCTTCACTTATCTTGTACAATAGCACCAGTCAAGCCAAGCTGACCTCCCAGCAGTGTCTAGTTACAGTTGCTAAGTTATGATTCGACAATTGCTGTTCGAGGGAGGGTTTTAGTCATTGGTCATGTCAAAATTACCTCACAAGGCAGCTGGATTTGCGAGGTAATGTAATCTTGAGAACCCTTCTTGCCAGGCTTTAGGCTCTGCACTTTGTCTGAACTGTAGTGTTTCCCACCAATCAACATCCTATAAGGAAGTACTGGCAGGTATGGGCGTATTTTAGGTGTGACGACCGTTTGCAAACAACAGCAATGGCAGCTCCGGAAAGAAGAGCAAAGACCACCAGTGAAGCCTTTTCTCGCTCTTCTCTCAACCGGCTTCAGTAGGAGTTTGGTTTACCACGTGGCTCTGCTGGTGGTAGTGCCTTCCTACCGTTGATCTGATTGGCTAAAGTTGAACCGTGATAGACGGTGAGATACAGATGGTTTGTCCGATCACCTTGGACCTTTTCCAAACAGTTTCCAAGAGTGACTTCCCAAGTACTTTGGTGTAACAAACCATCTGGTGTTAGGTTAATGTCATGGATTGCTGCAATTAATCCCTCCTTGCTTTACTTGTTTTCCCAAGAGGTGAAGTCTTCGTTGTGGGGTTTCTCTATTTCTGTTAACGTGTTTATTTTTGTGCGCATTTGAATGTGAATTTGTGTGTGTGGTCTACTTTCTTGTCCCCAAAGAAAACACTTCCGGGCTACAAAGGTCATCAGCAGTCAGATAACAGACAACCATCCATTGTAAGGCGCTGGCATTACTATCTGTTGATTGTTAAATGGGTGAATTCATGTATTATGTTAGAATAGAAGTATAAGTTAATGAAACATTTTATGCAGTAGAGTAGCAGAATTTGATACAAAATGTATGTAAACAACAAAAAAATAATAGGAACAATTACCTCTTAAAGGTTTCTGCCATGTTAAATTCCATTGCACATGAGGGAACTCAACAAATATGCCACCTAATGTTATATTCACATGATTACAATAAAAGCATTGTAACGAAATTTAAAGTTCAGCTGTGGTTGTGTTTTTACTTGCTGTAAAAACCAACAACAGACATATTGTCATAGGGAATGATTTCAATAAAGAGGTAAATGGGTCCATTTGCAACATATAAACAACCTACTTGGCAGAATGCATGAAAACTTTCTCTTCTTCTCTCGTGCTCTCTGTATTTATGTTTGTGTACATGTTTGTGTATGTGCGGTGCAGCGTTGTGGACCATTAAATAGGTCTGAATTGAAGCCTACCTTACTGTGGGCAGCCACGAGAGAGAGAGAAAGCCAGGACGGTGATGATGGGAGGGGTAATGTGAGCGATTACAGACAAAGGTCTGGGGCTGTATTTGGCTTCTCAGCAGCATTTGAGGTTATAGCCCAGTCTCTTTCTCATAATCACTGTATTGTTCAACGTTTAAAAAATGTGACCAAATTGGCTCAAGGGCCACAAGTCCTCTTACTCATTTAACAACTTATTTATTTAGAGGTTGGATTTTGAATGTTGGACACTTTTTTAATGTAACTTTGCAAAAACCGTTCAATCTTCCTTCCAAGCTTTGGACTTACAGCTCATAATCAGTTGTGAATTGCACTGCAATCAAAGAGAGCTGCAATTTAAAGGATTGCTGTTTGTTCTTTATGGTTGACTCATAAGTGGACAGACTAAGTTTTAAATTGACCTACACTGACAGAGAAAATTACGTTCACTGTCCCCTTGCGATTACAGGAATGGTTAGACATTTCTGTACAGTATACCATACTTTCTTGTTGAGAATTAGATGAGAAGATCGATGCCACTTTTACAGCCATACACTAGCTAAATATGAAGAGCCATGAGACATTTGCCTCTGTGGTCTTGAGTTTTTACTGTGTGTTGATGTGCTGTCAGAATTGGAAAATTCATGTGGAACAACAACCCAGAATAATGGGAAAGTTTTGGTGCATGAATTGCTGTCATACAGTATGATGCTGAAACATAACGGACGAAAGTAAACATTGGGTTAATTATAAGAAACTTTTATCAAAGTAAATGTATCGTCATTGCTCTTCCTTGTCCCTCAAATAGTGGAAACAGGTGTCACCGGGTTGTTTGAATGCTCTTAGCAAAAAAAACACAAACCAAACAACTTCCTTTTTGGCGTCCGTGTTGATCCCACATTCCTGACGTGAGGCACATGAACACACACACTTGAATGCAGCATTAGGCTAGGTCACAGCTGCCTTAGCATTGTTGTCAGTTCATTAATTAGCTCTAGCTTATTTAGCCATTTAAGGTTAGCCTTTGTCGCTGAAGTCCAGGAGTTGTCTGACATTTGATAAATAGACTTATTCAGTCTCTTGCCACAAGTTAGATGGGAATATTGTCCAGTAAGCCATGTAGATGGAGCTAGTCGCTGGTTAGCCTAGCTTAACACAATGGATGTCTAGAAGCAGGGGAAACAGTTAGCTCCGTCAAAAGGTAAAACCTGTCTACAAACAACTCTAAGCTGTCAAGTACGCATGTTGTATGCTGCTTGATTAATTTCAATAAGATGTAAAAATTACATCATAATGGTTTTATAGGGAGTTATGAGCTAGCTGCCCTGTCTCTTTGAAATAAGCTTAAAATGAACGAAAACGAAAATCACATTGTATTTTTTCAAACTGTCAAATGATTCCTGAGAAACATAATTAACAATTTCCTATATCATCTGACATTTCTGTCTGCCAGTTAGCTCGCTTGAATTCAAATTTCAAGTAGATTTTAATGTCATCTAGTCCGTGTTCACACATTTGTATGAGCTGTTGTGGCACTGAGAAGGCACTGGCACTCTGCTGTGGATTACTTAAACCATTTCCATCAGCCAAGCATTTCCTCACCGCATGGAATCAAGTCAAAAAGTGTGTCTCTCTCTGCTCTGGTCATCTTATTGCAGCCACAATCCGTCAACTGGTCGTTTAATCAAATTTGCATTAACAGTTAGAGCTCTGAAGAGTCTGTTATTGGTCAACGTTCATTTTCTTATCGTGTCTTCTGCACTAAATAGTAGTTCTCGCTGTGTTGACATCTTTACTTTTTGGTCCAGTAAAAGTTTGTCCTCATTGTGTTAGAATATGTATGACAGACACATATCAATATATTCATGGAGATTTATGTCATAATAACCTTTATCAATATAAGTGCTCACGTTCACAAGTACACACTTTCTCCTCCTGGCTGCTTGTGACTATTTAAACCACACTGGAGTGCTCTGCCGTGATTGCCTAATGGTGATGAATATGTGCAATAACACACAACAAGGCCCTCAGAGGACTGGCCCTCACTACAAACAATACAGGGACTCACACTGGTTCTATACAGTTTAATGAGCTGAGGAGACTGTAACCACACTGTGTATACAACCTACTCAGAGAGTGGTGGGGGGGGGCTGAGCGTGAGGCAAATGAGAGCAAGAGAGAGAGAGAGAGCAGGGGGTAGTGAGGGGGAGGGAAAAATATGTGAAAGAAAGTGTTTAAAGCCTACAATAACAGATTTAAAGGATGTGTTACCCTGTCACACAGCCAAATAAGGCAAAGGTGCTTTCACAATGTTACCAACAACCTATAACCATCCATTTCCCGCCAACATACACTGAACATAGCATTTACAAATCTGCAACACCTTATGAGGGAGTTTATAATGTGTATTTGGACCAATTACTTCAAACACAGCTACTCAGTACACCTAATCTGCTATATAACTTCTGTTTATGACTTCTGGATAGTGTTGCGTTAATTACACATGATCGTTGTAACAGGGATTTTTCTTGTGTCAGGCAAGAATAGAGACTTAAAAGAATAAATATACTCAACTCAGTTGTGCCAGTATATGTACGACTTTGACGTCAGATTAATTCCCATTAATGATTTTTGCCACGTCGGGGCAGCAGAAAGATCTAATAGGTCTAAGAGATAATCTGACATATGCTTGCTATCATTTTACATTTTTCATGATTCTGCTGGGAAACAGTTGCCTCTTTGAAAGGAACTTAGCATTCCTTCGGAATCACATTCATGTTAATATTGTAAATCCAATAAGCACTCTTTATTTAGATCTATTTTAGTCTCCATGTACTCCTGATTTAGCACTTGATTTAATGACTTTAAGCTGCTCAATGCACCGCTATATTAACCCCAGTTGTGTTGGTGTGCAGATAGTGTACACTGGGTTTAAAAGAGCAGAAAGCAGCTCTGTGTTGTGGCCGCAAACAAGACTGAAAATCCTTCAGTAATAATAATATAATTCCTTACTTAGCCCCAGTTTTAATATGTATATGTGTTTACATTTGGGCAGATTGGCACCAATAAAGTATGCCAAGTAACCTATAAGCAGTTTTTGTTTGCCGTGTAGCCATCACTGGAATACTTTAATACTAAAGAATCGTTAAAACCTGGATTTTAGTGAATATACAGCCCCCGAAGGTATCTTTACCATATACAGTTTCCCCCAATTTCAAATTGTTCTGAGTGAAACTCTCGTGAGGAATTTCAGTTTGGAAGAGACCGAGTAGGAGCGGTGTAGCAATAAAAATGCTCCATTAACAGTGACAGCAATCTGAACCTGTCAGTGGTATTGAATAATGGCACACCCTCCTTAGTGACAACTGGAACGCTTCGCACTGTTAGATACAAGCTCCGCAGAGTGAATGTTTATGAAAGTAGAGTAACTTTACTCCTCTGCCTCTCCCTCCCGCTCTGCCTCTCCCTGGTAATTCAATCAGAGGATTAGATGTTGCAACATCAGCTCTGGATTTGGACAATATTCCCTCTATCGCTATGGAGATGGTTGCTTAATAAACAAAGAGAGAGAAAGTTGGCGTTTCCCTGAAATGTCACACAAGAGCATAACCGCCTCATTTACTGAGATTAAATTAGAGCTCTGAATTTTGCAATAAAACAGTGTGTGCATGTGTCTTTCAAAGATATTAAAACTGAACATCAGATTAATATAAAGTTTGGATGTACTGCAGCAGTGCTGTCTCATTCTCATCATCTGGGCCACTAATATGTGACTTTGTTCAATTGTAGTTTTTGACTTTCAACTGGTCCCCAGTGACATGTACATGAGTTAGCAAAGGTATTATACTCAACCTCATAATGTTAGATTGTATGGGTAAATCCGATCATAGGTGTTCCTCTTCACAGTAATTGGAACTTGCCTAAAAAGGTGGAGGGCTAACTTTTTTACAACAGTGACTCATCACGAGAGAATCAACAGCTCTGCTCATTTGTTCAAAAGTGTAAAACGATCCGTTTTGATGTTTTCCTGAGATGTGACCTCCTGAGGTTGTGTAAACACTTCTCGCAGTGGCAAAGTTGTTTTTGATTACACAATTTCTTCCTATTTGTTCTCCTGTTACAAGGCAGGAAATTAGTGCTCTTGTGTTTTAACCACAGTGGATTACCTATTTGTGTCGTAGAATTATGGACTAATGCATCCTTCTCACAACCTACACAAAATGTATGATACGCATTAGAGATGAATGAGCAGGGTGGTGTGTGTGTGTGTGTGCGTATAGGGAGGACTCACGTTAATGAGGAGGCTTTGACTTAATCATTGTAGTAGCAACGGACATGGTGTGTAAATATGAGAACTTTGTGGTGTGATGTCACTCTCACGGTGAAAAAACATCCTGTCAACATCTGGGTTCAGTTAGAAAGTGCTGAGTGAGCGTTGCACTGTGCACAAAACTTCTCATATCACCTGTTTAGGACGCCAAAAAGCTCATTCTAAAGCCACAAGGGGACAAACATACCTTTAATAAGAAATAAGAACCGTTTGAGTGGCCTGCTGGTATGAGACCATGACCTTTGCTGCCCGGCGCTGTCACCCAATGTTTAGCTATGCTTGCAGAGTTTGGGGTTTTTAGTCGCCACTAAATGTGACCGAATACCTGCAAAGCCAGAGATTTGCAGCCTCTGTACATTGTGTTAAGTGCTCAAAAGCAAAATAAGGGTTGCAATTAGCTCTAATCCCTGCTGTGGTTACAGCGCCACTAGTGTAGCTATAAACTCTTAGACTCAATAGTATGTCAGATTAATGGATGGTGGACATAAGTAGCAACCACCGAGGCTGAATCTAATCCCAAAGAGGCTGTTCCACAAATGGCGGCTAGACGGTTCAAAGAAAACTCACAACGTCAATATTGTTTGCTCCCAATAAGATAAGGCCTTGTTGCTAATTTTACTTCCTGTCTGCAGTAAACCCACATCCAAGCTTCAAAACATTCCCTGTCTATGTTTTTCTCAGTTTATGAATGAGATTCGTTTTCTCCTGAAAATGAGTTGTGACCCTTGTCATGCTCTTGACCCTTAATTACAGAAACCACACGTCAACCGGAGTGAATGGCTTCATTGTTGACAGCCCTCTAGCAGCTGACTGTAAATCAACTCCAGGCAGCCTGTTTTCTGATTAGGGTTTGGAACACCTCCTTGTTTATTTCCCACTTTTAAAAGCTCTACTCACTACTTGTCTACAAAAGCAAAATGTAGAGCAGGTTGACATGATGAATGTGGAACAAGTGTTATGTGGAGAACACTAGTCGGCAGGCCAGCTACACTACAAACTGCATCATGTGAAGTGACAGCCGGCTGGAACGCAGTGTGTACTGAGGCCACACTGGATCAACTTGTGATTTATTGGAAATGGCTGAACGACATTGCAGGACGTTATGCTAACTTCATTTATTGCACAGAACGCAGATTCACTGTAATCAGTGAACATTTGCATCTTATTCTGTATTTAATTTAATAAACAGAAACAGTATGTCATGGCATGCCTAATAAGTCAGAGATATGAAGTCACTGAAGAGCTCTCTAAAGAGATTACACGATTCAGTGTTTGTGCTGAAAAATGATGGTAAGAGAATCATTTTAAGGTAAGCTTAAACCTTTTTTTAAAATACCCATGGTCGTCCAATTAGTTTTAATGTATTCCAGAGAGTCTGTTGCCTGATTTGACATGAATATAGAGTTCTGTGGTTTGCATAATTAGTGATATGTGTGGCACAACTCAATCACTGCATCCAAAACAGCTGTGAGTGCAGGTACCAGCTGCTGCATCAGTACTGCTCGAACAAAAAAAAACTCAAAATGGAAGATTATAGCAGAGATGTAACCATCCCCGGGAACAGCTCTGAAATGAGAATTGATTTAGGCATATTAGCCAAAGGTGGCCCTTGAGGTAGCATGTCACTGTGTGGTACGGAATGACCTGTAGCCTTACAAATCCATTCATTAAGTAACGGCTAAAATACATTTCTACAAGTGTGAAGTAACTGCTTCTCCAATCTAAAGTTCTAAGGTACTAGTCATAATATAAAAACCTTTCTTTTTGTCCCCATTCTGTCCTGATGAGAGCAGAGAAGATGGAGCCAAATGCAGGAGACAACAGGTAGTCTCAATGGATGAAGATCAATTCACAAGGAACAGGGAACTAGGGGTGGGCGGATTGATCCAAATATCAATAGTATCGATACCAAGGTGAGTATTGGTATCGGATCGATACTAGCGTGATGAGATCGATATTTTTTGTTGTAGTTTCTCTTCTATAAATTCAGCAAAGCACTCGTATTTCTTCACAGAGATTGTGTGAGCGCAGCGCTCCTCTTCACTTCTCTCACTCCGCTCACTTGCTCACTCAGGTTCACTGTAACTGTAACTCAAAAATATATACTTATATTGATATAGAGCCTACCTCAAACCTGAAGTTTGAATATGGCAGAATATAATAACCCTTTTGTGTATCTGTTGAAAGAACATCAGTATTTCTATTTAGGCTACATGCAGATAGGTTTTAGATATAATTAACTTAAATATAATTTTCTTATTTGGCTAAAATCTTTGTCCTGTGTTTTATCGTTATCATAATCATGGTCAACTAATTAAAGGCAAAAGTACTAAATCACTCAATGATCAGTATCAGTATCGGTATTGGTATCGGCAATACTGGCCCTGTAATTACTTGGTATCAGATCGATACCAAAATTTGCAGTATCGCCCACCCCTACAGGGAACCAGCCGGATCAGGGAAAGTTGGCGGCAGGTAACGTAGACTGAATTAATGAAGTAATGAGTGTGAAAACACTAGGAAAAGGGAAGGAGCTGATAGGCTGGAAAAACACTGGGGAGAGGGAAGGGCTAATGGAAGAGATGCAGTGCAGGTGTGGAGGGAAAATCCGACTGGTGAGGAGCACAAGCAGGGGGAAACAGAACACAAGACACCACAAAAACCCAGAAAACACATAGAACATTGATAAAATGAAACTAAAATGGCGGGGCTATGACACACTCTAATAACAGCGCAGTGTCAACCTGTTTTTCAGTTAATTGGTTGACATCATTGGGCCAGACGAATATATCTCGTCAACTATCCGAAATTGCCATGACATTCATGGTTCCCAGAAGATGCATCCTAATGACTTTGGCGATCCTCTGACCTTGAGTGTAGCACCTCACTGACTTGCATCGTTTTGATCAAAATCATTCAACTACTATTGCCATGAACTTGAGTACAGACCTTCCCCTGAGGGTGTTCCCCTGACTTTTCCTCTCGTGGTATCATCAGCTCAAAATATAAGTTTATCCTGTACTTTGGGTTATGGCCAAAGACATTCAGATCTAACGAATGCCCATCAGCAGAATCACGCGTGATCGCAATTACACATCCATTTGTTCGACAAAAACAGGAACAAGGTTAGTGTTCCCAACTGAAGGATTAGACTTGTACCATAAGTCAGAGCACAGTATACTTATTCAGGCGTATAAGTGGTGGTTCACAAACGTTTGGCAATGGCAAGTGAGGACTAGGTTCTAAGTCGACCCCTTGGAATTTAAAACCTTTAATATTCACCACAAATTTTAAGCCACAATTCTTTTGTCTCCAACAGTCTGTCTTCCTCACCAGCATTAGTCACTGTCACTGGGTTAGTTAGTTGTGTGGGAATGTTCTTTGATGCTCGATGACTTTTACTGCAGCGGAAGAGCTGGAAGTAACGTGAGAGAGATTGTGGTCACAAAGTAACTTCACAAGAATGATGTGCATTTGGCCCACCTGTGAGAGAACACACACTCACACACGCACACACACGCACACACAGTATTTCTCTACTTTTTTCTTTTCTTTTCTCCTGTTTCTCACATTTTCTCTCACACTTGTCTTTTGAATCTCAGCCATTTGAAGCTGTAGTTCTCATCAAAGAACTAATCCTAGTCGCCATCAAACACACACACATTCAGACACACTCACACACGCACTGGGTCATGGAAACTAGGGCAATGGAAAGCCCCTTTTCTTCCTTTTCCTCTCTGTCTGTTTTGTTGAGTCAACTGCAGCGCTATCACTCTGCATCAGAGCTGCTTTCAGTAATGCTACGGTTACACACTGGCAGGATGGCAGAGGTCTCTCCAGCCTCCAGCAGTGATGCAAAGACCTCTTCAGCCGCTTGCTGCTAGCGTCTCTAATCAGGTTTCAGATTAAATTTTACAATCTGATTTTCTGAAGAAATCCCCTGTGAGGTAAGAAAAGTTCAGTGCAGACCATAAACGAAAGTTACACAGTGGTTACATCTGCATAATGTAATCCTACAGAGAGTACAGTAAGTAAAACAAAAGCTTTTGGCAGTTGCTTTCTTCTGCACAGCAGTGTAACATATGGAGCTATGGGACAGAACAGACATGTGGTTTCTCAGCAGGTCATTTTATAAATAATGGTAAGTTTAAAATCCACTTTATTGCTCTTATTCCCAGCTATAGTCCCTTTTATTTTCAGCTAATCAGGTATGAAACCACATATCTTAAAAAAAACAACTTTGAGAAGTGACAGGAGTTTTAGGCTTTTATCTCCTACAGAGGCTTTCAGTCACAGTGTGCTTTTAAATCCTCCCATATACTAATATTGAGCCAAGTTTGAAGCCGAGTTTTGTGGTCACTGTTGTTACTTTGAACAGATGTTGAGCAACGTAAACACGCTGGGAGAATGTAGCAGTTCCATATGTGCGAAGCTCAGCCCGGATTTGGGGTTCTCTCTGATGGAGACCAGAGTGACAAAACAATGGATGCCAATCCTTAAAACAACAAAACCTCACTGTACTTCTGTCCAAGTATAATGTCCCAGCTGCTCATGGATTTGCTGGTTTTGATTTGTGATAGAACATTACTAAATGAATGAACTTGTGCCCCATTCCTTTTGCTTGGTTGCAAAAAACTTCAGATCATTCTTTCATAGGGTTACTACTGTCCCTGTGGAAAAAAGGGGATACCTTGTTGGAGGCCGATGCACAGGGGACATAAATCAAGAAATATGGGGATCCTCCCCCATGAGATTTAAGTTTTCGACCATTTCACATCAATACGGTACAATGTTGTATTATAAGCGGCGAGAGGCAACCGTACTGTGTCACATCACTTATCAAATGTCATCACACTTTATAGATATGTATTTTTAACAGCTTTACTGTAATTATGCCTGCAAGGGACAGTGCTGTTTGGAAACGAAACAATGAATCCTTATTTTCTAAGCCACACATACACAATATTCAAATAGATCATGATCCCGTTACTATAAATTTAACATGAAATTGCACAGGACTTTGTTCAGTGGTGGCAGAAAACACACATACTTACTGCGTTAGTCACACTGTTTAGCAGCATTTCGCTGGTCTGGTAAATGCACACAATCCACATGTTTAGAGCAGCTGACCCACCTGCCAAATTGTGCCTCATTTTGTACAATGCACATCCCTGTTGCCCCAAGGCCTCTAACTTCAATGGTTAATTCCCCGGTATTGACATCTTCCCTTTTTATTTGGTATAATTAATCCTTAAAATTAAACACATTTGACCTGGATACATCTGGCTAGTCTCTTTCTTGTGAAGAGCATGTGGTGTTTATAACTTGTGAAGTAAGTGGAATTAGTCAGCAGGCCTGGCTTCTATCTGTGATAAGCTTGTTATACTTTCATGGCTGTTAAACTAGAATTCTTATCACACCACTTCCTGTGACGCAGTATTAGAGGTCCGACGTAAGGAAGTTCCGATCAACAGCAGAACAGTTCATTATGCCAGAATCAATAATGACGCATCTAGATTTCATTCAGCAGCAGACCCATATTGTCTGATGTTATCTCTGAGATGTGTAAGAGCCCGAGAATTCTGTGCAAGACTCATCTAGTAAAATAAAGTTCGACCGGCATGTTTGCCAGGATTTAGAACTGTTACACTGTCTTATGGTTGCTCAAACACCACCATACGAGAGAGCTGAGGAAATCTAAATTGGACTGAGAAGAGAAAAATGATTTGTGTGCTATACGCTACATTAGCTGTAGTTTTAGTCCTGCATGAAACAAACTAAATTGTACTTTATCACAAAATATCGTCGAAAAACTGTCTTTGGTGCAATTCAGTCAGTTAAAGGTAAAATATGTAAGATTTTAGTTGAAACAAAAAAAATAATTCTCTATAGAATGGGAAGAAGTAAAAGTTATGAACTTTATGTCTATGTACTGTGTGCAGAGATATCTGAATAACTGAATTTAGCCTGCTAACAGCTAGCCCCGGCCTGTCCCGGTCCAAAGCCCCTGTGTTCGTGCTGTATACATCGACACTCCCCCAGTGCTCCAAGCTCCGGTTTGAGACCGCTAGCCACAAGGCTAACTGAGCTAACTAAGTGTAACTGTAGCAGCAATCAGATTTTACACTACCAATATGCTTCCCCCTATTTGTTGTGAGAATGAATTCAATGGGTGGCCAGTTTTCACATATTGCACCTTTAAACACATGGCTAAGACATTATTACATTTCAAAAACCCAAACCACTGATATAAATGAAAAAATACTTTTAACAAAAATAGGACAAATCAAGCATGAATCACATACTGCAGAAATCATTGGCTGTGAGCTGAAAGTTTTGCGAATGTTTCTGACTTCACTTCAGTGACGTCACAGCAGGTATTTCCAGCTGATGGGAAACACCTGTAGCCCAACACTGAACTAGGTGTGGTCAGATGTCAACATTTTCCTCCAGCTGTGATTCAGTGTTGATTTACCTGTTAAAATGGACTCTGTGACAGATTCATGCTTTTTTTTTTATTTAGGTGCACACACACACACAAATGCAATGTATAGTGGAGATGAGTGAAGGGGCTGCCACACATGCTACGGCGTCGGCGCCCAACGAGCAGTGTTAGGGGTCAGTGCCTTGCTCAAGGGCACCATGGCAATGCCCAGGATGTGAACTAGCATTCTCTACATTTTCAGTGCATTAAGCTATGCTAGAGAAAACATATTATTTGTAACTGTTACTGGTGAATATTCCAGTCACCAGCCCGCTGTAGCTGTGTGAACCCTAATCCTGGCAACATGTTTGACAGATAAACTGCATATCCGCCCACTGTAAACCAAACCAATGAGATCTTCCAAGTAAACACGTCAGTTTTATGTGAACCTTGTCAGTCTGCAGCATGCTGTAGAGAAACCGCACAAAGACAAATTACCCTTCGTCTTTGGCAGCCTTTAACTGTCATATGAAGGCTGCAACCTGCCATGCATTTGGCTTGTTGACACAACAGGGTATTGTTATAGAGGAGCACAAGGGGTTGCTGCTCGATCAGCATATCCAAAGTGAAAATAAAAATCGGCTAAAGGGAAGACAAGACCTTTTTCCAAAACTGCTCCGCTCTAACATGCTTTCATTTATTAAGATTGACTGCTGTAGTTCTGTGACTTTCATTGAACTTAAACTTGCAGATCAGTTTTGTATCACTGGTGTCTCAGATGAGAAGTATCTAAAAACAGCCATTATCGTAAATCAATTAGATAAGAGGAAGCCAAATGGACCTACTCAATATTCTAGTGTAAAGACTGTGGTCTAGAAATCCCCATTATTACACCGACATTGCATCATTCCACTGAAAAAAATCACAATTGAATCCATCATGACTGTTTCTTCAAAGAAATTATGATCGTTTTAAGCCATTTTAGTGGCATGTCTCTAGGGAAGGGAACATTGGCATGTTGGGCGGTTGGTTTAGAATTGATTGCCATTGAAATTTTGTATATTTATGCCCCAGAGAATTAATCATGTCATTCTTTTGTGATCCTTTGACTTTTAGCCATCGGCATCCAATAGATGGATTGGCACAACATTTTGTATGAACAATTCAGGTGAAATGTCTCAACAATTTATTGGATGGATTGCAATGAAATGTGGTGCCTACATTGTGTTCATCGATAGTTTATGATCATTCTTTTGGCAGCAGTCTGTGGTGCTGTTGAGCTGTATTTGGTCAAAATGAGAGGTGTTTTTAACATGAAGTTCACCGTTATTGTCCACCATTAACATGGTGGACCGAATGTAAGAAACACTGCTCAGTGTAATGCAATACAGCTGAACTGCTCTTCACGCAACAGGCTCCAAAATGACAATTAAATGTAATCCCAAGCTCTTAAAAAAAGTTTCCTAAAATCCCTTATACTATGAATATCTTATGTTACAACTCAGAGACCCACAAAAAGCACCTGTGGCACCTGCAGAGGAGGATTTCTGCACTGGGGGAGTGTTGAAGACAAGATTCTGACAAGAAACTGGGAAAATATGGCAGTTTTATAAAAAAAAAAAAAAGCAGACACAGAGCTAAATCCAAAATCAAATTTAAACCCAAATCAAGAATCTGTGAGCATGAAGCTAGTGTACACATCAGCCAAAGAGAGCCAAAGGCAAACTAGATAAAACAGAAGATCATTTGCATCTAAAGGGTTGCCTATTGGAATTATATTTTGGGGATTTTCCACCACTTCAGGGTTCTCAACTCACACACATGTTGCATCATTAAAACAATCAAGATGGTTTTCATTATAGTGCATTTTCTCTCTCAAACTCCATAAAGAGCAGTGTAGACAGTCGATACTGATCTGTTCACTTCTGATCTGTACAGTTTATGTGACAGTAAATACAATATATATTATGATCTAATTTAGCACATGTGTTTCGTTAAAAATGATTCTTCAGGGTTGATAGACGCAGAAAATGAGGTTATTCAATACATAGAAACATAACATCGTTGTCTCATGTCCAATATACAGAAAATTGGATTCACTGTGTCATCTACAGTTCATTAGACATTGCGTGTGCACGACTGTGTGCACTCCCAGGTGTGTGTGTACTTGCATTTTGATTTGAAAGGCTCTAAAAATGTTGGCTAGAAGCTAAAATCAGTCTGTGATGCCTTTCAAGATGTGCCACATGTGCCCTAGAGCTTTTCATAGATGTCTCCCAATGATTAGACCAAACCATTGCAAATTGCAGCCTAATTTAGGACTGTGAAAGGTTTACCCAAATCCTATAAACTAAATATTTCTGCTGAACATGGGCCATGTTGTATCAAATCCTGACTACAAACAGAAATAATCCTCCCTATGATCAGATAAATAATACTTTTGTTAGTATGACCCATAAAAGACGATGGATTGTGATTATTCTCAAATTAATTCCCTTTTAAACAAAATATCTTATTGTTCTCTTTGTATGTTTTATTGCAGTGCATGAAAACAAGACAAATGTCAGTGGTTGTCATTGTTGATATATAAGAAGTCGCATAAAGCCCGTACTGTTTGCTCTTGGTTTCATGACAAAACATGATTTCCTCATGCAAACTTTAAGATGAAGACGGGTCAAAACTCATCCATATCTGCATCCTTACACACTTGGTAATGCTAATCAAAGCCAGATACAGTCATTATGTAGGAAACACGCTATCAACTGCTGGCCTCGCCTCATTTTTCCCCCTCCTGCTCTTGATGGATGTAAGCCTCCCTCACAATCCTTCAGTGGGACATGTTAACCGGGGTCCCAAACCATATGAGGAGGGCTTCAAAGCAGCACACACACATACATGTCTATACGCAGGCACACATGTCAGAGTATGAGTGAAGTCAGGCCGCTGGGTGTGTTTAAGTGCAAGTGATGGAGGTGAGTGAATCATAAAGGAGAGAGGTGAAGCTAAAGAGAGAAAGCGAGAGACGATCCGTCACCGTCTTTTAACTCCAGTCTCCACTCACTAAATATATCACAGAGCAACACTGTTTGCTTTGTCACTGACAAACGCCCATAAACTCAACGCGAGGTCATTTCAGGTGCTGGAAGGGTATGACATTAAATGTAACACCCTGGCATTGAGAGAGTGTGAGTGGAAATAAGATTTTAATTTCCACTCACACTCGATACAATTTGTGCCTCGCAGCAGCAAAACAAAGACATTCGCAGGTTCAAGTCAGGCCGGTGGTCGCTCTGCACACGCACACTCTGCAGCCACACTGGAGCTGGCCATACATTACCCTCTGAGATAAGAGGTTAGACAGTTTGATAACTACAGAGTTTCCTGAAAAAGACGTGTGACACCCAAACCTGATCTATAACAAGAGAGAAGTCAGGGCCATGCTTCAGAGTCAGCCGTGAAGCCTGCAGCACACGCTGTGTTTTGTCAACCTGCAGTTTATCCAATAACATGTTTTTAAATCCTACTCTAGACTAAGAGGTACTGTATGCAGACATTTACAATTATGGAGCTTGAATGGATTCCGAGTAGTTTCTGGTCATGTTCGGGTCAACAGTTGGGAGCACATTGCCACGTAAGTTGTTTTTCCTTATTTCTGCTTTGAGCGTAAACAGTGTTTGAATCCAGTCCCAGTCCAAAGCTCCTGCGCTACCCGTGTTCACACAAACACTTTCCTGGTGCTCTGAACTACCAGACTGGACGACTAGATGCATGGGTAGCTAAGATAACTAGCTAACGGCAGCTCTAGGTAGCAGCAGTTAATCTGATACTGTGAGTTGCCCTGTATGTTTTGAGTATGGTGGAGAAATTTTACACATTGCACCTTCAAGTAAAATTGTTTTGACAGAGGCAGTTCAGAGACTGTTGAGACAAGGAGGCATCCAATGAAACATCTGATGACACTGTGTAGTATCTCTGGGTGATAGTTAGCACCTTATATCTACCACAGGGGCATTCAAGAGGCCGCTTTCACATCCACCAGTGCCTCAGTCTGTCCGTCAGAGTAATTGCACTGATCCTCAAAAGTCATTCATCAAACAACCAGATATACCAATTTCTCCTGCAACTGTAACATTTTTATAGAAACAGCTCACAGCTGTCTGTTACAGATGATCTTTCAGTGTTGTGGGTTCAACAAATCCGAGCAAGTTCCTTTCATCCCCTCCTCTCCTGAGAAAGGCAAATACAAAACAACTCTTGGAATGGATCAAGAAGTGTTTTGGGTAATTGTATACCACAGAATCTGTTCTGTAGTCAGAAGAAGTGGCAGAGAATGGAGCAGGGAAATCATGTATGCACAGAGGATTTTTGACAAAAATATTTGTTATGTTTTTAGTTATTATTTCAGTATACTGACATACATTTTCCTCATTGGGCCGAATGCACAGTGATACCTGACACAGTTCTGCGCTGGGCTGCACACTGGCAGCTCATTTAGGCAGAAAGTTACTCATATGAAACTGAAAACCCCCGATGCCAGTAGATCAGGGCTGATTAAGACTAATAGTTTGCTCTGCGCTGACCCTGTTTTTCCCAGAGTTTTCCCAGAGTAAAAAAACAGTACATATTATAAAATTCTAAATCACTTAATCATTTCCAGCCACTAGGTATGCGCCATACCCTCGAGGAAGTGCCCTCTTTCCTCATTTTTTTAAATCCCCCTCTTCCACTCTGCTCTCCGTTCTCTCGCCTCCTTCCTCCTACTGAACTTGGGATATTAATAAAGCATCGGTCTGTGTGTCCTGTGACTTCACAGAAGTGAAGCTTGTGACTGACAGTGCGCCGCTGTAATTATTGTGGCTACCACTGTTTCCACTGCTCTTGCTCTCTGCCCCCTGCAGAGTGCCCACTGGTGCTGATGGGAAGCACATTGTGGGATCTGCCAGGTTAGACAGGGACTTCAAAGACACTTTAACTCTCTACTTCTGTGTTGTATGCAATTATCCACACTCACACACGGGCATGGGCACGCACACACACACACACACACACACACACACACACACACACACACACACACACACACACACACAGGACGCTGAATTTAAACACTAGATGCTTAACAATAGATTCACTGTGGGAACAAAGCTTAGCTGGTTTTTAGAAATTAAAGGACAAAACTGGGATAACACAAAGCTGCAGTGGCTTTGCACTACAGTGTGCACATTGTCTGGATCAACAAACCAAAATCATGTTCATCAATCATCACTTAATGACTGGTCTAAAACATCACGTTTGTTTGTGCAGCGGGCTGCAGGCATCTACCAACTCTACTTGCACAGTTCTTGCCTTGCTACATAGAGGGCACACTGCTTCCTGCACTGGCAAGGAACATTGCTATTGGATGAAAACTGTTACCTTACCCAGATTTCAGTTTTGATGCAGCTACCCAAGCCATCACCTGTATTTTAGGGATTTGTTAGACCATAAACTAGCTGTAATCCTTACTCTAAAGACACCCTTCTTTTAATAAATAACTGATGTGCTCAGATATTTTTGTATGACATTCTTCTACTTTTTCAGTGTAAAACAGTGTATATTACTGTGTAACTGTATGAAACATGTACCGACTGTGTCATCAAAAGCCTGCACATCGATATAATAAAAATTACACTTGTTCCTATTATAGGTGTAGTTTACATGTGAACATACAGGGACATGGTGTCTTACTCTAAACACATTAGACATCGGTCCTGAACTGATGCCATCAGTAGTGAAGAACATATGGAAACTTCACAGCAGGATGAATCTGTCCAGGGTCTCTAATGCTCACATATCCACAGGGTTCGACCTCAGTGAGGAGGAGTAGCAGGGTGGAAATCATTTCACTGCACAGAGAAACCAAACAATATTATGATTCACTGAAGATTGGAATCAAACCTGTTTGTCATTTGTCCATATATTCTGCCCCTCCTCTCTCTCTGCACTGTTCTTTATCTTTTTGTGGCTATTACTCATATGTCATAACTCATAAGTCATCTGCCCATGTAACGCTTTTTTCCCCTCCGCATGCTCCTCTCTTTCTGACTTTTGTGTCACATATAGATACATGCATACATTTTCTCGCAGGGACACCGGTTCAAGTAATCTGGATGCTACACACACACACACACACACACACACACACACACACACACACACACACACACCTCCCCTCTTTGAGGTGTCTGAGTGGCGTTCACTGCCAGGAAGACAGGAAGTTTGGATGTAAACCAAAGTGGGAATATGGGCCAAGTCTTAGCATAAGGTCACCCTATGGTTTCACTCACTCTGGCTGTGATAAGGGGTGCTGAAGGTAAACATTGTGTCTGGTGATCAAAGCAGCGAGCGGTTCACATTGTGCTGTGGAACATAAATGTAAGAACTCAGACGACAGCTTTGTGAATGTGTACACCCTGTGTGGATGTACGACATGTTTTGTGTGTGTGTCAACTGGGTAAAAGCTGCAAAATTATTGAAGTGATTTGCTAAGCTATGATTATAAATTACTAAAAGATGATTAAAGTTTCAATATGAAAAACATGCACTTTAAAACATTTGACAAATGATCTAAACTGTCAACAGAATGTTATGAGTCAAAAGAAAAACGGGGTTCCATATCACCAAAGTAAATACTAACTGCTGCTAACTGTAGATGGCCTTAGGTAGTTAGCTCAGTTAGCTTTGCAGCTAGTGGTTCAGACTGGGCGCTCGGTTCCAGGGGTCTTTGAATATGGACTGTGACTGGCCGGGGCTACCTTGTTAGCATGCTGACTTCAGTAAATATTGCTGCAACAAATTACATAAACATCACAATGTCAAAACGGCTATTTATTCATAATCCTGTCCTTTAGCTGATTTTTGAATGTTTCTAACTAACATTCTTACATATAGCCCCTTGAAGCGAGACTTTCTTCCAGAAGGTGACATATGGATGTGATGAGACAGAATCCACAGGATTATAAAGGCCTTGGTTTTTGCCACATGCTCATTACATACATGATGACATACGACAGACAGGTCTGTTCAGATGGACTTGTGATGTAGATGTCTACATTACCATAGAAAAACAGAAAACACTGTTCTGCAAACAGCTGTTTTGGATTTTGTTTTGTCTTGAAAATCTTTCACGACCCCTAACAATGATCCATTATTCACGTTAAAGAACACAACTGTCAAAAGGGAAAACTGAGAGGTTTACTGGTCGCAGGCACAAGTGCCTCTGGGACACACCATACTGCTGTCTGGGATTAAATTCTGTTCTCAGCATTGAATTGGCCAATGGGAAACTTCCATGTTAGACCAAAGAGCTTGCTACCAAGGGAATATTGCATCATACCATGGCCAATTTAGTGAAAAAAAGGACAGAGTCTGTTAAATGGCTTTTCCATACACACACATACAGAGGTGTAAAACATACACTGTCATGATTGTTTGTATGTTTTGCCATGGATTTTTTATTGACATCCATGCAGTTTTTATTGTTGGTTAGTAGTTAAACAAAAACTTGGCCATGTCAACATGAACAAATCATGCAAGTTGGCCTTCATCAGGACAAAGAAAAATGTCAGCTCAAGTTGATCAATGAATCAGACTATTTGTTTTTTTTTTTACCGAAGCCTTAAGGCTTTGTTTTAGGATAACACTACAAACTAAACTTACTAAACATACAAACTTATGTATGATTTTATGATCAAAAAGGGGCTCAAACAGAGGCAGCACGACAAAAAACAAAAAGCGAGAACAGACAGAGGAACGCAGGAGACACAAGAGAGGCAGGACAATTCACAGGGGCTAATAACGGGACTGATAACACGGGTGAGCCAGAAAAGGTGTCAGAAAAAAAACAAAGACAGGAAGTAGAAGGAGAACATGACACTTGAGGATATAATTTGGAAAATAAAACAGGAACTGACTAAACCAAAAATCCAAACCATGACACTATAAGCCATTGGACAAAGTCCAACATCTCATAAATGTTAATGGTGATAGTCTGAGGGCAGCCCAGTTAATCCAAATATTATTAATACCGCAACATGAGATTCAGGTGTCTGTGGTGTTAATGCTAGTCTCAACAGATGCCTTTTAAACTGTAGACCGTGGCTATATTTCAATAATTTTCTCTCTCTAATCTTGTCCTTTAATCATTTTGAAATGTTTTGCTACTGGAGTTAAGATTCTCATAATTCAGTGGCTTTCTGACCATCAACTCTCATCTTCAAGGTGTAGCTTCTTATCATTTGACTGCGATCAGAGCTGACTGTTTGACCCAGTCACGTCTTCCCACACTTCAGACTAAACATGGTTAATGAGTCTCTCATGACTCATCCTTTTGATTTCTTCAACCTGGCAGGCTCACAAGAACATCAGTCTGCCCATTGACCTCAAAAAAAAAAAAAAGATGTTACTCTTAGTGGACAAGTAACAACAAATCAAGAAATTCCATTTTTGGTACTGATACGAAATCACAGTTGGTGAAAAATACTCAAAGATATGTGAACTGGCCGATATATCTTGGGTTGGACCATATAAAAAAACACAGTTTGTTTCTCATTTTCACTAAACTAAGTTTTACACTAATGTGGAATCTTGGCAGCCAAAGGCGCCCATTATCTTCTTGACTGTGGATTAATATAGAGGTCGGATTGTAAATCACCTGCATGGTGACTTGCTGGTTTTCGCTGTTTGACTTTTAAAAGGTGACAGATCAGTAAACTATATGCCTCTCCACAGAATAAATGCTAATGAGCTTCCTGTCAGTGCTGCCACGGAATCCTCCCTCTGAGTAAATGTACTGCACAAGCCAGAAAGGCAGCGTAAGAGGGAGTGAGAGAGAGTCAGAGGTGGGCAGACAGTCTGCCAGGCAGCCAGCCATGCGATCATCCATCCAGACGGCCAGACAGACAACATGCCCTGTTACTGCTCACCCTCCAGGTGAAGAAGGTCAGCGGCCTACTGCTGTTGCTTCACAGAGACTGTGCTGAAGGAGAAACAATTACAGAGCGAGAGCATCTGGAGGATTGTGCTGTTGACCGAGCAACAGACGGTACAGTGTTGTGACAGGGGTCCATGTTGTCTGTCTGAGGTTCTGTCCCTCACCTAGACTACAGTATTTGGTTAGTATTCTTTCAACTGAAAATTCTCTGTCTCAAAAACTATTTGGTTCGTGGACCTGAAGTATTTCACACGCGTTAAACTCTGTCCACTCCAAGGCCTATAACAACGCTGGTGTTATTCCTCCTTAGCTAAGTATTTAGAAGATGTGTCTGTGTGACCTGAGCATGCTTTTATTATCAAAGCAACAGGCTGTGAAAGTAAATAACTTCAAGCACTGAACTTTTAAAAGCGTTTGACGTGTTATAGCAGCAGCGGGAGCCACATCTCGCACTTCACTGCAGCAGATGTCGATTGCTTTGAGCTAAAGCACAAGTGCCTGGCTGATGAGGAAACTTTACTCTTGGAGGAGCCGGTGTCCTTCCAGGGTTTATAGTCGTAGAACTTTTGGCTCTTGACTGAAATGTTGACAGTATGTCTACCCAAAGGAAACACCTGCGTGGTGTCAGTGAGGGCCTCAGGGGCCACAGGCGGCCTTTGAAGTAGTGGAAACTCACACACAAGCACAGACAGTAACATATACTGACCTGAACTCAATGCTGATCCTAACAATAACCCCAGATCAGTTTGTATCATGTGAGGAGTTTGAGTAAAAGTAAATGTATTGTCCTAAGGAACCCATGAACCTCTCAAAAAGAGTTAAAACTGTTAACACATGCACCTACAGTATACTGTAAACATGTTCTTTTCACACCTCCACATACACACATGCCAGGATCTTTATCTAATTAAGTCCAGATATTTACAAGTAAAATATAATGAACACATTCATGCACCTTTATAGGAAAATCTTCATATTTTTTGAAAAAATCGTAATTGTTTTCTTGCCAAGAAATAGATGAAAAGATCAATGCCCCTCATATATTTGTTTCTTGTCAGCCAGTGATTAGCTTAACTTCGCATACACATTGGAAACAGCTACAGTAGCTTGACTCTTTTCAAAAGTTCTGCCGTAAAGCACCTTTAAAACTCACTCACTCAATGTACATATTATGTCATGTTTCGTTTATTAGTGAGGATATTTTCCAAAATGTTGAACTATTCCGTTCAGGAGATTCTGTTAAAAGTCTCTAGATTTTGCACCTGGATCCACACTTGAATAAAAACCTTTCATTCCCAATGTCATAGACTTGTATTCACAAGTTTGCCTACTAACAAACTAGCAAACCATCAGAAACAAACGCCTTCTTGATGCTTTTTGTACTTGAATCAATAAATCAGATCAATAAATCAATGCAAGTAAATGTATAGTCGTTGAGCTGTTTGTTGATTACAGTACCTTCATCTTTAGGCTAAATGACATTGAAATTCACACAACAATCTTGCCTTTGTGGCTACAGCACATCTGTAATGGAATAGTTGTTGTTTAAATCACTTCCTCCAAGTGCCTTTTCATATCTCATTAAGTCTCACCTTATCACTCCTCTCCTCCTCTTTTCATATCCTCTCCTCTGGGTCAGTGGGCCAGGGCCCCAAAGTGTGCCGAGCAGTAAACACTGCCTTCAATTTGTCTTGAAAACTACCAAAACATACTTCAAAGCTCTGATGATAAATGATAAGAGCTCAGTAAACACCTCTCCTCCATTAGTTCGAGTTCAAAAACAGCAGACTTCCCAATATATAAATCCGAAGAAGAGCTAATAAATACTTTGGATGTGCCTGTTTGACCTCATAAGCAAAGGAACTTTCCAGGAAGAGATAAGACGGACAATTCTTCTCTTTTTGACACTAATAATCACAATGGCCCCTTCAGAGTGTTTATGGAAAGAGAATTCATTATGTCGGTTACTGATGCAAAACAACAGGCCCTTTAACTTTTAAGTGTCAATTGGTAAAACAGTGATTATAACAATTTCTTACTATAAACTTTAACAGAATACTCCTGATTTAGTGAGACTCCTTAGGCAACAAAAGAGACATTTGTAACAGCATCTTGGTCTCTTAAACTAAGGAAACATTATTAGAAATAAATCATACAAGCGTTGTCTTTAATACGGAAGCACTGCAGACAGATGTTAACGTTGGCCTTCAATCTTAATTTTTATATTATGTGTACAATGAAAGGTGTCACTCTTATACACAAACCAACAGGAAATTATTAACTTATTCTGCAGTCGCCCTCAATTGTACTGAGCATTTTAAGTGCTTTTAGCTCATTGTTTTGTTTTTCTGACCCACAGATGTAATGTTTATGTTCATTCACACAGCTCTCATCAACCTGCTTTTAAAAAACAAACAAAAAAACTGTTCCATAGAGGTTGATGGAGACCAAAACAGAGCTTAATGAAGAAATACTGAATGTGCTAATCTTTCTCCATCTCTGATGGATGTGTTATAGGGTGATTGGTAAAATCTTTCCTTATTAATTTATAAAGCAATGTAATGTTAGTGTTGCAGACTGTTGCTGAGGACAAAAAAAAAAAAATCTGCAGTACATTTTATTTTTTTGAAAACTTACATTATTAATTGTTAATTGTTCATATATTTGGCTGGAATCAACTGTAAAAGAAAAACATTCGTAGTGATGATGCAGAAACACAGCGGGTGGTGCCTGCCCAGGCTTGTGTGAGCTGACCGATCAGAGTAGAGGCTTTTCCTTAAGGGGTCTTAAAGATACAGAGTATAAAGACAGGGGGTGAATAGAGCTGTTGCAGACAAAAATGACAAAAATATATATATTTGTTTATATTAAAGCATGTTAATGTAATGTGATAACCCTAACCCTAAAATAAAAACTGGAACCTGGAAATTAGCATTTTATGTGCTCTACCTCTTCATCAATGTTACTTATCAGAATATATTAAAACCTTTCATTGTTGTTGTATGGACCTTATAACAAAATTGTTTTTCTTTAATGGTATTCACTTTGGAAATGATACAAAATTATAAATGATAAAAAAATACATAGTTTTGTCACATGAAACGGACCTTGAGTTTAATAAATGTCACTCATATGAGTGATTTTTCATGATAAATCCTGGTTCCATATTCTGATATAGATACGGTTTAACCCTTATTTGCCAGTGCAAATCAAAACAGTATTGGTAGCATTCTTGAAGAAGCTGTTGAGGGAGAAGAAAGGACTTTGTCACATCTACCTCAACAGACTTTTCCAGCCTTTACTAGAATTTAAGTCGGCTACATTCCACGTAAATGTCTCTTCTACTAATCATCTGGCTACTGCTGCCCCCAAATGCACTTCAGTAGTTTGTTGCCATCCTGTGATTCAGACATTAAAGGGAAGCCAGAAGACCAGCTGGGATCTGCAGACACTTTGTAAAAGATCAAGGTTTTCCATGAGCTCACCAACCTTTCCAGGTTTGAAGCAAAACCCATTACATACAGGACCCCATGTCAACCTTCGCCTTTCTCCTGTCCCCCTTAGAACCATTATACTGTCGTTTCCAAGTCTGGGTTAGGGAATTACTTCTGATACAACAATATCCTGTAATTTAGTTTATGTTCTATTTTCATTGAGAAACAATTAAAGCGAGAGAGATGAGAGACTCGGGTGTCTCATAGTGTTACCTCTGGTGCTGAAATAGGTTTATGATTCAAACTGTTCCATGACTGCAGTAAAAATCTTTACTTAAGCCCCAATGGAAACACAGCTTTTGAATGTCTACGTTTAATGCGGCTTCAGCTGAGTGTGTTAAAGGCCATATCACATTTTATAGGTTTGACTAGAGGGGAGATCTGGGCTGTGCAGTGTTTGTATGCTTTAAGTTACATCATTTCCACTGGCTTAAGAGAGGGTGCATGTGCGCTTTCAGGGTATCCTCGAGAGGGCCAAACGTCCGTATGAGGACTTGGAGACATGCATGCTTATGTGTGTGAGTGTAAATGTGTTTGTGTCTGTGCATGGCCGTGTGTATGTGTGTGTTTTTGAACCTGGATAGCCTCAGACAGGGGGGTCCCGAGAAGGGACTCCTGGGAAGACATGGGTGGGGGCTACAGACTTCATGTTTTCTCACCCCCTTGGTTCTTTTTTGACTGTCCCACTGCGACGATGCAGTAAAGGATATGACCGATTGGTCAAAACTATTAGACAATTACAATACAATACAATAAAATACAATACACTGTATTTTATTGTTAAGACTAAACTCTTATTAGAACCTTGACACAAATATGGAAACACAGTCAGTGATACTCTGTATTTTGTGTATCTTTAAGGAGTTTTAGGATGTTTGTTTTGTTATGCAGCCCTGTGTTGTATAATGACCAAGAGATTACCCTGTTGCTTGTATGTTGTAGTCACTTTGCTGGATCGACAGCCCTGACTTGATGAAACAACAAACCCTCCTGTCAGTACCGGGCATCTCCGGTACAATGCAAGGTTTTGTTTTGGGCCCAGTATCACAGGGAAATCACTGAAAGCGGCACAGCAAAGAGTCCAAGGATAACTTTCTTTTCTTTAGAATACCACAAGGTCTGGACCCTTCTCTTACAATAAACCACCTCCAGTAGTCCGATCATTAAATTGTTCTTGCCATTGTTTTGCTGATGATACCCAGATGTATCTGTCCTTCCTGCAAAACAGCCATACAGTCTCCGCCCAGATCTTCTGCCTCTCACTGACATGTCAGCATGGTTGAACTCCACCTTCAGCTCAGTCTGTCTCTAAGGCTGAACTCCTGGTGGTCCCAAATCTCAATCCAAACTCTACTCTGGTGTGGATTAGTAAAAGAAACTTAATCCGGGTTGCAGAAACCCTTTCTTCACTTGAAGACTGATTACCTTGAGAGAACTGTACTCATCTAATATGCTCTTCCTTGTTCTTGTTGTTGGCTTCTCCCTGATCTACTATGGTTTGGATTGTCTTTTTTTTTTTTTTTTTTTATCTTACTTTGAATGTAAGCTACTGCCAAATAAATCCTTGATTTAAATTGAATAAAAGGACTTTTGTTGTCATTGTTGATTTAGTTTAGAAAAAAACATTTACATTGTACTCTTTATTGGCATTTCATACCTTAATGCCTGTTTTAAAACAACAGAAGCTCTGTTTCTATTAACATATTCTTATACACATTTTGTAAATTATTAGAAATGTTCTTCTTCTTGAGATTTATTGTCCATTGGCAAACTATTGGTTTAGTTTCAGGTTTGAGACCTTTACTTCTTCTGCTTACTTACTCTGACAAATGTATTTCTTTATGTTGTTAGATCATTTGCTCCAAACCTGTTGATGAAAAAGCGCCTAATTCGAATTTTCTTTATTTCCTGTTTGCGACATGTCAAAAGTTTGAATGAAAACACAGTCAGTGACACTCCAAGGTCCTCAGCTTTAACCTTAAGACTTTTCCAAACTAACCCATCACTCCTCTTTGGGCAAACACACCTCAAATGTTTGTATATGTGCACTGCATGAATCATGGCCCTGATAAATGAAGCCTAAGTACCAGCGCTTTCACAGCCAAACACACATACACCAGTGCCGACTCTCGAGGCCTGAGAAGTTAACCTTCGCCGCACAAAAACCGTGAGCTGAAGTGCTGCTACGTAATTCTGTAATCAGTTGGAGGAATTTGACACAAGGTTATGTAAACTACTCAAAAACGCCAGCAGACAGTAATACCCGACAGCATGTGAGGAGGTGAGGTTCCGTCTAATGACCAAACTAGGCTTGAGCAGAGCCTGAGACTTTATGGCAGTGAAGTGACGGTGCGGATGTGAGGCCACATTAGTTCTGTCCTAGTTTGTTTTGTCATCTCAAAGAACGAATCTGTGGGAACTCAACTCTTCTGGGTTACTCATAGTCTATTTTTGTTTTCTGTTGCCAAATACGATAAACTGTCAAGAGTGTGAACTGTGCGGAAACTTGTTGGCTATCCACAAACACTGGGCCAACACAGGCACAACAAGAACCAGTGCCGGGTGACACAAGAGTCTTTGGCTTCACTGTTTAACTGTGAAACTTTCGTACAGTATCGCGTGGCAAAAATACTCCTTGGTGGCTGAAACGCACTGCCGGCAAAACCATATGGTACATCACGCCTGGCACGGGATCATCTCCTGTGCTACATTTCATGTTTTTTTTCTGCCAGGTTTCAGAAGATTAAATGCTTCCAACTTTTCAGCGAAGACAGGGAGTATGACTGCTTTCAAACTGATATCCTCACATGAGATATACATTGTCTAAAATACGGTTACATGTAAAAAAAAAAGTGTGAAATCTAAATGTAAAAGCTAAAGCTCAATCTAAAGACAGTAATACATGTTAAATATAAATATTAAATCTAAAACTAATCTAAATGTAAATGTTAATATTTAGATATGACATTTAACATTTCAACGTACATTTAGCATTTAGGTTTAGATTTGATATTTAGAATTAACATTTAATGCTCAGGATTTATTGTAGATTGAGATTTAGGAATTCACTTTAGATTTTTTTTTTTTCAATATACGCATGATTTTATCTTTCAAATGTGATGGAAATTTGCTAAATATTGAAAATATATCTATTTGAAAGCTAGTCAAATCTTCACATTTGGCACCCTATAATGGAGTAGCACTGCTTTTCCCATTACTGACATGGTTACGTATGTTGTGCTGCCCAAAACAGGCATTTCCTAGGTGTTTTTAGTGGGATTGGGTCCTCGGGTTAATCAATATAAAAGCTGCTCTACATTAATACCATATTTAGAATCTGCTCACTGGTTGCAGGTTAGAAACAGCAGAAACACTTGATGCGGGATGTTTTCACCACGTACAGTAGCTTCAGCTCACTGATGTCAAAATGTAGAAACACTGTGGAAATAACATCGACACTCCATATTAAGCTCCCGCTGTCTGAAATGTTATTACAAGTGGACGCATAATGGGAAGCTAGTCATCCTGTGGCTGGACCAGAGCTTCGCTTGTTTTTCTCATCTCTAGGGAAGGATCAGTGACTCCAGAATATGAGAGCACCTTTAACCTCCTGACCCTGCCACACCTCAGTCCCTCAGCTGAGCAGACTCCCCCACAGCATGATCACACACAGGCAGCACGCACAAACCCACATTAAAGCCGAGAAGCGTAAAGCGCTTGTTCGTGGAAAAAAATATCAGCGAGGAATATGCCCTCACATAAATTTTCACACGCACCGCACGGTAATCCCTCGCACACCTCCGGCCGTCATACCCTTGACATATGTAACGATGGCCAGACGTCTGCCATGGCCAGGTGGTGTCGGGGAGCAGAAAGTAGGTGAGCTCATCTGGGAAAATCATACAGAGACAGCTTGACGTAACAGGGAAAACATTAAGGTCTCTGCTCCTAAAGGAGGCACGTTTTGAAGCACTTGACAATGAACGATAATAAAGCCATTCTTTTGTAAATTCTCCTCCCCACCGAAATGAAACAAATTACAATGAAATGAAAAAACCCCCCCCAAAAAAAAACCAACAGCAGTTTTTTTTTGTTTTATAGAAGTCATTAATAACCATGAAGCATTAAGCAACACTTGTGGCCCAGAAGAGGTCCTCCTTCTCAGAAGTGGTGCGCTGGGACTGTGAAAAGTCACCATGGCAACAGTGTGTTTGTTATGGCCGCGCTGAGTCCAAACCGTCAGGAAAACACTGAAAATGAAGGGGGGACACGGGGAGAAAGAGAAGAGAAGAGATGAAGAGGCGTCTGAATGGGGCGGGTGGCGGGGTGGAGGAGGGTCGCTCCCGTGTCAGCTGTGTTTCCAGCACCTACAACAAGCTGATCTGAGTTGAGCTGACGCTTTTTGCCTCTGACCCGGGGGGGGATACCTCCGCGTGACACCGCTGCGATTTTAGATGAAAAATGTTGGCAGGTGGATTTCAAAATTTCAGGACATGTGGAAAGATGACAAAAAACCAATAGAGGAAGGGAGGGTAAAGGTTAGTGCATTCATGCCATCACGAGGATATTTTACCTCGTCTTGGCCGCTGGGAGAATGTTCTTCTTCAGTCGCATACAGCAGAGATATGAACTCACATGACTTGGATTCCAACCTGATGACTTTCGACTCGACTAAATCAAAACAGACTTGACTTGAACGCATTTAAAACCGTCTGCAATCCCACAGATGAAAAGATGTGTCCGTTACATGACAAAAAATAGCATTCAATTGAAATATATGCACCTCACCAATGCCCGCAAAATATTACATCTCACTTCTGTCTTCACATCATAGCTTTTTGTTTTCAAACCCTCAAAGCTGGGTGTGAAAACATCATGTAGGCCTGTAGAAGGAAATTTGGGGGCACTACTACATATTCAGCAGGTCGACTTTCACAAAGTAATCTGATCGCTTTCTGTGGTTTCAGTTCAAAGTCATGTCTATGAAGTAAAAGTTGGCCGAAAGTGGGCACTAATGAGTGTTTTTGATTTAATCTAGAAGGACATCAAAATAATTTACAGATGCAAGGAAAATGTGGAACATTCCGATTCTCCAAAACTGAAAATTTAAAACTGAGAAGGATTTCTTTAGGTTATAAAAGCAAAACTCTACAAGCGTATTTGTAGGAATGACAAATAAATTAATAAATAATTAGGACAAATAACATTTAGGACATAAGCAGCTTCCTCAGGAGCCGTGGTAAAGTCTTACAACAGCAGGTAGAGAATGTAATCTATGTAAAGCTCTGTTAGTGCCGCCTGGCTTTTACGCAGATGAGTACGCAGTTAAATTAAGTCTGTCCATTCTTCCTCTCCAGGTTGCAGCTGTACATTCTTTGAAGAACGGTTCCAATCAGTGAGTTCATAATATAGCTCATCTGTAGCCTGATGTGCCAGATCGTTTGTTACACAGAACAGAGCCGAGGGATAATGTGTTTTCTATCGTGAAAATCCTTCAGTGCCGTTCTTTGCTCTTCTTTAAATGTAGCAATGCTCTCCAGCTCTGAACTGGTACTCCAGTCCTCGACTAAACATCTTATGCCGGGCCAAAAGTGTGTCCGACTGACAGCCCCTTGCTTGGACACTGTCCATCTCTCAACTTGGTGTTCATTTTGATCTCAGCTACACGGCTGTAAAGTTTCCGGACTGCAGCGTTCGCGGTCGCGATGGTATCACAGTGATCTCACAAAGACGGACAGACAGATCTATAAACAGCTGGCAAAATATCCAAAACCGCTTCTGTAGTGGTTCCTGCCACAATAGGTGTTTCCAGGACCACGTTTCTCCATGATGACAAAGACACATCAGTGCAAATTATTTTTACCAGGCACTCAGTGGGGTTCTTAATTACACACATTACAGTAAACAACAGGGCAGTGAGTGTAACATCTTACATAAACACAAAAACCTTCAAACTCATCGTGACTGTCCGCTGACCGGAGTCAACCCAGTGTGGCAACACCTCCAGTGTGTTTTTGTTGTGTGAGGTCTTGGATCTGTGCACTGTGCTCCGCTTCATGACTCCACATTACGCTTGTTTGTGCGTGTGTGAGACTGACTTCAGGGGGTTTACAAAGAAGAGAGGGTGGGAATGTTGTTTTCATTGTCATGGCGATAAATGAAGATGTGTGCACTGTATGTTGGTGAGGCTCTGACGTGTGTGTGTGTGTGTGTGTGTGTGTGGATTGTACTTGCAAGTAAATCTGTATGCTTTTTTATTGCCGTGGATGTGAATTCAGCTGTGCACTTGTGAACTTGCGCGCTTGCGAATGTTTTCAAGTTCATGTGTGTGTGCACACGCAGGTCCTGCAGAGGTCCAGATGTGAGGATCTGCTTGTTGGCGACACCCAACATAAATCAATAAGCATTCAGTAATGAACAAGTAGAAAAAAAAACGAGGGTCTAATGAACAGAATCACAGGGAGGAAGAAATGGAGAAGTGTAAAGGGAGAAAACATTAAGATCGAGAAAGTCTAAAAGTAAGCAATGGGTGGATGAGGTGGAGGAGGAAGCTGAGAAGGGGAGAAGATCATTTAAGATTAAAGCTGACAGAGGACGGTGGGTGAGAGTGTATCTTTGTGTGGCTTCTCTTGAGCTTTATTTCAGATGTTTAATATATGGCTTATCGGATCAATTGCATCAAAACGAGAAATGCTTCCTGGATAATTCAAAAAGCAGAACACAAGCATGAGAGTGACAGAACCCGCTCAGACGATATGAGCTCGGACAATAGCTAAGACACCGTCCAAGTAGCAGCCCCAACAGAACAGAGGGACTGATGAGGGAACCTTATATAGTTACCTCAATTTGCCTCAACCCTGCTGCTCTTAACGCACAAGTTCTCTCCCTGGCCAAACTTCCAATTCGGGAAGCCAGAAGATCTCACAAGCGACGCGCTTTCCTGGAAGACCTTGGACATCAGCTCTTTTGGCCGTAGCTGCAGAAAAGATAAGAGGTGCCACGGCTCCCAAGCGCTGATGGAGTTTTGTAAAGTGGAACTGTACTTGCTGTAGCCTGTTGCTGTGTGACGTTGCTGGATTGTCAGTTAATCAACACCCGATGATTAGAAGAAACGCCTGTTGGCAATCAAGCACAAAACGAATCTGATGAAACCACATGTGAAATGTGCTCATTAGCATTAAAAACAAGTCAGAACTGGGGGCTGATGGGAATGTGTTTAGTTTTCAGGTATTTGGCCGGAGATATTTCACTCAAAACCACAAATGTAAACTTCATGGTGGCCGTTGAGGAAAAGCCCGCCCTGCAAGCCACTGTTTGCACCTGCAGATCCTTACCTTGCTGCATATTCACGTCGCGTGGCCTTTAGTTGTTCGTGCTGTACGAGACACTTTTGGCTTTTGTTATTTACTCTTGATTGATTTGTCTGCCCTCTGCTATGCTCTATGTTTCATCCTCTCATCCTCTGAAGGGTTGAACGTCTCCCCTCCTCCGCTCTCTCCTCCATCAGGGTGAATGAATTAGGCCTTTCATGTGGAAACTACCTTACCCATCTGTCACTGTGACTCAGCCTGCCTCCCTCTGTCTGTGAAAAGATCACGGTCGGTGCGTCAACTGGTAATCCGAACTATTGGAGACTGTGTGGTTTTGTTTGTATTTGGGAGTGCAGGAATGCGCGTGTGGACACGTCTGACAGGGGAACTTATGAATTAATATGTATGATTTCCTCTGTTCACATGATAAATATTTATATTTGTCTTGCTTTGGTCTCATGTTTGACATGAGACACGCTGGCAGTACAAAACAGCTGACATGTATGCCCACATTCCTCTCCCATCATGACTATTTATATGACCCCAGTTTACTCAGGGGACTAGAGTAATATACATATCTTCAAATTGTCGAGTGCAACATCTGGCCGTGATCGTGGGGCATATGCTTCTGTATTTTTCAAAAATTCTGAAGACATTTTACAGCTTGTTAACAGCTAAATCACTTTGTACCTCTTTGATTTACCATAATTCAGTGACAGCTCAAGATTTTTATGATTTCTTTTATATTTCAAGCAGAAACGTGACATCATTCTCATCGGCCCCATCCGATCCCATTCCCTCATCATAGAGTCTTGTGGCGTTGTGATGATAACTTTGAAAATGACATCAAAAAGAAAACACAGTTGCCGAGGAGGCTGTCAGACACAAACATATTGTGTGAATAGAAATAAAGTCTCACTCTGACATGTCGAGATAAAAAGTGTGTGGGAAATGATCCTTGAAGCATAAACCGTCATTTCGATTTGTGCGTCATATGACTGTACATGGCCGTATCTGCTGGTAGCTGTCCGTTGATGGATCCAAATCGCTGCTGTTGCAAAGCTGCGATCAACACTCGGTGGACAATGGGTTATTTGGTTTCTGTGGAGACGGCACAGTGTATGTTATCCAGGCTGATGGAGCATTTGCATCCTTCACAAAAAGTATTCCAAATCTTTCAAAATGTTATCTTCGCATGAGCTCACTGTCATCAGAAAATATTAGCCTACTCTTCCTACGGACTGCGTGGATGTCTGCCCGCCATCTCCTTACAGCTCGATTGGACCGATTTCCTGCAGTAAGTAAAAAAAAAGATGAGAAAAGGCTCCTACTCCCAGTCCTAAAAGTAGGGCCAAAAAATGTATTAGAGAATTTCTGATGACACTTGACCAAATTTCCTTATCTGAGACACTAAAGTACTGGCCCAGATCCTAACATGGGGTTTGGCTAACTTGGTTTTGAATGTGGGGCCTTGAAACTATACCGTTATCACACAAACTTTGGACCACAGAGAGGAGGAGGTTTTCAGGCCCAGGGCAGAGGGGAGATGAAGGGGACGTTGACAGAGGAAGGTAAGACGGGAAATAAAGACGGTGACCAAGCTGGAGGCTGGACAAGAGTTTCTCAGACTGGCTTTCTGTTGGCAAAATGAAAGGCTGCAAGAGAGACACCGAGCTGGACTTAGTGCTGTTGGACTAGGAAATGGAGATGCTATTGGAATCAATCAAAATGAAAATAGTGGATGATGGTAAAACATGCACACTGCAGAGGAAATAACTATTAAATGTTTGGAAAACCATCCTGAGCTCTCTCCTGAGTCTGACTAATGTCTGACAGTTAACGTTTTGTGACATTTCCTGTCAGTATAAAATGTTTTCGTGTGTTGAACTGTTGCATACTAATAGCAGAAACATTCTCAGATTTATATATAGCCTGCTGTATAAAACTAGTATCTGGTATTGGGACACAGCACACAGTAATACACTAAATGTGGCTGTCGTGACACAGCTACACAGACACAATGGAAAACAAAAGAATAAATTATCACATTTGAGTTTGTCATGGGCACTTGTGTTCTGAAGTTAGATTGATAGTTATCTCATGGGGCTCATATCCTTTTACAAAATGGCATATTATCTAAGTTTCTTGTATAATCAGTTGCCAAAGCAACATGCAAAGTGCATTTACAAAAAGGGTATTGGTATTACTTAAGATACAATATTGAGACACAGACTTGATTAAATTTTTTTTACTGTGAATAAAAAAGTTAAAGTTTGATGAAAGTCTTGTATTCTGTCCCTCACACACTCTGCTTGTGTGTTGGGTGATGTCCTCACCTGTCCACCAGGAGTGCCGTTGTGTCTCGAACACGCCCCTGGTTGGGTGCTGTGACCGTCTGCCTCTCTCAACAGCTGTTCTGAATTAGTCAGTCTCACTGAGGCGTCCAACTCTTGAAACTTTAGTTAGTTTAGTTTAGAACGGACGGCCTTGTTTTTCTGAGGATGCCGGGACAAATGCTAGACAACTGAGTCGCTTTGACAGCAGCAGTTGTGTTTTTGATAAACAGCATGAAGCGTTTGTCACTAGTCACGCACTTGCAAATGATGAACAATGCAGAGGATCTCATCTGTGAAGGGTACGGACCACTGAGTTCAATTTCCCTCTGCTTTTTTAGCTGGTTTGCATATTTTAGACAGCACTCCAAACTGAAACCAAGAGATTATTATTACCATAGTAATCTTTGTTGTTAAAAAAAAAAAATCATCCAGAGATGGAAAAAGCCACTTCCTTTTTTGAGAAAAGCCGTCAAAGTTCATTATTGAAGGTTTTGAGGAATCAACATTTGCTTCCAAATGGTCATAAAGATGGCAATTATTTCCTAAGCAGGACATTAATCCAGAGTTATTTCCTCCTCATTTCGGATGTAACATTTTATTTCTGCTAAAAAATGCTCTTATTCTGGTTCAGATTTGGTCTGGTATGAAGCCATGAAGTGCTTACGTGGAATGGAGCCCATTTTCATTCCACCCTCTGTGATGTGTGTCATTCAGGCTGTTCTCCTCAAACAGCCGTCAATGCGGCAAAGTGTAGCCTGCAAAATCAATACATTATGCGTACATATGCAGTACCACTCAACCACAGTATGCACCGTCCGTCTTTGTGGGCACTTTAATGTACAGAAGAAGATTTCAAGATGGTGGTCAGGGGTTCAAATATGAGTTGCGTAAAGATGAAACTGTTTAAAGGACAGAAGAAACAGACATGAAAAATTACAATAATACATTACCAGTGACTTCACAGACAAAATTACATTTTCAAGAGTTTCTCAGGTGGAGCCCCCAACCCTCTGCAGAATACAGGGCATTCTCATGGACCCTAACCTACATGCCTGCTAAGAATTACCGAACATCTCTGACTTTTGTTATGCTTATCAGACAGACAGGATGTCGAGGCTTTTTTACTGACTTCCCTCGTCCGTCCACTGCGGCCCTCCGCTTGCTGTATCCACCCACATGTTTCTGATGCACTGATTTTCACGGCCTCATTTTGAGTCACAGATCTGTTTAGAAAATAAAGCAAATGTGAGTTCCAAGGTACGCTGCACTAATGGAGGATGCTCGGGGCGTCCTGCCAGCTTGGTGTCTTTGGGCACAGGGATCATTCAGAGGTGAAGTCTGGATCCTCTCACATCTAGTGCCACATCCAAGAGGAACTGTCCAGATGGCGTTGACTGTTTGATCAGGCGTAAACCTCAGTTTTAGCGCTACCACAAGTTAGTTGAATCTGAAAGAACAATTTACAACAAAACTCTTTTGCTAATTAGCCAGTATGCACACTTTAGAAGTGTTATCCCAGAAAAGAAAACAGACTGCAGACTGTGAAAAGACAAATGTACTCTGTCCATGGGTGTGTGATCAATTAAGTATTGCTGATGGCACTGATGAAGTGATATGGTAATGATGTGAATGTCCAAGCCAATAACCCGTGCTCGCGGTTATATGATGCTGTAGCGATATGGTTTAAAAACATCAAAGCCAAGAACAACATCGGTTTTTCCGCTTCCAACACAACAATGATAAGTGCCTCTACGGCTGTTTGTGTATGTGTCCACGAGTGTGCAGAGAGTGATCGAACTGCAGTAAAGTGAATGAAACAGATGTGAGAACCAAAAGTAAGGCCAAGGATCGCACACAAAATGGGAAGATGTGTTGAATTATTGAGTAATGGCAGATTCTCTTGTTGGTGTGGTTTTCCTTGCTGTGTGAGGTTTACTAAACACTGTGGGCCTCTGTGCTTCAGGAAACCACAAGTCAGCTCTATTTGGGAAACCTTCTTAATCGTGTTTCAAAAATATCTAAATTTCCTGTGCTAACAGTCGTGTGTGCGCTCACACGTAACTGACACCTCTCACTGAGAGTGAATAATGAGTGAAACGGTTGTCATGGTTTAATGAATGAAGTGTGCGGCAACACTGGATACCAAAGCACTGATGCAAGTACTAAAACAGTGACAGTGTATTGAAATATGTGGCTGACAACCCACAGTGTCTTCAACTGTTTGATTAAAGATGGTGAACAGATGGACTCTCACAGTCAGAAACACAGTCACGTACTAAATCTTTTGACTCTTGAATTACTCTCATTTATGGTATTGGGCGTTCTTTTGAGGAGGGTTTCAAAAAAATACTTTCTATGTAAAGTCAGTGAGACTTAGGCCGATTACTTACTGTATTGGCCAATGTTGTATACTTTCTTTTGTCATTTATTAGATTATTTGGCTTTTAAAATTGAGTTTCTTTACTCTGCCCCTCTAACTGTGGTATTTGGGGTCGTTGAGTCAGGTAAAGCAAAGGACAGGTATGAAACCCAAGTCATCTCTCTATGCACACTGCTAGTGAGAAAAGGTTGACATTATTAGGGAATGTATCACATGTAGAGAAAATTTTATTTAGTAGGTCAAACACAGGGGGACTCTCTTTCTGACAGCCTGTCATTAGTCTGATTGAAAAGTTCAAGTGAATGATTAAAGGTTCAACATGTGAGAATGTGAAACAACCATCACTCCCCCGGTGATGTGAACTCCCAGTCTGGGCAGAATCATCTAATACGCCTGCACTGAGCTTACCAGCCAGTGTGTGCGTTTAGCAGTAGATAGCGGTCCTCTTTGTAAGGAGTATGAATTCTACAGGTAGACAATTGTTTAAACTTGCACCAAGTAATAAAAAATAACACAAATAATCAACAGTATTTGGAGAAATAACAGTTTTGATGTTTACGTATTGTGATGAAGACATATCAACTGAAGTTGGCATGCTAACCAGCTAGCCCTGTCCCACCCTGGTCCAAAGCTTCTACACTAGCAGTGTAAACACCCACACTCCTCCGATGCTCCAAGCTCCCACCCGCACCACTAGATGCATGGCTAAACGAGCTAAATAGCTAACGACAGCTACAGTTAGCAGAAGTTAGCTGTTTATGTGTCTCTGTTAATTTTGAATTACTGAATTCAACGAATGCCCAGTTCTTACGTATCGCACCGTCATGGTCTAGCAGATTAACTCAGTCTTAGCGTCGCTATTTCTGTGAAAATCAAATCTAAACAAGTAAACCGGCAGCTTTCAAAGCGACATTCATTCAGAATCTCCAGTGGTTGCTGGAAATCCCTAATCTCAAATCACTGGAATCGTTTGTATACTCATGCACGCACCGTACGCAGACCCAACGCCATGTTCCCAAACATCATTCAAATCAGCAGATTAGCAAAGACAGTTATTGAGTTAGTGAGAATTAAAAAAGACAGAGAGAAACAAAGAGAAAGAGGCCTCTTTCTATCCAATCCCCCCCTGAAGATCGGATTGCTCAGCTGTTTGGGCAAGCCCTACATCCCCCTGCAGACTCACACACGATCACACACAGGCACCCTCACACAGACACACGCTGTTAGAGACTCCCAAGGCTTCCTTGAACCTGCTAGGTGGGTGTTCTTGGTCACAGTGACTCACAAGGTGACACAGTTACCCAATCGGATGACGACTGCTGACGTGAGTAATTCTGTGTGTAAGGGTGTGTTTCTGTGGGAGGCGACCCCAGAGACTATCGTGTAATGCCAGACAAGGGATGGATTCAAGCTCTTAACAGTCCCCCCGATGCCAAGGTAAATTTTAGATGTTTGAGTTTTTTGATGAGACATTTGTGTAGATAGTCATTGTCTTGAGATTCCTTGTAATTTCCTGTCCGGGTGATCCTTTGAAAAAAGTCCACATGGTCAAAACTTTAGTCTGTTAAAGCTGCTCTAAGTGATATTATCTTGTTAAAATGAGCGTGAAATAACTCTGTATTCCAACATTAATCACTATTATGGAGTGTGAGTAACCCATGTCCCCCCCCCCCCCGTCTGCTTGTGAACATGCAAGGAGCAGTAATCCTGCTAACTGCCAAACGGACATGAAGTAAGCCCAAAAAACAACAACGCTGACAGCAGCTTTAAAGTGTCTTCAAATTTGATAACTGTTCGCAAAATTCGTTCCCAGAGGGTACATGCCAATATTTTCATTGCGGTGACCTCTTATTTTTACTCACACAGAGAAATAGTGCGAATATCTGATGTGCACATTGCCATGAAAGCAACTGAGCACATTCACGTTCATGCACAGAGAAGACGAACCCCTTAAAAAAAAACAATTCGGGGAGCAACATGTCTAAATAACACTTTGCACAGTAACAAGCAGATTGCAACAGCACCGACGCTGCACCAAACTTAACCGAAGATGTAACCTTTATTTGCCAAACAACAAGCAAAACACTGATGACTTCAAGTGGATACAGAAGACATTCATCACATTATACATTGATTCACACAATACACACTGACAGGTTGGCAAGCCCGCAGTGACCTACTACGTCACTGTGGGACTGAGGGGAGTGCAATGAATCTGCGTGACTCCATCATTAAACTTATTTATTTAACGATTATTCGACTGAAGCAGCACTGGCACTGCTCTCTGTGTTTCAAGCCCACATTTATATCGCGCAGTTCAGTCACTTTGAAGGACATCTATGCCAACTGCTGCTGAAGCCCTCTGGCAGCATCGCTCCACTCTGTTAGATATCCGTGTAGCTTTCTCTGTCCCAACTAATCTCTGTGACATATAGTGGTGTTACACTGTGCTGAATGGATGTCAGCCAAAACTAAGTCCAATCAGTCTTGCTGATGCCTAACGTTGGTGTCTTTGGCATCAGAGCGCCGAGAGCTTAGGTGCCATGGGGGACGTGAAGTTTTTCTTTTAGAGAACTAAAGAGCAACATTTGGAATATGATTCACGTATATAAAACCAACCCGACTCCATTACAATATACAGAGTTATACCCAATTCTACAGAGACAGAGTTACAAAACTTACAGTAATGTCACAGTTCAGCAGGTTTTTTGTGGAGTGTGTGCGCTGCAGCTGAAAGCTTTATGTTGGCCGCACTGAGTGATTTGAGTCGCCTAATAATCAGATTATGGATAAAGATGATGGTAGTGACATGTCTTTGTAAATTCCAAAAACATACGTTGTGCGACTGACTGAGCACAATGGACTCACAGGCGGCTCCAGCTAATTGTTTTGACCTCAGCGCAATCACCGTCACTCCCACTGCATCAGCCTATTTGTCAGCGCGTTTCCACGGCGATGATTACTTGGTTAACCCATCCGGCTGGCTCGTGCACCAGGTGGGACATGTGCCACGACTGGAAGCGAAACTAAATGGGGGCTCACACCCCCGTGGTGAAGTCATGCTGTTTGCAGAGTTGTTTTTTTTTTCGATTCATCTCTCTCTCTCTCCTCACACACACACACGTGCACAAGCAAGCACATGTGCACACCGATGCATGTTTTACAATTCAGTTAAACACATGCACACAGTACATGCTCTGCAAACATGGTCCAAAGTCATCCACATCAGAAAGAGCACCATCAAGATTTTCTAGAATTATTACATGTGCAACTCTTAAAAATCTGAATGTGTTTTTTTTTTTTTTTTTTAACACAATAAAACTGTTTTACAGCAGGAAATGTAGACTTATCTATTGACAATGCCGTCCTCACAGCAGATTGATGCTCCAACAGGGAGTAGTGATTTTTCTGCGTCCATTACGCAGCTGGTGAACAGTCAGCTGTGGAATCTCCCAGTCATGTCCAGTGGTCACAGGCTGCACATCGCATCTCACCCTTTAGTTCTGAGTCCCACACGATCTCAGTCACCACAGCTCAGCTTTGCGGGAGTTGAGGAACTCAGTTTAAACACAGGGGTTTTTTTTTGTTTAGGAGCGGCATATTGTATTGCACTGGTATTGCAACAGGTTTTAAAATCTTTTTGTACATTGTTCTTAAACACATTTTAAGGAACAGTTCGACAATTGGGAAAAATGCTCATTTGCTCTCTCCGTCAGTGCTTGGTGGCAACAAATGGGCTCTCCAGTCCAAGAAAAAGTTACACCATGTAACTCCCTATAAAACCACAACTTGTTGTGTTTACATTTCCCTTTTGGACTAATTCAACAAATACTTCTTATTTAATGGCTGGACCTGTAAATCTTCTCATCCAACTCGCGACATCTTACCCTCCACAGCTCCTCAACAAAACTGTTTTGATTATTGAATGACTCATGATTACATCACTTGTTGATACAAGCTGGACTTGCGTCATAGCCTCATGATGCATGTGGAGAAAGTTGACCACCTGTCAGTTTGTCCGAAAATCAAATTGTCCGCCTTGTGACCCAAATTTTAAAGGTGACAGTTATCTAATTGTAATCCTAACATCATCACAGGCTTTCACTTAATCATAAACCTCATGTTGGTGTTGATGTATTGTATGGATATCCTGTTCCGTGATGCCTGCCAGCTGTTTCTCAATGAGCAGCGGTCAGCCAGATAAGACGGGATGGTCTCTATGTCTCCTCTAGTGGAACAGAAGTGAACATGAGGGGCCACAGCTTGGTTGGTGATAAGAAGCCCAGTCAGACCAGTGATAGCTGACGCCCACCAGTATTTGTGGTAAGACTTTACAATGAGGGTAGTTACTCAAGAGTGAGAAAGGTATAAATCAGAAACAAGGTAACAAAGTCATTTATTCATCGTTATACAACACAGGTTTGCAAAATGAAATGACAGTTTGTTATGCTTCATGCTACACAAATGACAGAAAATATATACAGTCATTTATATACAAATACGTCAAAACATGTAATGCATCTTTTGAACATACATCAGGGTTTATGTGGTGACGATAATGGGGTCGGCATCTTCATATCAGAAGTTCGACAATTACTGTCCATCAACTTTGACTGTGTGTGAGCACCAAGCATCGATGTTATAAACACAGAGTCCACCTCCCCCCACGGTGGTCCAGCGCTCAGTTGGCCTGGAACACAGTCCACATGACTTGATGATTGATGAATTGTTAAGGAGTAATTCGTGAATAACTGTGATTGGAGGGCTGTATAGTAGATAATGATGCGTTACTGGAGAACAGACTGGGATACAATACATTAAAGCAACTTTATGTCACTTTTACCTCACTTTACCTTAAAATAACAACCTCAAAATCATGTCGATGGTCCAGGGTGAATGGTGTCTTTGTCACGACCACTCTGCTCCTCTGCCATTGTTCCTGCACTATGTAACTTCAGTGAGAGGGCAGGATTACATTCATGTTGGCATGTTTTACATTCATGTTGGCTTCAGGATACAAGTTTTCAACACATGATATTACGACGTAATGAGTTTTTTTTGTAGTTAGCACCTACTTTACGTCTGACAAATTGTTACGGACCGGGGATTGTATTTATTATTAAGTGGTATTAAGCTTAAGAGACTGTGGGGGGCGCCACCTCTCACAAAATGCCAGTATTTACATAATGCTGCTTTAATGAATCATTTCATAATGATTAGGTTACACTGCAAATCAACATACTGACCGGAAGAAGACAAAATTGCTGTATTCACATGATTCTGTGGTTTTATATTCAGTAGCGTGTTCAAAACAGTTAAAATGGCGGGCAGACAGGGCGGAGACGTACTGTTTATGTGGGGCTGGGATGAAAACAGGTGGAGTCGGAGAAAGTGAGGCCATCTGTACGCGTAAGTGTGTGTGTGTGGAAACCATCCTGACTCCTTCTAAAATTACATTACAGACGGAAGTGGATAACGCTCACACACACACACAGACACACACAGACAGAGATAGAGCAACCATTGTGACTCCTTTCCAACGGTGATTAGCAGAGGCGGAAGCTCACAAGATGTTGGAGCGTCTTTTATGTCCACACTCCTCGTCTCGTGAGCTGATTTTCCAGTGGAAACACTTCGTCTCTGAGCCTCTGACCCACTACGGTGCAGATCAGAAGGAAAACTAAGGGTGGAGGACGAGACCTGAAATAATGTACTGTATGTACTGTATCCAGATGTGTGTGTGTGTGTGTGAGAGAGTGCATGTGATGGGAAAAGGAGAGGAGAGCTTTTTGACACATTGGTCACGTGTTATGCGATGAATGTGTTTTGGGCTGTGATTGTACATTGATTTGGAGCAAACATTAATGGAATGAAAACAAGGCTGGCCGATACAGTGGTTTCAAGTCTGGCATGAGCAACCCTGGGCAAGGAATCTGTAAACACACACTCACACACACCCGCATACACATAATCTTCTTGTTCCCACTGCTTTATTGAGCATCTGGGCTCAATTTCACACTTCAGAAACATTGGGAACAGCGCAACCAGCGTTGGCCAGCGCTGTGTGTGCGTTGGACGGCAGTCGTCCGATTGGTGGGAGACTTCTCTGTTGATATTCTCCTGTGGCCAATGATGCCATGGACAGGAGCTGGCACACGGACGTAGAAGAGCCGCCATGTAGGTGGTGGCCCTGCGCTTTGTGTCAGAGGCTCGGGCTGCCAGATCTGTGACCCATCAACTCTGACCATTTATACAAATTATAACATAATCACACACTTTTACACACACAAAATGGGATTCCTGCCTTTATCCTAGAAAAATTGGACCTGTAAGCCACACACCTGGAGCATCCATGTGACTGGCGCCAATCTAATCTCAGCTTTGAGCAGAAATAGACAGACAGATAGACTCTCATGCTGTTGACCCGCCTCAAGCTAATACGCAGTCTGAGTCTTAACATATGAGTCTAGCTCCGGGTCATGAGACTATTTACGTTAGGATCGACCTCTGCCTGATTTCCTCTTTGATCAGTGCATCAGTGATCCTCATCATTATTTTTAATATTGTCTTCATATCCACATCATCATTATTCCAAGCCTCTTGCTGCGCCGCCTTCATTTTAAGCTGCTGTTCACGGTCATCTCCCTCTCCATCATCTGTGCCACTGCCGCCGCCGCGGTTGTTATCTAAACATCATCCTCTCTCCCACTGTCAACATCGGCGTCTTCGCTATCCTCAAGCGCCCTTTAAAGTTTAAACCCGCCTGTAATCAGCTGTGCAGCTCAGAGGGGAAATCCCCCTAAAATTACTACAGGAACTACTCCAAAACTAATCTCAGCCTTGGTCACAAGAGCCCCCTCCCCTTCTCCCTTTCTGTCTCTTTCTGGTTCTTTCCTCCTCCGCCCTCTCTCATCTGTCTCTTTTCACAACGATCAACATTATCTCTGTTTTTTTTTTTTTTTTAAGACCTCGTTGACTTATGTCGTGCTCTTTATTATTCTGCGATTCAACAAGGGGTCTTGGTTCTTTCAGCTGTCGAACCTTGGCAAAAAATGGCTTTTCAAAAAATGCTGACATATCTTTTCACAAGCATGGCCAAAGTTCCACTTTGCAGCAACACCGAAATTATACTCCACCCAACATTTATCTTTGTTTCAACTCTTCCGTGTAGTCTCTCAAGATGCTTGTTAAATGTTGGCCATTTGGTCCTTTTTTAAACAACAGTGGCTGCTGTCGGCTTGAAGGAATTGTTAAACAGTTTGGGAAATATGCTAATTCGTTTTTTTTGCCGACAGCTAGTTGAGAAGATTCTCATGTCTGTTCGGCAGAGGGGGGCAGTTAACCAAAAATAAATCTACCAACCAGAACCACTGAAGCTCATTTGTTAGCATTTTAGTATCCAAACCAGTTGCTGGAATAGATGTTGGTTTTGTACCTTCCGCGAACCATGGATATGTTCAAACATCACATCCATTCTAGTCGCAATATTATGTTTCTTTATGTTCAACTATTAATCTAATGTTGTGTTGATGATTTGCTTGTGGTCTGATTAGGTTTGGGGAAAAAATAAAACGTAGTTATGCTAAGGGAAAGACCATGTTTTTAGCCTAAATTACCTGCTAAAATAGGGTTTGAGTAGGAAAACAAATGTTATACCTACCACCTAATATGTAGCAACAAGCAGGAGGAAACTGATGGAAACACTTAAGAGACTGGTAGTACACTTAATTTCAAGTCTTATCCCCCCACTTAATATTTTGAGTGTTCATGTGGTATGAACTTTGTCAAACATTTATAAGGTCCAGTGACTACACCACATCGGCCAATGAAAGGGAAATGGTTTTGAGGTTAGTGTGTCAAATAAATACACACCTCCAGTTTCACATGGTGAAAAATGAAAACTGTGAACGTTACCTTGAGTGACACTTGACCCTGACTGAGCTGCAGCACTGAAGGAAGAGAAAACTCAAACAGATGGCTCCAAGGGCCAGCTGTTACACACACACACACACACACCTACACACACACACACACACACACACACACACACACACACACACACACACACACACACACACACACACACACCTCTCCAGCCTGCACCTAACACACACATATCCATCCAAATACCGGGCTCTCTCCGAGAATGAGATGACAACCTGGTGTATGAAAACAATTTTCATCTTTAGAGCAGAGGAAGTAATCACACAGAAAATTGCAGCCATGGAAGTTAAGTAGAATCAAGCTGTAGTTATTATGGGTGTAGGATGCAGGACGTCCGCTCAGGGCTGAGACTCACGTTTTCACCATTTCACCTCACTACTGTCAACCTAGTTCACAAGTCACTGAGCTTAATGGTATAATTTTGGGTGGATGGCCCTCGGGGGAAAGAGTCCTCTTGGAAAGAGGCAATTCAGTTCTCAGAAAATGTGCACAACTCCACAGTCAGAGTCATTTCCCTTTATAAATAATGATAATAGTCACATTACTGTCCACTAACTTTGAATTAGACTGGATTAGTGAGTTCATCCACTTGTTTAAAAAGGTTCAATAACTCTAACTTTATTACTAAATAATATGAGTACTCCCAAAAAACTATATATATCCTTTATACAGCAATAAACACACATCAAATGTTCAATTAAACTGTGGTCGGTCACTTTAAATAATCAACAGTTTTCACAAAGGCTACAACAGTGCTGGACTCTGCATGTTTGAGGGGTAAGGGAGAAAAAAACACAAAGGCCACCAACTGTAAAGAGAGCACTGGAAGGCCACCCCAGAGGGCACTTTATCATGTTTTATTCAGTTCTGGAATGTAATGTAGGTACATTTACTCAGTTACTGTACTTAAGTACAATTTTGAAGTACTTAATTAATTAATTATTAATTATTAATTATTTCCATTTTCTGGTACTTTACACTTCCACTCCACTACATTTTGGATGAAAATATTGTTCTTTTTTTACTCAATATATTAATGGAATGACTTAAATTACTAGTTACTTTTCAGATTACATGTTGCTTTAGAACCAAAACGAGGCAATTTTACTCAAGTACGACGTCTGGGTGCTTTATACAACACTTCAATTTATCTACCACAGGGGCATCCAAGAGGGCACGTTCATCTTGTGTAAACCAACCGTCCACCACATCCTACTCTCTTTGTGGACTTTGTCGCTCTTTATAATACTTCATCTGACTTCCTCCTTTGCTACGCAGAAAACGTAAATATCAACCGTAGTAAGTTGCTTTCATAGTTGACGTATGGTTGTTTTTCTGATGAGTGCATTTAAGGGTGTGATGATCCCACAGACACAGGTTGTCTTACTCAGGAGCCTGACAATGCTAATAACCATGTATTGAATTGACAAGGACACTTCTGTGCTCCAGATTCACTGCTAAACCATCGGCTCCTGTCAGTGCTGGTTTAATTTAGAAAAGCACATGCACTGATAAATAAACTGGGTCCAGACGCTTGAATCCGCCCGCTCCAGAAAGTTGATTCTGTGCAACAGTTCTGTCCGATATCTGACGAGGCTTAAGACCCTCTGGCTTGAATGGAAACACCAACATGAGAGGCACCACATGAATGTTGTGTTTCATGCGGCTGCTCAGTTATCACAGCCACCAGTTGTTTGGTTCCCCTTGTACAGTAAATGTTTGTGTCTCTGTGCGGCAGACAGTCAAGGAGGTAAACAACACTCGGTGACCAGCCCAGTGGAAAAGTGACTGCTCCCTATCTCGCGTCTCACAGAATGAGATATGCTGATGTTTCTGTGTGTGCTCTTGCTTTGCTCCCAGGGTGGTTATCAGGTGCAGTAGGCGGCAGGAACAGCTGCAGCGACCCTCAGCTGATATACCACTTGAATGCAAAAGGGACAACATTGGGCCCTGTGTTTGTGTGTGAGCATAAGATGAAGCGTGTGTGTGTGCGTGCGTGCGTGTGTGTGGGCTGGCACACAAGGGTTATTTCTGTTGGCACACAGTAATTAGCTCTAGGAAGAGTCACAGTGGTTTAAAATGTCGAAACATCCTGTGCTCCTGGAAATTTTCAGTGCCTTGGCAACTTTTACATCCTTCGCTGAGCCGCAGTTCTCTGTGAGGGGTTTATACGAGGTTGCTGACTTAAAATGTATGTCGGCATAAGAACAGGCAGTAGCCATCTCCTTTTCAGGGGTCCGGCTGTAGTGATGGCGAATGATTGTCAAAACTCACGGCATTGGGTTGTCCTGTTCCTTCAGCATTCGCACTTGCACGTTGTTGCGTGGCTCGAATGAACACCAGTAACTAATATAGGTGTCGCAGAGGATTGTAGGAAGTGTTCAAATCTAACATAAATTCAAATCTAACAAATTCACTCATGCAGTTACGGAAGAGGATTAGGGCCACACATGAATTTTTTTTGTAGTTCTGACTTTAAAGTCAGAATTCTGAGATTAAAGTCAGAATTCTGAGAAAAAAGTCAGAATTCTGAGATTAAAGTCAGAATTCTGACTTTTTTCTCAGAATTCTGAGATTAAAGTCAGAATTCTGAGAAAAAAGTCAGAATTCTGAGATTAAAGTCAGAATTCTGAGAAAAAAGTCAGAATTCTGAGATTAAAGTCAGAATTCTGAGAAAAAAGTCAGAATTCTGAGAATAAAGTCAGAAGTCTGCACATGTAAATTTTTTTTGAGTTCTGACTTTAATCTCAGAATTCTGAGAAAAAAGTCAGAATTCTGACTTTAATCTCAGAATTCTGACTTTAATCTCAGAATTCTGAGAAAAAAGTCAGAATTCTGACTTTAATCTCAGAATTCTGAGAAAAAAGTCAGAATTCTGACTTTAATCTCAGAATTCTGAGAAAAAAGTCAGAATTCTGAGAAAAAAGTCAGAATTCTGAGATTAAAGTCAGAATTCTGAGAAAAAAGTCAGAATTCTGACTTTAATCTCAGAATTCTGAGAAAAAAGTCAGAATTCTGACTTTAATCTCAGAATTCTGACTTTTTTCTCAGAATTCTGACTTTTTTCTCAGAATTCTGACTTTAAAGTCAGAACTAAAAAAAAAATTCACATGTGGCCCTAATCCTCTTCAGTATGCAGTTGGTGAACTGGCTGTCTGATTGTTGTAAATGAGACAATTTAAGAACATTTTCTGTGTACGACCACACAGATACTGCACCAAAAAGAACACTAATGCAGAAGCTGCTGTAACATAAATGCTGAATTTCTTCTTTTTGGTCATTACAGTTTTTGACCAAGTACGTATGCAAGCCAAAACAAACACAGAGAACGCACTGATTTGTTCAAATTTCAATACCAGGTCGACAAAAATAGTAACAGAATTAAACGTTTAATGCGTTCTGATGAAACAAAGACTGAAATTGCATTGATTGTGAGAATTCATTCAGTCATAGTGTATTGCTGAGACAGAGCTTTTAACTTGCTTTAATTGCGTTCAGGGTTTTATGTCTCTTTAAGCCTCAGTCACTCCAATGAAGTCAGTAAATGGAGCTTTGGCTCTTGCACATCCAATTCAGAGAAGCCTGTGGTGTTTTTTTGTGTGTTTTTTTTGTGCTCTCACGTATTGGGAAATTGTCTTTTCTGGCATTCGTATGATCCAGCTCCATTTTTAGCACCACAGTGATCTCCAACCTGGGAGCAGGACAGACTCACACGCAGAATTTCACAGAAACAAAAAAATGATGTGTTCTGGGCATTTTCTAACTGGGGGTGCTTCAGTTCCCTGAATTTCAATACATGAACTCTGTACACACACATAAAGCCCGAAATACTGCAGTCCATCATTAGTGTTATTTAACCAAAACAATAATCAGCTGTTATTTGTGTTCACAGTTTACCCCAGATGAGGTGGCAAGTGGAAAATCTTACAGCATCTTTGGTGATAATGAGTAAAAACCGCATTAATAACTTAATTCAAACAGTTTATTGCAGGTTGTGGTTTTCCCTTCCGATAAACAGGACAGCTCGACCGTAAAAACGCAGCCATAATTACAACCAGTGCTACCGTGGGTTTGTGTGTTCTAACTTGTAACTTTCAGGTCCTGGGTGGCTCTCATCACATGAAATGAACATTGTTGAGTTTTTATTTGCCTCAATCTGTTCATGATTGGCCGAGCTCACAATACAAGGGCTTACTGTACAAACACTGTATTCATATGTGTCGTCCTGTGAGACCCGAGAACGCATGTGAAATGTAAACCAGAACTGCGGACATTTCGAAGAAGCAGAGCCATGACAAATAATCAGAAGGGCTGCCTAAGTCCTCAATGCAATTACTAAACACAAACATTTAGTGTGTCATTTTCTGGTTCACGAACAAGGACACGCGGATGCTCACGTCTTCAGTGATGACGGGGTGTTTGGATCGGAGGTTTTCTGAAACCTTCCTCCTGTTAAAATCAACACAGATTGGCCATTTTGATGACAGATTCAAACACCGCGCAGAGAGAGAGGCAGTCGGTTCCTTTAGGGCTGTAAAACTCGGTCACGCTTTCTCAATCAGCCACGCTTTGTATTTAAATTTAAAAAGGTGTAGGGTCAAAAGGTTTACACTACCGCACCAGGACTCCCTAAATTAACCAAGTTTGCCTCTCAGAATGCCGCGGTTGTTAACCCTGCGTTTGAGGGAGGTCAGGCCGTATGAGGACATCAGGGGCATGAAGGGGTTAATGAGGTTGGTTATGATGATGTATCTGTTTCTCAGCGTCTATCCATCACGGTCACAGTTTACTGCTGGCTCTCTGCTGACAGGAGGGTGGTGCTAACAGAAACTGGGCTTGATTCTCCTCCATTTATCTTGGATTCATTTTGGGGACGGCTGAGTTTGAGTCAAGGCTCAGACAGGATGTATTCTGGGAGTGACTAAACACAAAGAAAGCCGAGATAGGCTGCGGTCGAACAGTCTAAACTATGTCCCGTTTCTTTTTTTGTGGTACTTTTTTTTGGCCTTTTATGGCCTTATTTTCATAGGACAGCGGAGAGATTACAGGAGCACATAGGCGGCGACATGCAGGGCCGCAGGTCAGACTTGAACCTGGGGACGCTGCACTGATGTGCACTCTACCAACTGTTACCTGGGTGCACCATGTACCATTTCTTTCATTAAACACTCTTATTGAGCTTGATGGCCGGACTCAAACTTCACACCATTTCCCTGTCAACATTCCAGTCAGGAGAGTGTAGTTTATTGAGGGTTCATGATAAAACGTGGATTAAAATTTGAATGATCTGTAGGATTAATGGACGAATGAAAGAAATAGACTCTAAGATGCCACGAACACATCCTCCAGGCCATCACCACTGTGATTCTACACAGAGTGGCGGTGCAGGAGAAAGTTAAGTTAGCATGTTGTCAGTGTCAGCAGCAGCAGTGTGCCACACATGCAGCTAATTTCACTGATTAGAACAGCTCTGATTACTGATTGGCGGGTGTGTGAATAAAAGAGAGGAAGGATCAGTTTAGTTGAGTTGCTGCTTCAGCACTTAATCATTTTCAACATGTTTTACCCATGCAGACATCTGTCACCAGCGTTGCATGACAGACAATGTTAAACTATTGTATTTTGGGGGGAATTATAGTATGAGAGTCATAACGACAAGAATAAATGGTTGTAAATGTGTAATATTAGAAAACATGTATTTAATGCCTAAAAAAAAATCCACCCGCAGTCCACCCACATAGTTTTGTGAAAGCAAGCTGGTGTAGCTAATGATGGTGGCCAAAAGTAGATGACAAAACAGCCCGACTGGCAGCCTGTTCATATTCTGCTTGGAAACAGTTTAAAGTTTATGCCCACAAATTACCTTCATCATCAGAGCCTACACCAATCATGAACGGCAGGAAAGCCAAGGCGTAGACGCAGGATCCTTATTTTGCTATGCTGATCATGTCAGGTAATTACTGAAAATGAGACAGCATAGACGAAATCCAACTGTTAATACAAAATGGTCAAATTATGGTCCATTATGACTTTCTCATCGCACAGAGGGCAAAATTATCAAACAAATATGATAATTATCTTACATCTGGCAACACTGTCTGTCATAAGATCAATTATCGTCCAAGAATAAAATTACGTCCGTGTTCCATACAAATACAGTATGAATCCATCCATAACTCACAGCACTCACGCTGTCTGGCTTGGTATCATATTTATCACTGAACCTACCTGTATAACATAATAAATATGTGCAACATTTTGAATATTATTGGCTCTTTCCTTCACCCATAACTTGTCGTTATATTTACGGGTAATATAGGAAGAAGACATGTATTAAAGAATCTGTCAGGATGTGAATGTAGAATATGATTTTCTTTTTTTTTTTATAGCAAGCAACATTTATAATGGACAAACAATGAAAGAACACCCGGACATAGTTGTGACACAGTGCATCTTTAACCAAGTGCTTTGATTAATGAGACAGGCTTTCCTCCTAAGCAATTCTTATGGATACGTGTCCACATACGGCCGATGCAAGCAGTTGTGCAATGCATTCTGGCAGCATAGCACCAGAAGAAAGTTTTCTGTCATTTCTGCCACTGTTGTATCCGTGCCCGACTCTTTAATGCAAAGAAACTGAGGGGTGGTTTCCTTTATTCACTGAGTTTATTACCCCAGAGGGTTTAAAGTCAGTCCAAACAGAAAGCATCAAAGCAGCTTTACATTAAAACATACACATCTACAACCACATATGTACACATATGCAGACATGCGAACACACACGTACTCACTGGGAGAGACTCATTCACACACACACAGGCAGATGTCGAGGCCACTTGCGCACACACCAGCAGATGTGCTGTATCGTATTAGAGTGTGACGTCACAGTGCTACCCCCACCCCTCGTATTAATTGATCCAGAATGTTTTTCGGACCCGCTGGCTTCCCAAACCGCAGCCTGAGACAAGCGTTTGTCTGTGGAGTCTTGGGCTGCACTTGAAAAGTAATCTTTTGTTTTATCATTTTAACTGTTAAGGGCCCGACATGTTTTTCTACATGATAAGAGAGATTGAGGAGCCTCTTTAGACCTGATCCTGAGATGGGACAGAAGTATTGTCAGTTATGACTCTGAGCTAAACAGACATGCATTAAGGAAGCCTTGAGTGGCTGCCCAGTTCTATTGAGTAATACCGAGTATTTCCAGGAATAACTTTACTGCTAACAACAAGGGCGATGGGAAATAAATATTGTCAAGCAAGAAAAGGCACACCCTAATGTCATCCGAAATCTGTTCTCTTTGTTTGTCTAATGTTACAGCCACCGAACAGAAACAGCAAGGGTGTAATCAGCCTTATTATATTACATTTCAAAGCTTCTTACTCAAGACTGATCTCTGTGTATACTGTATTATGTATGGGCCCTTTGGTGACACAGAGGGGTTAACGAAGGTGGGCAAACTGAACTTAAACCGACCCTTCACATGAATCACAAGGCGGGGCCACAGGGTTAAGCCAACAGGAGTCTGAGTGATCAATGTTCACATCTCGCGCTTTGATGAATTTTTAAGTCCGTGAAAGTGGAATTTACGGCACCGTGTAAACCTCTCTTACACAAGCTTCCTCACCTTCCTTTGGCTCCTCTAACGTCAGCAGTGGGTTCGGCACAGATACGCCATCGCTAACTACTAAGAACTTGACTCAGTAGCCAAAAATGTCTTTTAAAAATATTTCTTTTCAGTGTTTGCAGGTGCTAATCGTAGCCTTCACTGTTCATTGAGAAGGTGAGAGTGATAGGTATTGTGACAGAGGTTACTTTTTATGTACAACGTAACTTTTTGTGTGTTGGTTTGTGTGGTGGAACAATTAACAGCGCCTCTTAGTACCCATTCCCCTGACGGGGAAAAGGCGGGGTTGACATATGCATTGTTACTAATCACATCAGTTGGTTTCTATCATTTTCTTGGTTCCCATGAAAAGTTAATATCTTGTTGATCTACATTCATATGGCTTAATAGGGCAGCATCACGGGCATCAAAGGTGCAGATGGTGCAGCAGGAATGATAAACCTCCTGATGTCAATACGCTGCTTTGACAAGTCACTCAAAAGCCACAGAGGTTCTGAATCAGCTAATACAAACAAACATGGCTCAACAGTTGCAGTGTCTGCTGAATCCACTCAGAGGAGATCTGTGCGAAAAATGTTTCAGATGGCACATGTGGCTCATTCTCGGACGTGGTGTCTCTGTCGAGCATATGGAAGTGACTCAGTAAGGATGATAGAATCGTCCTGGTTGAATCAGATCCTTTAGCGGGTCGTTCAGAGGTCAAAGGGTTAAAGTTGATCTTTTGCGGCTTAATGTGCCATATCCAGAGTGCAACAGGTTAACATAACGTGTGATGAGATGCTTCTTCAACCCCAAGTACCGCATTCAAACCCTCATGGTAGCTCTATGTGGGACTGTATGCAGATGGTCTGCCAGGACAGGAGCTTGGCTTTGTGCCCTCGCTGCCTTACTTCATGACTTGGTACTATGTTCCAAAAATCTTTGATGGGATGCTGTGTAAAACCTAAATAAAAACAGAATCCTGTCATTGGCAAATGAACTATGTTTGCAGACAACAGTTTTTTTTAATTGTTCCTGAGCTCTTGTAGTCAGTAGGCTACCAAAAATGACAAAAATGCTTCCCGCCTTGTTAACCCACCACCCCTCTCCATTCCCACGGAGATCACTAATACGAGGACAGCTGTCCTGGTGTAGACCCAGACTCCATCTTGGACCTATAACTGTCACTGACATTTGTCACACCTTGTTGATGCAAAAGATATTTTAACAGGAGCAGCTTTTCTAGACTTCACGGCAGTAGTCACCCTGGAAACTCACTGACACACACTTTTCATTCATGTGAATAATCTCAGGTGACGTTAGTTTTCCAGTTTGTTTTTGTAGATTAGCGTTCACTTCTTTGCATGCCGGGTGAGGTTTGTCTGATCCAAACCCTGAGAAACCTCCACCTTCCCATCCCACCAGGTCTGTATTTCCCCCCCCTGATTTGCTTATCGTAAACATCTGAGCAATTTTCTGTATTATTTAAATTCTGAATATGCCTATCAGATTTTGAATGAGGTGAATGAATAAACCCTGAATGAATAAACCCCCTATAAAATGTAATCCAGGGCATTTCAGAATTGGTTTTAAGATGTATGTATGTGATTGGCTAACAATACAGAAACATGTCTTTGGCCCTGGAGTCTTTATTAGGGTGTGTTTTTACTTTCAGAAAATGAAAACCAGAGAAGCCTACCAGCACTATTTATCATAAGAGGCATTACCTCCATGTGTGTGTTTGATGGTGGTATCTCACTGGGAGCTCTCTCTCAGAGGGGCTCTGAGGATAAGAGGAACCACACCACTGACCCAACCGATATCTCGTTCACCCGTCTCCCCTTTCTCCCCATCCTATTCTATCTTTCACTTAGAGGTTGACACAAGTTTTGTGCCGGCACATGGTTTCCATTTCCCCTTCCCACTTCAGCCCACTGTGGTCTCTATTTCGACTTTGCCCCGTTTCCTGTCTTTCTCGCCAGCCTTGTCTGTCTCCTCCGTGTCACCCTGTTCACTGTTTCCATCCTGCTTTTATCTGCCACTCTGCTCCCCTCCACTTTTCTCTGCCATCCTGCCGTCTATTTCCTGTCAGTGTTGTTTTCTCGCCGAGCCCTCCGAACTGTCATTTCCTTTTAAATTGACCCATTTGAGTATTTTCAAATGTAACACAGCAGGACAGCATCTGTTCTCAGTGTGTTCTAAAATACATACGAGCAAAAATGGTATGTGTGAATGTTTTCTGATCTGCCATAGATATTGAATAAAAAATATTGGTGGGGTCATCGTCAATGATGGTCATTTCCCATTCATCATTGTTGACCACACTAGAGATGATCTTAATTATGAGTTTCCTGTTTGGGTCTGATCTTCAGCTCGGAGTTCACCTTTGTTGATCTGTGTTCGTGTCTGTATGGACGGTCAGCCAGTGGACACAGCGAGGCAGTCTGGAAGTCACTGTCCTATTGTGTTCATCATCTGTAACACTAACTCTTGTCTCTTAATTGTTACTATTATACACAAAAAAACTGCAACAGCAGATGTATTTTAAGGGAAACACAATGCTGAGATGAAAATGTTGTAATTACGCAAAGTCTGGTTGGACTTTCAAAATAATGCTTTCTGGCAGGTTTCTGGACGTATTAACGTTGTGAAATGGCCACAGTTTGGCTCTTAGACATCACTTACATCACAGTTTGGTTGGCCAGTTCAGTTATGTAAGGCAAGTTAAAAACAAGTCAGCTTTGTCTTTTGTTTACATGCACAGCACTCAAACTAGAAGTCCTGTGTTTAAAGGTGCAATTTGTAGGAATGGCCCAACTGTCAAATTCATACTTGAAACAAACATATCAGCAGCATATCACCAGAGTAACTGTAGCTGCCGTGGACTGGGAGCTCGGGAGTGGTGATGTTTACACTGCTAGTATGATTGTTGGACAATGAAGGGCAAGGGCTAACAAGTTAACTTACTAGCTTTGGTAGATATCTCTACAATATGAGACATAGGCTGGCAGTGTCGCAGTAGAAAGCACTGGCCTGCTGATCAACCTGACGTACTGGAAGTGAGAACGGGCTGGTTATATAGACAATGGCAAAGCAACCGGTGGCTGATTCTATCCTTTAATCCTGGTATTTTCTTTACCAGGAGCTGGTAGCAGACGCATCGCCTTCACACTTTAAATTCAATTTCTGAGAGGTTTCAGATGACACACAAACTGAACTTTATTTATTTATTTATTTATTTTTTTTTTAAATATTTGTTGGCCTTTTATGGCTTTATTGACAAGACAGCTGAAGATGTGACAGGAAACAGGGAGAGAGAGGGAGAGTGACACGCAGCAAAGGGACCCGAGCTGGGAGTCGAACGCGGGTCCACTGCAGAGCCTCAGCACATGGGACATGCGCTCTACCTACTGAGCTAAACGACGCCCCCAAACTGAACTTTATTTATCCCTATTTTTGTTACATTTTTATTATCAAGCTCACGTATAACAGCAGTTATCCTAATTACTAATATAATGTGACTAAAAATTGTCAGTCATATTTTCAATTTTAGCAAAATAAACACCTGACATGACTTGTTATTATTGAGCCCCAACATATGTTATTACCATTATTATCCATCAGTTCACATTAGAGACAGCTGATCATACTGTACACAGCCATGTGCTGGGTTTCGACCTAGTCTTGGTTATCTTAAGGTACTCACAGCACTTGGTTGAGGTTAGAGACAGATTTGAGCTAAAAAAGTCCTGAAGCACTAGACGTTTATTCGGTCGTACAACACAATTTAGTAGCATGTAAACATAATGACTATGACACAGGGTTGTTAATGCAGCGTTATCAGATCACAAACTGTCGAATCACTCTCACAGATTATGCAGGCTAATGTGGTAGTATCCTCACAGGATTTGTTACTGTATAAAAATCTCACCTCCACCCATCTTTCCTTGGCTTTCCTGTCTTTTTTTCTGTACTACATTCCCATCTCAATCCAAAGGCCTCTCCTGATCCACTGCTTCCAATTTTATCCTACCTTTCTGACCCCTTCAACTCTAAAACATCTATCCATCTTCCTCTGTTGACTCTTAACGGCCCTCCAGTCCCCTCCATCTCCTCTTTTCCCGTATCTCTTAATGGGATATGTCTACCAGGTCTGACCGTGTGTGGTAACACAGAAGGCAGCTCAGGCCCCCAAAACACACCGGGCCGTCAGTCTCACTAACTCAATACAGGCAGCCCCTCAGATCGACATAGCGATAAGAAAGGGAAAAACTAGGTCATATTTTGGAGCGTAGCGGAGTTATTATGGAACCAATATACACTAATATTGTTATCCTTCAGGCAGGGCGATGCAGATCTGCATGGAGAAAGTGCGATCTGACAGTTTGATATGAAAGGAAAGAAAATGCGAAGAGCCGATTCCCCAAAGTGAAATGGATACTCTGCGCCCTGTGATACAAAGCTGAGCCTGTCTGTGTGTGTGCTATGTAACACAAGGTCACCTGTGGTCCACTGGACCTCAGTGAACAACAGGTTGAGTTGAACATGTGTAGAAACTAAGGTGCCAGTGACCAGCATTGATGCTCTCTGATTTAAATTGTTTGTCTTGATTATTTGAATTTTCTAAACAGCGGCTCATATGGCACCGCAGGTTTTGGTGATGGTAGTGTATCCAGTATTTTGTGTTGCCTTCAAAACTGTTCCTTGATGTATCTCAGGAATCCTCAAGTTGAACTAACGTTTGAATTCACCCTATGTTTCATGAAAGTAAATGTAGACGTGTCACGATGCTGCTGCAACTGTCCTCTTTGTTGCCGTTTTGGAAAAGAAGATAGAACCATTTTGGACGTAATCGCGGAATCATTGTCGAAGCTTAAGTCCTTCAGGCCACTGTCAACCTCCATGTTGTTCTATTGACTGTAGTCCTGTACAGCTAGTGGATGTAACAAGCTAGCATGCCAGGCTAACTAGCTTCCACTATGCTAACCGGTTGGCTTTAATTTCACAAATTTAATCCAGTTAGCATAGCTTGTTACCATCGCTATTTCCCAGAAAGAGTGCTTTTTCCCTCTGCCAAGTAGGTTTTTTTAAAAAAATTTTTTTTTTTTACCTGTGTCCATGTCTGTTTCTTGGATTCAACATTTTATCTTGATTATCATGTTTTTACAAAAATTGGATCAATCTCCCAGCGCTACTCCTAATTCATCAGCCGCGCCTGCACACTCTGTGATGTGTTTGTGCCATTATATACCTCAGTGTTTAACACTGACAATTGTCCCAGCAAAGAGTAGTCCTGTAACCTCACCACTGAGCCCCCTGTGATCCGAACCACAACAGAAAGTAACTGACTATCAGAGTTATGGAAAAAGGTACAAAGTGCTGAAGTCACAGACGGTAATAAACAATGACAACAAAATCAGCTGGATAACTGCGTGAGTGATATTACAGACCATCTTTAGCAGGAGATACCGAACAAATAAAATGAAACAAAGCAGACATACTCGAACCAAAAACCGTTTGTCCACAGTTATGTTGTGGACACTATCATGGCAGAAAAAAACACAACACAACATTTCTTATTTTTTCTACCAAAAATTTTAACCAAGTTAACTACAATAGACTAAATATACTTATTTTCTACCAAAGATCAATTTTGACCTCAGTTCATCTTGTTAAGTTAAAAAGTTATAAAAACAATCTAAATTCCCTTCCCATTAGTATTTTGTCTGCGCCTCTGGCTAACATAATGATTTAGTCTTGTTGGTTTTACCATGGGAATCATGACGAGGCTGCTTTCTCAAAATACTGTTGCACTGTTGTGTCTATGCTCATTCACGGCACACTTACCACCGACCCCCTTCTGTCGCGTAACTTCACCTGGTCTCCTTCTTACTGTGGGCCCACCAGCCTCCATCTCGCATTAAGTCTGGCTTCAAACTCTCTCTGCTTTCTGTATCTGCGTTGAGTGCTATGAAAGAGGTCGAATCAGACAGTTTGACACTGATTTTCATCAACATGGTCTATGTTACAGAGATGCTGGGGATAATCGATTTCACCGTGACAAGGAGCACCGTAATTCGCCTCAAATGTCATCATGCTGGTTCAGGTTACAGTTGTGGGGGGGGGGAGAGTGAGTCTGCAGGTTGGGTTAATTCTGTCCCTAAAAAAGGCTGCCATGTTCATCCGATAACCATTACTCTCTCGCTCTCTGTCAACGGCCATCTCAGTTTTGGGTTTTACACACAGATATGTGATGAATCTGTGCTAACAAGGGTGAATAATCCTTGCTACGACGCTCAGCTAAGGGCTTGAGAGGTGGTTTCTATTTTTTTTTTCTTCTTTACTTTATCGACAGTGATATGTTGTGGCTTCTTTCTTGTGACAAATGTGCTTATTGTAAGTCACTTTGGACAAAAGCGTCTTCTAAATGCCCTAAATTTAAAATGTAAATGTAAATATAAATGTGAATGTAATCCCTTGCAAGAGAATCATCCCAGCCTGACTCACATACACACTGTTTTGTCCTGTTAAAACACGCTTTCATCAAGTGTGAAATCTGTTTAAAGCATGAAACTGTGTCAGACATCATCTGTCTAAATGCCCGTAAGCATTTGTAACTACATTACAACGACTACGGCTACGACTACTTAAAGCTTAACTATAACCAACCCGAGCAATAATATGTATCCAGTGTCCACTAAAGCGAGCCAACAAAATCAGGTCTGCAGATTGAGGTTAGGCGGGGGGTCTGGAGTAATAAGCGTTGTAAGGATGAAGGAGGAGGAGGAGCTGAGGCCTCAGAAGAGGTCAAAGGATTAGGTCGTCTCACGGTGGAGTCAGGGCAGGAATCTGCGGGATTCCTGTTTCTCACACAGGAATTTACAACAAAAGTATTGTTTTAAACTCTGCATTTTCTGTCTTTGCTGGCGGATTTGCCTTTCTGAGAAAAAATATGTACATCTGATGTGTTCTGATTGCTGATTTTTCTTGTTCTTTAATACTTTTCCGTCTTCATCGTGGATTAAATGAATGCTCAATGCATCACTGACATACATACTATAGTTAAGTGTGTTGGGAAACGTACGCAAAAGTCATACTTGAGTAAAAGTTAAGATACTGTATAACTTTTTACTATAAAGCAAAAACACCACAACCTTTTGGTTTCTGTAAAGAGTTATTGAGCAGTAGAGTACACATGTACCATATCACACCTGTCCATGGTGAATGGTAAATAGACTACACTTTCATTACCTCAGAACTGCGTTAAACGTCGCCTCTTATTCTCAGATGACAGGCCTCAGGAGCAATTTGGGCTTCATGCGGTTGAGGCTGATAGACCTGCCACATATCTTGACCTGCTCCATCTCCGGAGCAACAGCAGCCCCACCTACTTAGTCTCCATCCCAATCACAAAGCGCTACACATCATCCCTCCACCCTTTTGGAGATCATCGCGCCACTGCACACTACAATTCTATCCTAATCTGGAAACATGCTGTTCATGGGACCTGCCCTGGAACCACAATAAACATGAAGTCCAAAGGGCCAAATTACAGCAACCACAACTCTAGTCCTGGTCCAGTTGCAGAACTGAGCTGCAGACTTGTTTTAAATCTCACACAGTTTCCTAATCCTCAATCCAGACTGTTATTTTGGGCTGGCTGCCAGGCAGAGAGAACCATTACGAACTGGTTTCCCACAGGAGGAGGAGGAGGAAGAGGAGGGTGGGATCCGAGTTTTACCTCTGCAGGTCTGAAAAGTTCGAAACATCTCTTGCAAACCCGATACGTGGATCGTTTAAAAGTAACCAGTCACAAGTTGATTTTGTCATTTCATATGGCATTATCGGTGAGCTACGTCGTTTATTTCCACTTCCGGTGATTAATGAGCTGGTTTGGTTCCCCCAGCAGGGAGGAGAGAGCTTGCTGACCAGGTACTGATCATAAAGAACACAAAGGTTGTGATCAGAGTAGTTTTCCAATGGAAGTCTGTAAAACATCGTTCAGTGGGACTCTTAAACACCAAAAGGCCAACAGGCCCCTGACACTCGCCCCTCTAGAGTCCTTTGTTCCTGCGACTCCTTGTGTTTGTGTGTGTTGTTGTCTGGTCAGTGTCAGTCGCTCTGTCTCCCTCTCTTTATCTTCCAGGCTCTTTTCTTTTGACCTTATTTTAGCAGCCCATCCCAGCCAGACAAAACAGTTCAAACCGCTTTATCTCCTGCTACTCTCCTTATCGTCAGTTGACTGTTCGCGCACAGCTGCTGATGAGACCTTTTTTTCCTACGGGCCAGCCCTGACCGACCACATCTGTTGTTTGATCATAACTTTGTTTCACACATCATTCGTGTGTTTTTCGGCTCGTGATCTTAGCAGCAGACTGGAAAACGTGTCAGTCCATACGTTTTTTCTTTGTGAAAGATGGGTGAATGCATAATATGACCTTTAAAATAACCCCCGAAATGAAGGGAATCCACTTGGACAACCATCAAAATCGATCTCAGCCGTGCTTTCAGGTGACACAATCAACCAGAGGAGAGGTAATATTGACTAGATTTTAGGAGCTATTGAAAGCTATTCCTGTGCTGTGAGGGAGGGATTCCAGATGTCAGCTTTGATATTTTTCCTGGCAGGGAAAAACAGACCCACCCTGCTTGTCTTTAACCCCAGATTGACCTCTCCGAACCACCCTGTTGTCTGCTGCTGTCATCCTAACCTACATCTGTCAATCTACCAGAGGCTGGCTACAGCTGCAAGTGGTCACCATGCATGGAACCTCTGCCTGTAACACCGTCACCTCCTCCTCTTGCGCACACACTAAACGTTCTGTCAAAACCCAGATTTCACTTCCTCTCAATCAAAATCAAAAAGGATAAAGGGTACGTTCAAGCACAATCGCCTGCACATAAACGAGTCTGGCACAGTCATACGACAAGCTAGCTGTTTCGCAGGGCGTGGTGCTACTGCTTCCACGACCTGGACTAAATGTGTGTGTGTGTGGGTGTGTGTGTGTTGCTGTCTGGCCAACATATGTAGAGGTCTGGCAGAGAGACACTCACTAGGGTGTTCCTCCTGGATAACTGTGAGAAAATCTAAAAGGCAGGAGGGAGACAGTGTTTCTCAAAGCATGGGTCAGGTCAGGACCCATGCTCTGACAGATCCTGCTGTCAGCCAGGGTTTGATTTACACGGGAACGCTGCTCAAGGACACTTCAGCAGGGCGGACACTCAGGTCCGTCGAAGAGACGGGTTGGACCTTACGACAGGTTGCACAATACGCTTTTTTTTTGGGTAATTTTATGACTGATCTACATGATTGAGGGTATTTTAGTTGGCGGCTAGACATGATAGTCGCTTGGATTAGTTGAGGTGTGGCAAAAATCTGTGGCAGAGAAATCCTTTGATGGTAGAATTAAAAGAGGTTTATTTTTTCAAAATGTTTCAAATAGAAATACTACTGTATCTAAGGAAACAAAACAAGAATAGCTGTACAACACCTTGGTTGCGTCCGAAATTCCATACTATACACTACATATTCAATATGTGTACTATCGTTCAGCATACTTTTAAGTGAATAACAGGAGTATGCATCTTTTCAGACGCACTGCTTAGTGCAGAAGTGACGCACTTCCTGCCGGTTGGATTGGAGATGCGTAACCGTGGTAACCCGTGTCAACCTCGCCTCTACCGGCAATCTGCAATAATACTCGTGTAAAACATGTTTTATTTGGCTTTTACTTAACTATAAGGTTTCGCTTGTGATAACACACTGCTGTGGTTATAATGTTAACTGAGTTAATTAAAGCTCCTGTTTGTAAGATGGTAAAACTGACGCTTTGGGTTTCCCAACTGGTCAGATACTGACGCTTTCAGATAGTGCTGACCCGACCTACAATCCTAAAGCGTCAGTATCTGACGAGTTGGGAAACCCAAAGTGTCAGTTTTATCATCTTACAAACAGGAACTTTAAGGAGCTAATGTTCATTAAACGGGTACCGTTAGAAACTTAAATTGAAGCGTTATAACGTTAGACGTTACACCAGAGCTGCATTGAAGCTGCACTTGCACAAGCTGCACTTGTTGTCCGTTGTGTTGTTGTTGTCATCACCGCTGCATTGCATTGTGGGATATTTATGCCGGCGTAGTGTCCAGTGCTTGCATACTGTAATATTTACCGGAAATAGTATGCATCCCATGTACTATTAGGTGCATACTAAGGTTTCGGACATACTAAAAAATCTCACATACTGTTTTAGCATACTCAATAGCATGTTAGTATGGAATTTCGGACGCAGCCCTTCTCAATGACATAATTCAATATCACACGTCTGAAAACAAGTAGGAAGAGGAAAATACTTATCTTTTATATGCTTAATTAATGAACATACATGGATGTTTTAGGATCGTAACATTTCTGTTGAACACATTTTTCTGTTGAAAACTTCCTTACAGCCACCTCCATCACAGAACCACAGGTAGAGCTCAATTCTTGCTTTACCCTTCTGCGCTGATGTGGATGAACAAAACCTCGTCCACCTGCTGTTTAAAGACAACCACAGGTCTCCACAAAGTTAAAGAATGGAGAACTAGTTAGTTAACATTTGGAGTTAGAGGAGATTATTGATGCAGCTCTTGTGTTTCAGCTAAATACAAAGCCAGAGCCAGCAGTCGATTAATTTAGCTTAGCATTGAGACTGGAAACAGAGGGAAAAGGTAGCCTGGCTCTGTCCAAAAGTAAAAAAATGACTACTGGCGCTTCTTAAAACTTACCATGTGTTATTTAATCGATACAATAACAGTTTCTTGGCTGGGACACATTACTTGTTGGAGTTTCTGCTGGTTGCCTGGCAACCCCACAATGATGACCACACAATGGGCTGGGCTTCATATTTAAGCTCTGAAAGTGGTATAGAACCAATCACACGATTGTTAACAATAACCCCTGCATCATGTACCAGCTTACATACAATTTAAATGCTCTTTTTAAAATATGTTATATATTTACGTGTTTACATCAAATTAATCTGAAATGCATGTTTGATGCTTTCATATCTCATTAATAACAACAATTAAACTACTTTATGGTTGAAAAAGTACCTGTTGGATTTCAGAAATTTCAGCCTGTTTTTACACCAAAATGGCAGCTGGACCGAGTTTGTGCTGCCGGGCTGCAAATTTTGCAGTTACTGCTGATAACGGCAACAGAAATAAACAAGTGTGGCCATTTCACAAACAATAAACATACTGTACAGTATATACATTAGTAGCTGTTGTTGTTAATGTGACGTCACAGGGATTCGGTTCAACAATTCCCTCACTTTGATGTTTGGTTTATGAGCTGAAGTAAGATCATGTTAAGTCTTCAGTGAATAAACTTAAGCCAACCATTGTGACTACAATAACAAATGTGAGTGTATGTGTCCAAATGTACATGTAGGTCTCCAACCTTAAAGTTGGATCAGTGTGAGCTGTGCGCACACAAGGACTGCAATTGCACAATCTGTCACTGAGCGTTTGGCCATCTCTGCATGTGCTCACATTAATTTTTTATTTTCTTTATTGATCCCTGTTACTGATTTGTATTGTTGGAAGTGTTTTTGAGCAAATCTGTGAAAAGTGATATTACCAAAGAGCGTGCGTTGGCTCTGATTGATGAGACTGTGGAAAGAAAAGCAAAAAGTAGGTCATGAGTGAGTATAGGACAAAATGGCAGTGGTCCTGTGTGAGTGGTAAAGCTCAGTGTTTATGCCAGGAATAAAGTGTAGGGACAAATTCTGCTGCTGTCAGCAATGGATGGTAATGATAATATAGGGATGTGGATTTACGAGAAGCCTAACAGTGTTTATATGCTTTAGAGACACATTGCTGTGATAAGGAAACCGTCTAAAATGACTTTTATGCAGTTCTTTTTAAACACTTTATTGTAATGATTAAGTCACATCTGTTGTACATCATCTGCAAACCTAATAATTATTATTGGCTGCAGTTGGTGGCGGACACTTTATTTAGTTTTATCTACCATGGAGGCATAGATCAATAAGGGTTCGGAGTTGTCATTAATAGATTATAGTGATTTAAAACCTACTGGAAGTAATTATGAACAAAATGTCACCCCAAACTGTGTCATGGGAAGCGTGAAGCGGACAGTTTGAAGTGTTGCCTCAGACGTCAGATTCTAAGTGTAAATCCTGGTAAACTAAGCCCAAATCTGTGATGTGGAGTGTTTATTTTCTATGTAAATCCAGGCTTTGACATGTCGGCCTCGTCTATGCCAGGCTCCAAAGATCACAGTCATTCACCGAAATACATTTCAGTACTCTCATCACTTCTACTAAGACATCCAGGAAGTGTTATTCATTCTTAACCCTTTGAAAGGGTCGGGCCTCAGTTCAAATAATTACACGTCATAGATGAGAAGAAAAAATAAAGACGGACACGAGTCAGTGTGGCGAAGTCACTCAGGGTTCCCTCGCCTCCGTCCGATGTCTTCTTCACATCATCCTCCGTGATGAAAGGACGCAGCGCGAGCGAGAGTGTTGTGGACATAAACATGCTGAGGAAGCTGTTCAGCTGGAGTCGCGCGAGGACTTTACAATAACAGACGGCTCAAGGTCGATCCGATCCCGCTCCTATAAACTCCGATCCGCCGATGGCCTCATCTGCTTATTATCTGAATCCAGCGAGTCAGAGCTGCGGCGGTACACAAACTTCGACATTACACCAAACAAGAGACAGAGGCCTGGAAGCACTGATGAACATGATGTGCTCTGTTGTTATTAAACTTTGTTAGCTCCACCACGGACAGCTGAACAGCAGAATAACAGACAAACAAAAGACAGCCACACTCAGACACACCCCGGCTGACCCACCTACACATGCAACAGGCTATAAAAAAAGACAAAACATTTCCATGTGAAACTTCTCGTGTGTGACTGCTGTTGGTTCAGTGACGTCATGGTGAAAATAGTCAACAACAACCAGTTTTCTAACATTATTCCGGTTTCTGGTCCTGTTCGGACACGTCTTTCATCCCTGGACGTCTCAGAGAGGTCAAAGACGGCCAGAGGGGACACCTTTGTCACTTCTCTTCAGACAGAGGTTTAGTTATTACCATGTCAAGTTTTAAAGCTGTGAACGCTTAACACTGGTTTTATTTAAAGGAGGAGTTCACAATTTTCGCATTCTTGATAGGATTTAGAAAAGAAGACCGAGGGCACTGTTGTGTCTGTCTGCCATTCACTCCCCTTCATCAGCTCCTGAGGGAATTATCTGGATCATCAGCTGCAAAAGTGATCCATAATGTTCACTCACGAGCTGCTAACCTTGGTTCTTGATGCTGGGATGGAAGCTCACTCAGGGTTTTTTTGCTGAAAACAGCTGCCTGCTGCGGCTGGAAATTACCCTCACGAGAACGCTGAGAGTGAACCAAAAATTGCAGGCTGGACAAACCAAAACAATGACGACGTTTACATGCACACTAATTTTCCACCATGATTCTGAATAAGACAATATTCCAAATTGGATCGGGGTCATGTAAATAGCATATTCAGTCTCGATATTCCAAATAACAGTCTTGTTCCCAAAATAGCATCTGCTGATTTAGACATGTGGGACTCCCTATGTAGTGGCTAGGGCGTAGGGAATAAGTGAGTGATTTAGGACACAGCCACAGTCTTTGCATCTTCTTCCTGATGCTTTACTCTATCACAGGTACGCATTTGGTTACATTTCACAGCAGCAAACCTCAAAATCACCTCCAAAATGGATAAACTCTATTTACAGTATTCTGACCTTTGATCTTACGTCAAATCAGTTCCTTTATAGGTTAGGTACACATTTAGTTACAGTTCTCTGCATCTATGTTCTTCCTTAGCCACCTAATCATCATTGTTATGTCAGAATTTTCTGGCATAGATCGTCACTTTTGCGGGCCTGGGCAGCAGAAATTGTGACTTAAGGGCGGGAACATCTGGTGATGCAACCAGGAAATGCTCCGAAGGCTAGACCATCCCATTTAGCTACGGTTGAAGCGGCTTTCGAAGGTCTCTCAGGAGGACTCACCATCGAAGGCTGAATTGGGATACAGCCATTATCATTGTTAATATTTGGCAATATATACGACAGGACTTTGACCTGACTCAGCAAGAAAACAAAATGAAAGATGACGAAGTCAGCAATAAGGCCAGTGCTGGCGATCAGTCCTGTTCTTACTCCCACTAATCTCTGCTCATCCTGGCTGGTGCGGCTTCAAATCAGAGTCAGCACTAATATTGTTTGGTCAGCGTGAATCCTACCAGGGATGTGTCGACGGTGGTGTTAAGTGGAACCATGCAGTGAAACATGAGTCTCCCTCCCTCCCCCACAATCTTCAACAAACATTACAGTGAGGGTAAGCCTCTCCATAAATCTCATACTGAGTATAATTACTGCATTACAGAATCCAGCCAGCAGGGAGAAGGAGGGAACTATTCTTCAGTTACATTTAGTCATGTTTTATGTCTGTGGGGGTCTGAGAGGTTGCCAGATTTATGATGGACACACACACACACACACACACACATACATGGATGCTCACGTGCATGATTGCATATGTAAATACAGAACAGGCACATCTCTCTCTCTCTTTCACACACACACACACACACACACACACACACACACACACACACACACACACAAACAGCTAGAGTGTTGTTTTTGGCCACTGCCGTCTCCTGCACTAAGAGAGGAGATGGGGGCCTAACGCCTGCTGTATGTTCACGGAAAACTGAAACCCAAATTGAACTTGCACAGCTGTGGCTGCATTCATGTGTGTGTGTGTGTGTGTATAAATCTGCATCAGTGAAGCAATTTGCTTGCGAGTTTGCTGCCTGTATACAACTGACGCATCCAAGTTTGTGGCTTTCTGCGGATTTCGTGGCGGGGAAGCAGCAACTTCCATGAATTACTGGCAGTTACTGGAAGACTCTCAGAAACACAAACACACACACTTACATAATATCTGTCATTCTCTCACAATGTGTCTTTCATTCAGCGCCAGTGTAATAGAGGATTCCAAAAAATTCAAAGTCAGGCAAAACTATAGTAATCAAATCAACCACTCTCTTGCTTTTACATCGATCGGTTTTACATCGCGAACAAGGACGTCTGTGATGCATTCACCTGATGCTCGTCTCGCAGCTCCATGTATCTCACAGCGAGGCTCAGGATGTCAGGAGCACTATGACATATCATATCGGATGACTAGTAGACATTATTCAGTCACATCCACAAGCTTAACTCTGCAGCTGCCACAGAGTAAGATATCTTAATGGTGGAAACCATAGCAACAAGCATCATCAAGTGCTCTAGTAAAGGTGACTGAGGCCCAATCCCAGTACAGCCCTTTCCCTTTACCGCTCAGCCCTAACTCTTAGTTTTGTGTGTTCATGCCTGTGTGTGTCCAAATTCTTGTTGGGATATTGAGGGTGTGATGAAGTGTTAGGGCAACATGCCACTCCAAGGCGCCAAGGCTTTTCAGAGACGCACAGCAAACCGAAGTTTATTAGAAGTCTCTTTCTGTTATTATACATATATTTCAATTTATATGCCTTCCTTTGATGACATACAACGCCCAAAATGTAACTTTAGTCCAGCTGCGAAGTTAATGCACTTGGCAAGGTAGGAGCACTGGTTTATAATGGTAGACTATCAGCAGAGTTGTTTTACTTGAAGACTTGATTGATTGATAATTTGAAGTTGAGAATGAACTGTGAGCATCCATGCTCTTTCTATCCACAGCAGATAAATGTCAAATGGCACTGAGATCTTACCGGGATTGAGTTCGAATGTCTAAAATTAATCCTTATTTTATTTTTACTGTTGAGCTTTATGCACACACACACACACACACACACACACACACACACACACACACACACACACACACACACACACACACGCACAGGTAAATATTGCTATCATTGGACTAAATTTTTACACCAAGAGTGGTCCTCTGTTTCTGGTCATTGAGAACATTTACATTTAAGGTCTTTTACCATAATATTGGTAAAAAAAAAAAAAAAGTGTTTTAAATTATTATTATTAAGAAATTACAAAGAGGTGACTTGCATCCTTGAGCAACATATACCCATCAAAGACGGGGACTTCCATATACTTCAGTGAAGCTGTCTGTGCCCATTCTTTCACCTAAAGATAACGTATTCACAAAAAACATTTTCTTTCTTTCTTTCTGAAGTTGATAATCAACTTTTATGTGGTCAATACGTAAACATGTCTCTGTGATACTGATATTCAAAAACAATCACAGCCACTTTAATGGAGAATATGTAATGCACCTGCAAATCAGATTCTATTTGGCTGCATGCACAAATATTAGTATAAGCAAACTGATTTACTCATAGTTACAGAGTCTAAAAGACAAACATAAACACACACTGGAGGTAAACATATTCAGATGAGTGATATTCAGTACTCTTGTGCAACTCGGTGATGAGACGTGGCTCAAAGTTCAGAATAGAGCTCGTAATCAAACATCTGTAAGTCTGCTGTTTGAAAATGTAAGAAAGTTGACTGACATGCTTCGACTGTGCAGAGGTAGGTGCTTCAACTCCGCCACACAAAAACACCGAAATGTATACAGACACAGAACCGAGCCTTGTCCGAGAGTGACCTTTTTTTAAGTTTGGCCAGCCAATCAACAGCACGATGTGATCACACTGTAAACTACACAGCTCTGTTTGAAGGAGTGTGTCTGCTCCAGCGGCAATCCCACCCACACTGGCAAGAGTGTGTGTGTGTGTGTGTGTGTGTGTGTGTGTGTGAGTGAGTGTGAGCACATGTGCGGACACAATGGTGTGTGATATTGTGTTTCATATTTGCTGCCAATCCATTTAGCATTGTGATGATTATCAAAAGCGCACATGTGGAGCTGAAAAGTTTTGTTACTTTTTTTTTTTTTAATTGTTCATGATGGTGAGATATTCATAATTGACATGGAGGTAAACAAATCACTCAGATGTTTGTGCGCGTCTGTTTATGTGTGAGTTTCTTTCTGTGTGTCCTGCCTCCTGCACAGAAGAAGGAAGGTACTTTTCCCTCATTTGGGAGGCGACAGCTGTCAGTGACAACACACACGCACAGACACACACACACACATATGCACAAACCTCACATTCAGAACTACCACCCACCCATTCACATAAACACAGACACTTCCTCTTTCAACACAAACAGGCGCTCACAGGTACCCACATCCAAACATCCAAACTGAAGTGACATCACTGTCTCATGCACTCATGACTCAGATCAACTGAAAAGCAGCGGGAAATGATCAACAGAAATCAGTTGACACTGTGTGCGCAGTAATTAGACTCTTGCGCTGTGTTTATTCGTATTAGCCTATAGACACACACACATACACAAACACGTAACCATTCAGATTCACGCTCTCCGGTTGGTGTGTATCGGTTCACAGCTGTTTTCGATCGTTCTTCAGGAGCCACAACAAACCAGCACCACACCCACCAGTTCTGGGTTCACGCAGGAAGGGAAACCCTACATTTGACCTTTACTTTAGAAACAACACTTCAACAACACACTTTAAATCATGACTAATCCAAGCTAAAACTCGACAGACCTGTATCACTCTTCATTTTAAAACACCCATAAGAGCAAATGAAACTCATCAGATCTAGGTGGCACTTCACTTAGGTCACTTCATCCTCCATCCAAGTTTAATGGAAATCCACTCAGTAGTTTTTGTGTAACTCTGCCGACAAACCAAAATTTGCAAACTAACCAACAAACGGTGCAATGTATGGATGCCTTTAAGTGTACAGGAATGTTAATTATAATTATTTTCCCCTGTAAATAGTGTCTAAGTTCCTGCTGTGGTATCCTTGGTCTAGAAAGAAGCAGACCCTACGCAGGTTCCACACACTTGAAGTCCGGCCAAGTGCTCTGAGCTGACATGTGTGAAACAAGCATGAACATAATGGTTTCAAGGCATCGAGTCTTTAGAAGAAGCTCAGCCGTCATTAATGAACGAACACGTCCCACGAACACTTAACAGAAGACAGTTCACTTGCTGCGTACAGCTTTTAATGAATTTTAACTTGAAGATCTGGTTACTGTGAGAGGTGAAGGTGCATCTTGTAGGCTTGTGACGCCATTGTCTTTTTGCCTTTGATGTATTCTCATCCAGATGCTATGAGTCTTTGGTCTAAGTCGGTATCTCATGGTCAAGTTACCACCAAAGGTTGAGGTAATGGTGTGGTGGGATACAATGTAACAGTGATGAATGTCATTTATGTACAGCAGCACCTGTACACACCTGTGTATGTGTAAGATTGCATACGGCTGCACCATTCATTTGTAAATGCTACTACATTTGTGCACATGTTTGTGTATGTGTTTATTCTGCATATGGGTGTAAAAACACCTCTGACTGGTTGATTATGTGATGGCAGCAGAGTAACCATGTAAGGCGCGGGCCTGTTCATCATCTTTGACATGCGGTCAGGATGAGACGGTGATCAATTTATTACACTTATAATTAATAGCCTGTATAGACTACTTGACAAAGCACTTGTATACAAAAGTATAACAGCAGCACAGCATACTGTAAACAAAGACTAAAATTAAAGGGAAAAAAGTTTTAGTTAATGAGAACAAGAAGAGGGGAGATCTGTTCAACAGCTGGGTCCACATCCATCCAATATAAACTGAGATGGGATGTTTCAAAACGTAATAATGTCACAGCTCCAACACTCTATTTCTCTTTCCCGCTTCTTTATGCTCTCCCGCCTCTCTCACCCACTTTTTGTTTCCCTCTCCCACTCACAAACCCAGTTGTTACAGTAACACACCACCATTGGTGGGCCGTCACATCCCACCTACATAATTTATGACGCACTGTGGGGAAAGAGCTTCAACACACAAGCAGAGTTGTAGTGCTATTTGTTTTAAGTACTGGAGCCCACCTATGGGCTATGTTGTGGCTCGTTTCAAATATTACGTAACACCACTGTTCCTGCGGTGGCCACTTTACACATTAGTCAGCTGTAACTGATCACATGATCTAACTTTAGATGGACTTTGAAAATGACTTTGACTATGAAATCTGTCATAAAGTTGAGATGAGGCATTCAGCCATAGATCTAGATAAGTTATTTTAGGCGGTACCACGCATTGATCGCCTAATGTTGTCTTTAATGTGAAATTAATTAATTGGCGAAACAGCATAAGTACTTTGGGTTTTGAATGACTTCATTTATTTACTTATGATGAGCAAATGAAACAGTGTTTGAAACATCCATTCTCAGGAAGAGGTGGAGGTCAAGCTTATCAGGCTAGGTTATAAAAAATCTTCATTTGTCTGCAGGCAAAGCTGAACAGTTGAGCTTTGCAGTGTTTAAATCATGAAAAATAAGGAAATCATCTTAGAAGAAGGTATAATTAACTTTTACTATTTATTGTTGGCTGGCTACAGCAAATATTCGACTTCCTCACTTGGAGAAACAAAATGGTGGAGCAGTCGTTCCGGTTCTCAAGAACAGCTCAGGACCAGCTATGGGTGAACCAAGGAGGCAATATGGTCACAAGATGTGATTGTAAAACAGGGAAGTTACAAGACATGGCTGACGTTACAGAAAAGGTGGTCAAGATGATGAGGCGGTTAACGTGGACCAAAGGAGCTGAAAGCTGATCCAAATATTGCTCCTAAACAAAAGGAGTTCTGCAGGAGGCATGGCAGCACTGACAGCATGTGATGGCTGATGGATTTATATTGCTTCCACATTATTCGGTTCAGCTGTTGGACTCATCTTTTGAGCTGAATAGTGGTTGACATGTTGGATCTTGGATGCTTCAGTGAAATGGCCATAGTAAAACAGCTCTATTATAGTGTTTGTATCAACACTGTCAAATCAGAGTCCAAACCCATCATTATTTTTGCCACAGTCAGCAGCTCTTGTGAACTGCAACCCTGCACATTTACAGTTTCCCATACTATGTCCCATGATTCCGCCACCGGCTTGACATATTCTTTCATATCATCATTTAAAGCAGCAGCTGGACTTAATTTCCTGATTTAAAGTTTTACGACGTCTTTCAGTTTCTTGCAAGATTTGAGCCTCTCTGTGTGGACGTGGAGAAACTGTGCTTGATCGACATCTACCTCACTCTTTTACTTTTACCTTATTTCTCTTGCAACTGCATCTAGTTATCTGCTGTAGTTTGTAAGCTAACTGCAAACTCACTTAAAGCATGGAAAAGCTACAGAGCTAGTTTGTGTCGTTTCTCCTAATTTTCTGCTTCCCTGTTCTGTTTGCTTATGTGTGGCATATTTTTCACCATTGCACACCATGTTGCCCATTGAAAATGAGCGAACAAACTAACAGATAGCAAACTCACTCGCTCATTTGCTTAGCTTGGACGCTTATGGGACAATAAGTTCACATAATTTATTCAGAAAATATCATTCTTATAAAACCTTGACCTTTGTTCAATAACTGTCTACAAACCGTTGCTCCTTTGCAGAACAACAGAGGTTAAGTCAGAGTAGTCAGTGAGGAAACACGACTGATCAGCTTCAGTAGCTCCCTCTAGTTTAGCATCTTTGGCCCTCAGAAGCCAGCAATGTCAGAAAAGCTTGCTATTGGTCACCTCGGCCTCTCACTCATCTGCCAAAGTTCACTAAATTGAACTCTGATTTCTCCAAGACAATCAATCTTGGTGTGTCCAGGGCCAGTGTAACTCTTTTTAAAACCTTTTGTGGTCTCACATTATTGCCAACGCAGCCAAACCCATCATCAACCCGAGCGCAGCTCTAATAAGCCGTAAAACTCAAAGCACCTGCGTGGGTGCACAGGGCTTCTTCACCGCCGCTAGAGGTGAGTAACTGTACTGTAAGGCACCGTAATGGAAAAAGTGATCACAGCCACCATTAAATTCAGTAATTAGCTGGGTGATTAAGTCATGTTCGGAAAACGTGCGATGCATGTGCTGCTCGCTGCGATGCATTACATCAAACAGCTGCACGATTAACCTCAAGCTGTTTTAGTGGATTTTTATAAAACAATGGGAGTCTTTGAGTTGGGAGTCACAGCAAACCTGCTCCCCTTCCTGACGTCACGTGGGAGACGGTCATAGCTTCATTGTGAGTGTGCACATGTCAGCAGTGCCACAGCCCTTTCCTGGCATAGGGAAGGCTTGTGAGTCTTCTCTACAACATGTTGCGGTCTATGATGGAAGTTAATGTATCGGGCTTCAACATGCACACCGCATTATGCTGATTAGATGGCGGTTGGTTTTCACGCTGCTGTTTCGAGTCTGTCGAGTGTTGATGGACCACGTTATTATGATAATTAAGGCCCATGTATCAGATCATGACATTAATAGGCAGCATATGCTCGCACCAACTTAAATGCTCCTTAAACGATGCACTGCGGTCGTGCTCGTCTACCTAAACATTTGTAATAAAGCTGTTATGGTCTCTTTGAGAGTATTTCTTCACATGCAAATTATAAATCATGGCACTGATTGGAAGCACATGTCTATAATAACGCCATCCTCTTTGGCGCATTGTGCTACACATATACATTGTTGATAAGCAATCCTAGTCAATCCTTTGTGACAGACTGTAGCAGACAAAGAACAAGTCGTTTCTGCGCACATATAGATTTGATACAAAAGGTAATTAGACAAATCATACTATGGAGCTACATTTTTCTGTTTTTTCAATCTACCGTGGATCCTAAGCACAGTAGCAGGCGCTCAACTGACTTTATCCCAGGCTTCTGTGAGTACTGTAATACAAGTGTGAGGCATTATGATTCAGGCCTTGTCATGCTGGCTCAACATGGCTCACCCTGTAATGTTACTCCCCATGTCGACGCTGATTAAATGTAGCCGAGGACTTTAGCATGTCGGCCTTTAGTGCAGTTACTCATGGAGAAGGGAGGACTTACTAGTCTGACCCAGTACTGTCAGTTAGCTGTACAAAACTCAGGAGGAAACTCTGGATGGATGGATAGTTGTTTCTTCTTATTTCTCTCTTTCTTCATGTAAACAGGTTTCGAAAGCCAATCAGAAGAAGTAATTATTAAAGCTGCTGTAAGTCATATTTTAAATTGAAAAAAGTGTTAAATAGCTCTATGTTCCAGCAGTGATCCCTGTTACAGTGTGTTTGGTCAGTATCCCATATCTCTCCTCCCCTTGCTCATACGTTAAAGGAAAGACATTTTCTGTTATGACCGCCCACTTCATCCAATCAGGACAGAGAACTCCATAAAGAGAAGCAGGATCCTCCTGTTTGCTGCCATGTCTGGTGATTACCTCTGAGCATGTGGTGATGTCAACAGGAAAGAAGGGAAGCAACCTGCAAAACAGACAGTTAGCTAAAAAGAAATCAATGCTTACAGCAGCTTTAATTATCCAAGGGTTTCATTATGTACCTTCAGTCTTCCCTGCTGAGCAGACGCGTGCTGGCACAACTGTTTACTCCTGTAAATGTTGAGCTTTTTTCCCTTTTTTTTCCTAGTAGAAAGTGCAACAAGCTTTTCCTTTTGATTGTTGCACCCTCAGGTGAAAAACAAACCATTTTGATAGTTAAAGCTCTTGGAATGCCCCGCAAAAGTAGTATCTAAATGGGACAACGATTTTACATTGTTTGCCAAGTGTAATTTGGTCAGACTAAAATAATTGTGTTATGTTCAGTGTATTTAAACATGAGCTAGCTTGTTTCTCACTGTCAAAACCACTGTCTGTTTTCCATAATCTCGTATGTACCATGTGAAATATATACCAGACGACTTGTAAGAGAGGATCTGAATGGCTTCCTTGTCTTCTGTCTGATCTCTCCTGTGTTTCCCAATTATTAATGTTATTGGCGCCATATGCCTGGCTCCCGTGGCTACAATTTACCACGATGTATGCAGTCCAGGGCTGAGAAAGCCAATAAACAGCAAACTAGCTGGGAAAGCATGGAGACGGTGATGACATAATCCGGCCTGTGCTACAAACACTGAACCTATAGATGCATATCTATAGATACTATAAACCTGGAGGAACAACAGCTCAGCTTTAATTCTGTTTGCTGGATCAAATCATCGACTTTTCAGCGAAAGATGATGGATGATGGATTTCAGTCCATTCTTACACAACATATAGGACATACCCCACGTACATGATGCATCTGATTCATATTATTCTAGTTCAAACATGAACTTCCAAGAAAACCTCTGTAAATGCTGTATGGAAGATGGATGATTTATGGTGCAAACTTTTGCAAATGTGCAACACAAACGTTCTGGATAACAATATGATCTCAAGTGCCTCTACTGAACAGTTTAAATATAATCAGAACCAGAACTGAAAGACCTTGAGAACCAATTTATTTGACCAATATCCAAAGGTAGTTGAAATGTAATTGATTTATATATATCCATTTTCTTGTACCGTTTTAAATTTATGACCTTCAGCTAAAGCAATTTCCAAAGATTTGTTTTATGGATGCAAACGAGGTGGGAAATTCTGAGATTTAGAGCCCAAAATCGGACCAGCTCACAATGCCTTTCACAGAAGATTTCAGACTCTGGGAAGGCTGCTAGAGAAAGAGCGTTTCCGTCTAGACAAAAGCACTGAAAAAACAACTGGATAAGTTGGACTGTTTAATTGGCGAAAGCCATTTGCTTCCTGGTTGTTTTGGCATGAGTGTGTCTCAAGGGAAGCCACACACACTGAGCAGGTGTATGAAGCCGGACATGGGATTTTCATTTTGTGTCTGTGCTTGGTGTTGGATGTGTGTGTGCCTGTAAGTGTTTGTAATGTCCTGCTGTGTGTGTGTGTGTGTGTGTGTGTGTGTGTGTGTTTGTGTGACTTCATTAAACTGTCACCTTCAGAGGAAGCTAAATACACTGCATTTTTACAGGTAACAAAGTCATTCTGATCTGATCACTGGCTGTTTAACAGACAGAGGACAGTACTCAGACACAGCATCGCTAATATGAAATAATATAAAAACTGTACTGCCATTAGAAAAGATACAGGAAAAGCTGAACAAGCACATTACTGAAATTACTCGCACATATCGCGCATCTGATACAATGTCATTTAAGTCTATGCAGCTGTCTGTACTGGCTCTGTACAGGTTTGTATCTCAGCTGCGTCTCATGGGCATAGCCGTGTACTGAAACGCTTATGTTTGTTTCGAATCTATTCTTTGGACAATGCAGGCATAAAAGCATGGATGATGTCCACTTAAAAGGCTCTGAATAAAGATATTTGTCTCTAGATTTTGCAGATCAAGGAGAGAGCAACACGCTCTGCTCCAGCTTGCATTCCTTATTCTCAATATCGGTTAGCCATTTTGATTATTGCCAATAAGAGAAGATTTCTCTCGATTTTCTACAATTCCTCTTTCTTCTCTCCCCATCAGGCTTAATTAGAGCCGATTGGATTAGGAGGGGGAAACATTGTTTAGTGTAAGACCGTCATAGGCGTGAAAGTAATTGCGGCCTACACCCAGCCAACTCTTATGGATCAAGTTTGCAGAGAGCTGAAGCTATCTATGCTAATGTCGGTTGCTCTGTGTTGCTTACAACTGTGGAATTCTTTGTGAAGGACTCAGGTTGGATTTTCTGAGACAGTCAAAAGGATGTAACCTGATGCATGTACTTGAGTGCCTCATCTTAGTGGCCATCTTCGACCCACTAACAGAGAGCAAAAGGAGCTAACATTAGTTTGGGGATTGAGTCCGCTCATATGAATTAATGACTGGCTTCCAACACAAAATAGAGGTTCCACAGAGCCCCTTTAAAAGTCAATTACATGCATCTGCGTTGATGAGAAAAACGTCAAGAATACTGTAAAAGGAAAACCGTACAGCAACTTTGGCTGCTCCTCTGCCGCTAGACACTGTGAAGTAATATATTAATATGTAAAATAAGCACACAACACAATGCTTAACTGTTGTCACACAAGTGCAGTACTGTGCAGTACTGATGTGACACTTGCAGTCTAGACACGGGGTAGGTAGGTTAACTTGCTTCTGGTTTAGGACATAAAGAATGTGGTTGAATAAAATCATAATAAGAGCAAAATGTGGCCTCCAAAAAATAAATAATCCATCTACTGTGGCGATGAGACACTGAACCGCCTACATGTTGTATGTATGATACAATGTTTTCATCCTGTGACAGCTCGTCTGATTCAACACTGAAATCTGTTTGGCTCACTCACAGCAAGTCATGCTGGAAAGGATGATGAGCTAAAACAGCCAACTGCGGCGCAAAGGCATTTCCAAGCCCTGTGGTTTTACATAACGGACTCAATGTGATCCAGAGCGACCGCAGGGCTCCGCAGGTAGACATCTGATTACTTGAAAGAGAAACATCTGCTGAATAGATGTGAGACTTCAGCGAGAGCACTGCTGCTCGTTTGAGAACAAGGTGTAACAAAGTGTGACAGGAGTAGCCATTTGGCCTGTGTCAGTGTGTGTGTGTGTGTGTGTGTGTCTGTGTGTGTCCAGGTGTTATGGGAGGAGAAGACAGTGACAGGAAATTCCTCCTGATAGCAGGAACCAAAAGGTGTTGACGGACTGACCGGCTGGCTGGTTGAACCTTCACCTCTCTGGGTGGCAGACAAGCTGATCAACTGACCTCCTGATTGGCTAAGCCAGTAGTCACAGCGGCTGGGCAGCCAGCTGATCGGAGGGCCGGGACAGTTACTAGCATGTTGATGGATGACGTTTGCGGGCTGTCAATCAGCTCTCCGAACAAGGAGTGTTGGGGTGGTGGGGGATGTCCTCGCTAATGTGTTGTTAACGGGACTGAAACAACATGATCACCCACTTAGTTTCCTCTCTGTATCTGTTTACAGCCATGCCCTGCACCCCTAGGAGCCATGCAGAGGACTTTATCTGAGTGATTACAGCATTACAAAAAGCTGGGCATGCTAAATAAGGCCAAACATGGAAAAAAAAAAAATTGAATTCCCTTTTTTATGTTGAAAAGCAGTTAAAGGAAGGAAAATATTGGTGTGTGTCTAATTTACTACAGCTGTCGTATAATTCCCAGATTGTTTCTAATGCATTTTGATATAAATCTGTACTTATTTCCCTTGATGATAGAAAATGAAATATAACGTATTTGTTGCTGGGACAACAAATTAGCCTTGGGTAAGTATGAATGTGATGTTTCAGGCAGCAGGGCGTCGTGTTGTGAGGGATTACTTCCGATTACTACTTCTTCGGTAGAGACTTCAGTTTCTTCCTGTGGGTGATTAGCTGTAAGCAGAGTGTAACATTATACACACTGATATAAAAACACTCAACTCAGACAAAATAAAACAACGATAAAACAGAGTCTTGACAGAACCAAATAAAGGCCCGGTCCTTACCGTGATGGATTATGGAGCTCGGGAAATTTTCATGTCTGTGGGAGTTGTTTTTCTTCTGTGTAAGACAGGAGAAGAAACAAGTGGCTTCCGAAGACAGGAAACAAACCCTGATATCTCTATTGAGGAGACAATTTATTGTTTGCAAAATCTGTGCTCCTAACAGGGAATTGTTGAAGCATCTTAAAAACTGTAACTTGGTATGGAAGGCCTGACATGCTTTCTACACGTGTGCATGAGGCTGTGGTAAAATGTAAAGATGTCGTTGTTTGGCCTCTGCAAAACATAACTGCAAAGATGTGAGGGAATGGAATTCAGCGTTTGTCTGCGCTACCGTATGCTGAAAATGTTAGCGAGCCCAGCTAACGAATTTAAAATGCTATTGTTTGACAATATATGAACTACATTGTGGTTGCACGACTTAAAACGTCACCACCACTAAGCATCTTACTACAAAAGAACTGTACGCGTTTTCTATAAATTATCTGTCTACATGTTGTAAAGTTAGAGTTAGATATAGTTTGCAACTAAAGTCAGCCTGTATAAAGACGGACACATGAGTCGATTAGGAGCTCGTAGAACAGAAAATGTAAATATCTTAAGCCTGTGGTAACCACAGACCTGATTTTAGGCATTTAACTGAAAACCCATTAAAATAACCCATAGACTTGGAGATGCGGGAACTTGAAGGGCATAGATGCTAAATGATTTCTGGGTCTTAGGACTTATTACAGCACTCTATGGGAGTTTAAGTTGATGTTAGCAACTCTGTCTTGCATTTGAAATGGGATCTTTACACTCCAACAACTCATGCTAACATTGTTATGCAAAATACTACTTGTGTTACATTGCCTTTGCCAAACATATTAGTCAGTCTAACAATCCCTTGTAAAGTTAAAACATAATTGTTGAAACATGCTGTTTTAATTTGCTAGCAAAATTTTTTTAATGACTTTGTCTTGCTTGTCCAAGTAAAGTTACATAATGTTAAGCTGAGAGTTTTATTGGCTTTTTATTGAAATGGCCCAACACATTTCACATTGTTCGTTAAAACTCTTAATAATTGATTATTATCAATACAATAACAATAGTTTTTCTTTATTAATTATGTGTGAATCAACCAGTAACGTTGGCCCAGACACGTAGCTAGCTTTAAGATTCTAACTTGTGGAGCTCATGTTAGCTTACAGTAGCTTAGCTTAGTGAGCTAGATAGATAGAGCAAATTAAATCTTCTAGCAGCAGTTGTCGTTTTAGCAGAATTAATTGTCAGAGGCAGGAAATGAGAAACCTGTTTCTTGTCAAGGGCTTGGTGAATGGGAAATTAGCGCACTATTCTTGTGTGAAGCAAAACTGACGCTTGTAATCTAATGTAAGCACTCTAGCTTGCATTTGTTATCCTTCAGCCCTGAATGAAAGTGCCTTTAACTTTGAGTTTGCAAATGCATTCTGCGTTATGAGCTCAGAGGGTCAACTGTAAAGTCCCTATGTGACTACAGCAATCATACTTACCATGAATGAATTTTAGCTGTCGTGAACCTTCTCTCAGAATCATAACACTTCTAACAAGTGTGTCTCTTGTAATCACTTCATATTGATTTGGCAAAACATCTTTCCTCCTGAGCTGCAGAGCCTTTTTTGCTGGATTGGCCTCCGTCTCATCTGCAGGGGGAAACACAAATTGAACAGTTTGAAGTTTCCCACTGCTGTTTTATTTGAATAATAACAGATCTAATTTCTCATTCTGGACAAGCTCACAGCAAGCTGACAAAATGAAAATCACTTCAATTTGTCTGCGTCTTTGCTTTTCAGAGTGGCAGCCAGTTATAACACACAGCGCTTGATGAAAAGGAGAGAATGGCCAAATCCTTGAATAAATACAACAATGGACAAAATGGAGTTCGGTGCTGGGTGGCCGCGCAGGCGTACGGTTTGTGGTTTGAATGTGGAACAGAGATTAGGATCTTTCTCCCTCCAATCAGTTAGCGGTAAAGTCCTGGTGCTGCCTCAGAGTGATTGGCTTGATATCATACTCCTCCTGTTACTGCATGAGGAAACAGCTCTCTGTTCTTATCAAACTTGTTGACAACTGCAGAGAAACAAATCTATTCCTCTACTCTATTACTACGTCTCTCATGAGGCTGGTTATGTCAGACATGTTTATTTTTGACTTTCTCAGTCTCTATGAACAGGCTTCTTTGTTAGCGAGGCTACTGTGAAACAAGATCAAACCCACTGTAAGCTTCGGAAACAGTGATAAATGATGCCAGTGTGCTTACTTACACACAATTAGCTGATGTTCATACCTCATTTTCAACGTGTAAGACCAAATCAACATATTTAAATGCCACGCATGAATATGCAATGAAAAGCGCTTTAGACAAAGCCTCATTCGTCCCTGAACTACAGTACTCCACAGACACTTTGTCCTCCGTGATAAGACGAGGTGTGAGGGAAGCCTGAACAGTTCCCTCACCAGACGTTTGACTTATTTAGATAAATTGGTCCAGTCTCTGCTGATAAGATTATAAAGCACCGCTCTCCCTGTGGTGTGCCGTACGCATCACCGCTGCTGTGTGTCCGCGTATGTTATCACATGCCAGCAATTAAAATGTTGCACTGGCCTCCTTCATTTCCTCTGAGTGGAAGATGGTGTAGGAACAACGGGGGGCTCACGTTGAGCAGCTGAATGTGTTTAGAGAGATGAAAGTTGTTTGTCAGTGTGTACGTGTGCGTTGGCTGTTGTGCCACAGGCCTGCTGTTACTGGGCTTTGAAGCTATATGAATGGACCGCAGTGTTGGCTCTGCATACATGCGTCATGCTCTCTCTGCTGCTACTGGTGAGCTATAACTGGTGCCAGGCCAGGCTAACAATGAGTAGACAAACACACAAATATAAACTAATAGTAAGATGGTAAGATTTATTAATGGTCCTTAAAGACACCTTCCTCTTTTATTAGAGGGATTTACGTCAGTGAAACAGAAAACCTTCTCATGGTGGTGAAGCCCAGTGATGAAAAACAGGTTTTTGTCTCTGGTAAACATTTGGGATGACACGGTGAGGATTAAAACAGACATTTTACATGAAAAAATATTCATTAATTATGCTCAATATCTGGGGATCTGTTTAACTTAGGCTCTGTAGAGCTTCCCCTTACTTTGAACTGAACGAACGCTTAGATCCATCCTCTCTCCTTAGACCCTCGATATGAGTGAGGAAAAACGTACAATACTGAAAAAAAAACCCTTTCAACAAGATGTAAGAAACCTGTGAAGAAGCCACAGAGGGATCGCTGTCCCAGGGTGGAGAGATATGCAATAGATCTTGCGTGTACAGAACAACAAAACCACTGTTTAATTTCAGTGACAGAATTTCTGATACAAGTAAATTATTATCATAATTTACCTTGGTTTATTCAAATTATCACAAGCTAATGCCTTCATCTCAACAGCACTGTGAAAGCGCTGGAAAAAGATCTGGTTGCACTATTCTCATTCTGGTAAAGGGAAACTAAAGCGCTCTGCCTCGTTTTCATGTCTTTAAACCAGTCGTCGTTGGTGGAGCTCATGCAGCGATGGCGCCCCTGCAAAATAGTGCATGAACTTCCTCGACCAATTGAAACTTGGTTTACACATGAGGAGGCGAGCTCTGCGTTAAAACCAGCTGAATCCCTGCAGAAGAAAAAGCTAATAGTTGCTACCTTGTTTACGTTCGTGCTGTTAGCCAACTAGATAGTTAGTTGCTAGCTCGGAAGTTCTTATTGTTGTTTCATGCAGCGATGGAGATTTTGATAACAGTCCATGCAGATAGTGGAAGGAAGGAGAAATACTGACGCCCAACAACAGGCTTAACACCAGCAGTCTGCAGCCGGTAAGTCAGACTAACTTCATGGTGATGTGTTGAACAGAATACTCACTTTTATGTCAGCCCGCACCCCACTGTTTGACGATACTGTGCAGCCTGTACATCCATATCCAGTTGTCAAACAACCTGTCAGGCTGTGATGACTCCCTCTACTACGTGCTGCGACTCAGCCGCTGCTGCTGCACAAGGCAGACACTTCACATTATCCTTTTTTAACTTCCATTGTTCGACTAAGAACTGATAACAGGCCAGTGGGGTTTCTGTGGATCACGGATAGAGTCAGCGTCTTGCTATTGGAAGGTCGCTGGTTCCAGTCCCATGGTCTGCATGTCCAAGTGTCCTTGGGCAAGATACTGAACCCCAAAACTGCTCCTGATGTGCTGGTGGGTACCCTGGATGGCAGCCACCGCCATCAATGTATGAATGTATGAATCACTGTTAGTCGCTTTGGATAAAAGCTTCAGCTAAATGCCCTAAATCTAAATGTAGTGTCCCAAACAACTGTAGCTGACGCCCACAGAACACTCGTTACTGTCTAATAAAAAAGGTTTTTGTTTAACATGGGTGCGGTTACTCAAGAATAAACAAATGGATTTTATTTCAGTAAGAATAAAAAGCAAAAAGCTGTTTGGGGCAAACACTGTGTGACACTGGTAAGCTTATTAAAAGTCTTAAACTAACTTACCTATATGCAACAGTCTTTGGTGAACTTAATGTCACTTGCTATTTTGACACAATACATCTTTGTTTTATAGACTGTATATTGTACAGGTCAACCTACGAAGGAGGACACTGAAGTTAACAGGCAGGTTTTAAACACTGAGCAGCTACTGTTCTCTTTTATTTTTTTTTCCCCTCTCTGATGAATTGATGAAAAACGCTGTTCCAACTGTGAAAGTATGCGAGACATGGCACAGATCCATGTACAACATATCACAGTGAGGCAGATGACATTTTAACATGTGTTATCTAAATGAGAGCTGTCCAAAATGTTACGGTTAATATTCAAGGTATTAGTGTGAGCGGAGTCTGCATGAAATAAATGTGAAACTGAATCCGAGTGCACCACAGCTGGAGGATTAGGCACTCTGACATGAAAAAGGTAAGAGGAAAAGTGTATGGGCTTTAGAGACTTTCATGTCTGCATGGTTGATACTGCATATCAGACAGTGACATTCTTAGTTGGCTTGTAGAGTGCACCCTCCTGGTTTGACTTTAACTTGCTGTACTTGCTGTAAATGTGCATACACAAGAAGAAGAAAAAGAAGAAGAAGAGACAGAAACAGGACCTATACACATGCATTAATGAAGATGCGTCAGAACAAGGGGGCTGCCATGTATGGGGCGCCAGGAGCAGGTAAGGGTTTGGTGCGTTGCTTAAGGGGCACTGCGGCATAGCTCAGGAGGTGAACTGGCAACCCCTTGGGTCTCCAAGCCAAGTCCCTGCGGATTGAGCTACTGCATCCTCAATGTGCTCTGGGATCATTACATTACTTTGGGGTGCAACCATTAACTGTATCAAATATGGACAGTCCATGATGGTGCCTCAAACCTGCATTCTATCTAATGGCTGGCAGGGGGCGAGTCTTCTGGTTTCAAAAAGAAGTCAGAGTGTATGGAAACTTATGGGAAAACGACCCTGCTTCTCACTTGATTCATCACCCCAATGAACACTTTCCTAATGAGCTTATGACCCCAATTGTTCGTTTCAAGTCCTCTTCATTACAGCATGATTTCATTTCGTTAATTAAGGTGCCAGGGTCCTCAGCTGTCAGTCTGATCCAATCAGGATAGTCTCCCAAGCTACACCTTTTTAGCCATGCACAAACTTGGTCATCTCTGGCACCAAAAAAACAAAGATGGTTAGTGCCAAAATTGGGTCAGAATGGTAGTTCTCAAACAAACGTGTGACATCACAGGGGGATGTACGGTCAGTGATGAAGCGGACAGTTGCCGCTCTCTGATTGTTTCTCACTCTGTTGGACTTCGTTAAAATAATTCCAGATCTCAGCATTAAAACTTGTAAATTGTAATAAACAGGAATTTAGCTTTAAGAAAGATGCGAATCCTCATACACTGACTGAAAAACAGAAGTGTTATAGTACCACTGGATTTCTTATGGAATATCTGTTCCCATGATGTACAGCATGGAATCTGTCTACTAGCCCACTAGGTGAAAGGTCAAGACATACAGTATCATTACATCCTGTCTTAAGTCTATCCATATGTTACTATAGCTACAGCTTTATGTGCAGGACATTACATCCGAACATACGTAAGCCCTGTTGAACACAGTAATCTGTCTTTGTGCCCCATATGGAGAGCGGCCCAACATGCTAAAGTATTCAGCCAAGGAAAAAAAAAAAACAGCAGTCAGCTGGATTCACAGAGTCTACTGTATATCATCATGAGAGTGGTTGACAGATGGTATTCACACCACGGATATTTACCTCCACTAAGACACAAATGACTCAAGAAATGGTGCGCCGGTGCGTGTCAGCCTCAGCAACCACTCGTGAAACATCACATATGGCGACATTTCTTTAAGTGTTCATCTAAACATGAAGACGACCAAAGATCTGATTCCTGTGCATTCAAGCATGACATGCATCTCTTTCTGGGCTTTGACTCCCACTCCTGCACCTGCTGCATAGATCAGTGATATAACTGAAGATTGACTTTATACGTTCAAAGGTATTCTGTGTCAGCAGCCCACAAAACTTGAGACCTGCTGTTTGCCTGACATTGGCTTTTGGCGTTGCCTGCTTTGTACTATAGCTAAATGTTTCTCCAAGCATGGATCCAGCATTTTGAAATGTTAAGGACGCGTGATGGCCATACAGACACTAAACCACTTTTTCTGGGTTTGTAAAAGCCTCTTCTGTGCAACATTTCTGCGGTAAATGAAGTCAGTTTTATGTCCTGCACACTGCTGAACACATTTTAAAACTTGTGTGTGTGAGAATTCAGCCAGTGCCAGCTCTTACCATACTGATGCTCTGATGTATTTGCTTTGAGACAAAACGAACCATTAGCATAACCATTTTATGTAGCTTTGGTTTGGATGCGGACCACCAGCAGATGCTGTGCGTATCATTATCATCAGCGCGGTTGTAGCTGTTCATGAAACATTTTATAACTTGGCCATAAGAGAGACCGTCCTCAAGTCCAAAGAATATAAAAGGAAGGACTGGGCTGAAATAGAGATCTATGGTTGTGGTTACACACTACTGGTAATAAAAAGTGTTCAAGGAGTTGCAGATTGCGTTGAATTATACTAATTTTGCCAAGAGACTGATCGGCTTCTGGACAGGGGCGTGAATCTTAGTCTGTTAGATGTGTGGGAAAGCCAAGTGGGTGGCTAAGTGCTGGAGAATATTTACTGGAACTGTGCCAGTAATTCATTCCAACGTGAGGACTCCCTGTTATGATTCGTTTCAGGCTGTTGTTTCCATCACATTTTTCTCTGTCAGGCATATGTCATAGAAAGAGAAAAATAATGGCACAGTCAGTGTATACGCCAATGAAAGTGCTTGTCAGACGGTAGAACAGTATCTGAAACCACGTGTCCGACAATTGTAACTTTCTGAAACCAAAAATCCAGTATTTAGTCAGAAAATAAGCAGAGTTCTTTAAAAACCTCACACCTATTACTTGGATTTTAGTGTACAAATGAGCCCAACAGAGAATGCCTTACACAAAAGATTATCTCCATTAAAACAATTAGTGTGGTGTTTCAAGTCCCGTTTGTGTGCGGCTGTTCGGAGTAGTTATTCGCGCTTTTGTCTCCTTCTCGGTGGAAAGCGAGTAACTCTGAGAAGATTTGTCCGTTATGCTGACACTTTTCACTGTGCACTTCATCGCTGCTTTTTAATCTGACGCATTAAATAATTTTTTTTTAAAGATTTGTTGATTTGAAGATTGATAAAATTTTGTGCAGAATGGTGATCGTCCAACCTTGACTCATTCCTCGCAGTCTTACCAACTTGAATATAGGAATTTGTGGATATGATTCAGAGTGGTTGTTTCACAGCAACTAATGCAAGTGTAGTATCCTGAGTCATTATTACTGGTGTCACTTCATTACCCTCGCAATAAACTTCACTTCATTTAAAATCAGCAGAACGTTATTCAGTCTCTGTTACCCATTAAGTAACCTCAGAAATCACCCAAATCTGGATCCTAAATCCTAAAAAGAGCATGCTCTCCATGTACTAATTGACTCCCTTTAAGTAGTTGTCATTCTTAGTTGTCTCTGCAGGGGGAATACCATTACATCATAGCCATATACTTGAATTTTCCCTCTTGAGAACTTGACAAGTGTCTGTGTCTAAAGCAACGCACTGCTGTGTTTCTTGGCACAGACAAATCTCAATGTAATTCCCTGACTCAACCTTGGCTGCGGTCCCGGAGACATACAGTATGCAGCATATGGTAGACATGACGACGGAGCCGGGGAGCCGAGCTAAAGGGTATCGGGAAAGAGCCAGGGATGGCTGAGGGATGAAGAGAGGAAGGGGGAGATAGAAACAGAAACCCACTTAATTTAAGTACATGCTAAAGTAAACCTTTACAACCAGTAGCTGTGAAACGTTCCTATACTTTACAGAACTGGAACGATTTGACCAAACCTTGCAGATCATGACAAAGTTTCAAATTCATTTACAATAAATGTTACAGGATTAGACACATGATGCAGCTGACGTCTTCCACTTTGGCACACTGTTCACATAGCGTTCTGCAGACTGTCAGCGGAGCTTACTGTGCACCTGATCTACAGTAGATGCATTTTGCACAATTTAATGAGTTCGCTTGTTAAATTTGACAGTTATTTTCCCTGTGGAAACATCTAGCATCAGCATGTGTGAATGCCTCTCGTCCAATGTAGCATAACCGCAGGCCCAGTGACAGCATTTTTTAAATGCAATCTGTGACGTGGACGTGTCAAAATGTCTTAATTTAAGATCAGCATTACTGTCACTATCCAGTTCAAACAGGAAAATATGTAGCATGTGCTCTGTAAGGCCGGCTTTAATACAAAACAAACAAACAAACAAAAAATCATAGGTATAAATAGCTTGACTGATTCTAAATAGTGTGAGAGTGATGGTTGGTCTTCGAAAGTCCCCAAATCAGACTTGAAGCATCCACTGGTGCTTTGTTGCAAACTGGATCTGATACAGGAAGTTTTATATTAAAGCTGTGTTGTTGGTTTCAAAGGTGCACCGACAGTTGTTGTAAAAGTCGGAAGAATTAAACAGTGCGTGGGAATTAGTGACCTGAAGGTTAGAGGAGTAAGCTTTTTATGAAGGGTAGCCAGTGCACACCCCAAACCAGGAACATAAACATGGGTGAGTGAATCAAAAGGCAGCATTCGCCCCTCCCTCATTACCACCATTGAGGTGCCCTTAGGCAAGGCTTAACCCCAACTGTGGTTGTACTGAGCAACCTCCAGGTGTTAAAGTGTCTGTGTGAATCAGGGTGAGGGTCAGGGCACTCTTGAAAAAGCATTCCTCTCAGTGAAGCCTTCTTCAATGAGGGTGAGCAACTTGTGTAAGTGTTTTTCATTACTATTTTTTTTGTCTTCTTTTCATTTCATGGTTAGGCAACTGCATGGTTTTACCAGGCAAATCAGATTGCTGTAAATATAACAGTGTATACAAGCTAATACAACTGACAACAGTGTATGTATTAGCATGGCTTTAACGTGCTATAAAAATGAGCAAAAGAGAGTCAAATCACAAAATTACTGAACATGCAGCATTCTAAAGTTGAAGCCAACATACTGACACAGCCCTAGACTTCAACAAACATCAGGTTTTAGTTGCATGTGCAATTTGTACACTGAATTTGACTCAAACAAATACTGTTGACATATGACAAGACAGTTACACAAATCAAGAGTGTGAGACTGGTGCTGAACAGAAACAGCTGTAGTAATGTAGGAAAGAAGAAGAAGAAGAAAGTAGTACCTATACAATCTTGCCTTTTCATTAAACAAGATCAGTAGCTTAACCTCATGGAGCCACTCAAAGCCTGTGTATTAGACCACCCAGTGATCTTACTGAAGGCTACCAATATGGTTTACATGTATCTAAGGGTACAACAAGTTCCGCTGGCTCAGTCTTTGGCATGAAGCTCTAGAGTTTTTATCTAAATCCCGCTCGTATTCTGGAGGGGGAAATGTTTTGATTTTCCCTTGGCTGAGGCTCAGACATGGATTTGATCAGCCATCATGATGGATGGATCGAGTAATATCTCTCACCCTGACTTTCTCTCTGTATTTCCCCCATGGATCCCCCTCAAACAACATCAGTCAAAAACTGAAGCTTGATACTGGAAGTGGATTAACATGAATGGAATTACAAACATTTGGTCAAGGATGCACATCTGCCAACAGTTACTGGCTAATTAATGACAAAACCCGCGGCAAAGAGCTGCTTTGATTGTGCAAAGTCGCCAGTTAACTCCAAATCTTCTTGGTTCTTTATGAAGAGCTCTACTACTATGGGCACAGCTGGCCTTCATGTTCAGGTATTACAATGTTAAAAAAATAATAATGTTAATGGTATGTGTTTTCATCAACTTATTTGCTTTTGAATATACATTGCACAAATAGAATTGTGTGTTCCATAACACAGTGGCCTTGTGACTCCTGCTTTATTGTAACAGCGACAGCTGGTGTGCCAACCCTCTCTGGAGTGTCATTAAGTGATAAACATAATTCTTACCTTAGTGAAGAGGCTCTAAAAAGGTTAATGTGAGATTTCTAGTCAATCCACAAATGTGTGTTTGTAAGATGTGTTTCCTCTGCCTCCTGGTCTTTAAGGATGTTCTGAGAGGAGCCAGAGAGGTATACTACTCCAAAACTTTACATTTCTTTATTTTGCGAATCACATTTCCTTCGGTTAAGTTTTCGGTTAAATGCTCTGACAACACAGTGTGTAGGGTCTGGTTAGGTTTAGCCACAAAACCCACTTGGTTAGGGTTAGGAAAAGATCGAGTGTTGGGTAAAATACCTGTTGGGGTCACCACAAACATGGCTTGAAATGTACTTCTCATCAAAAATATCATCTTTTTGTCCGCACAAACATGTCTGGAAATTGTCCTGAGGCCTCCTTAAAAAATGTCAATGCTTGAGCGCTATCAAACGTTGAAACGCAGTCTCGAATTGCAGCCACCGACTTGACAGCCGTCTCGCCTGTAACTCCACCGCCATCTCCTCCATCTCCTGATAAGACAGTCAAGTCGAACACGTACTGTACATGTAAGGTGATGTGACACGATTTGGGGAATTGTCAACACGGTAAGCCTGTGACACGTGCAAATGTGAACTTATTCGTGGATTCCAGAAAAGAACATTACCATTAACAGCTTTCTGGCAACAGACATCTGGTACCATCCCTACACTGCCCCTAACCTTCATGTACTCATCGCATCAAGAGTGCACGTATGGTATTTATTCTCTGAGGATGTGCAGAGCCACCACTCCAAACGGATGCAGGACAGTGAAGCAGCCGTTATACGCATGTGAACGTGCAGTTAAAAGCGAGTATATCCCAGGGCAAAGACTTAAATAAGCCAAACCATGTGAAACTAAGCTAAGGAAATCAAACAAGACTGAGAGTCTACAGCCATGTGGTTCATCCCACTGGGACCATTAATGTCTGCACAAAGTGTAATGGCAATCCTTCATGCAGTTGTTGAGCTTCTTCAGTCTGGACTAAAGTGCACTCTGTTGTTGACGGGCACGTCAAGCAAAACAACTCTTGTGAACGATGAGTCAAACATGGTCATTTACTGAGAATGAGTCAACCACGGGCAAGGGTTACGATTGATAAGAAGCTAATTGTTTTATTCACATTGTGTATTCATAGACCGGCTTTCCGGGGTCCAAAAAGCCAACAGCCTCCAGGCACACTGGACCTCCACACTGAAACAGAGTTAACCAGAAGGACTGTGCACAGGCAAAGGTGAGGACTCTTGTGCAATATCTGCTTTTCTAAAAATCTTGGTGTCGAGGTTACCCTGTTCCCCTAACAGACCTGATGGTACAGATAAACAGAGAAGTGGGGGGTAAGAGCAGGGCATAACGAAATAGGAGGAGAGGGAGCCGGGGAAAAGGGAAGGAAATAGATGAGTGAGTGAGGGAGAAAGAGGGGGGGAGGGAGAGAGAAGGACAAACAGGGACAGGGAGAATGTGAGAGGGTTAACACAATTTAAGAGGAGATGGTGGGGGTCAGTGTGTGTGTGTGTGTGTGTGTGTGTGTGTGTGTGTGTGTGTGTGACTCACTGGTAGCAGGCAGCAGATGTCAATGCAGGGGGTAAGGCTTTCTCCAAATTGAACAGCCCCCCCAGGAACATTAGTTACTAACATACCAGGAGGAGACGGGCAGGGGGTGAAGAGGGGGAGCAGAGGAGAGAAAAGTAGAAGAAAGGGCAGCGGAGAAAGGATGGAAATGTGGAGGTAGAGAGGGAGTAAAAAAAACGAGTAAAGTGAGAGGGGAAGGAAAGGAGACATTAAAACGGGAGATCACAGGAGAGGATGTGGCCTCAGATGTGGGGCAAAAGTCACCGTGTTAATCCCAAGGTCCTCGGAGGCAGATGCATCTATTATGGGGCTAAAAGGTCCCCTCTTAACTTCATTGAATTCCGTTTATCTGGTATTTATATGACTAGTTGAATAAGATGTGCTCCACATGTCAGAAAAAAAACATCTGAAATGCAACCGTGATTTTCTGGCAGATAGCTTCATAAAAATAAATGTAGCTTCACCTCTCCCAGCCAAAAATAATACACGGTCAACATGGCGAACAGAGGGTTCTTTCTCAGTATATTCCTCCCATGGATGCCATGAGTCATGTCAATTCGGTGAAGTGCAACCTCTGGATATTAACCATTGACATCACTGTTTTGTTTGTCCAGAGCTTGTGCAACTACATTTTCATGTTTTTTAGCAGTTGATAAGACTGATGACAACAACAACAGCTGGGCAAGAGCTGAAACTAAGCCAAGCAAGCAGAGGTCAGAAGTACGGTATCTATATTCTCTGCTCCGTACATTTTTATAACACTCGTTACCTATTTTGAATGCATTTGGAGGGAATTATCAATTACTTTTATGTTGCATCATTGCACAGTGCCTTCCCAACATCGCAAGATTTGAACCTATCACATGCATATCACGTATGGCAGAGGAGGCGAGATGAAATGACGCGAAAGACATAACAAGACAGACAGACAGCAAGAGGGACTCGAATGGGAAGAAAAGGCGCGTGTTGACAAACGTAGCAACGTGGATGAAACTGTACCAGTTAACATTGCCGACAACGCCGGAGCAGATCCTGAGAAGCAAGCTATTCCCCACCCATGGCCTCATTTAGGTGAACTGTTTGAGGTTGTTGGCTTAAAAAAATATTACTTTTTACATCTGTAATTTGAGTATATTTCTGTGCCTGTACTTTATTACTTCAACTTGAGCAAAGATGTTAAATCAGAACTCCTACTTTTGGTATGTGTATTTCTACTTGAGGAAAGAATTTCCTCCCCTTTACTTTCCAGTCGCTTTTGTTGCGAAAAATGTAGGTAAGCCAAAACGTGATCTTTTCCCTAACCAAGGGGTTTTGGTGCATAAACCAAACCAGAGCACATTAAAAAACATATTGCAACATAAAGAAACATAACGTTTCAACATATCCGTTAATAAATTCTGGTGATTAGGCTGTAACCCCTAGACAACTCCCTGTTATGGTCACCAAATATGCTGTGTCATTGTTAAAATAATCAGCTACTCTCAGCCTGCGGTATATGGATAAAAAAAAAAAAAAGATCCAACCTAAGTGCCTCAAACATTTGAAATACATAATCCTTGCTGATTACAAAAAAGCTCAGTTAGTTTCATAACTGTTGTTTGGGTCATTTGAGTAGCATCTTGGTGTATTTACCCATCAACCAATAAGTTGTACTTTGACTTATTCCTATGTTAGATATAAAAAACAGAGGGATCAGGTATCATTATAGATGATCAACATACATTCAAGTCAAACCTCAAGCATTCTTTTCAGCTGTGTGGATGATTGCGGCTCACAGAAAGTATAATGACCAATTTTCCTCCACCACCATCCCTCATCACATTTTATTTCTCCACTCTGGGGGGCATATATGACGAACCCTTTCTGGAAAGTATGTTTCGACCGAAGACTCTCGAGCAGATGGGTCCAGCTGACAGTCTGCCTCTGACAGAAAATGGAACCGAATCCGTGTTGAAAAATGTGTCAGTCTGTCATAAACACATTGCAACGCTGACCAAATAAACTAACCAGGATCCCTCAAGCACTTCCTGTTGGCGAACAACGACCGTGGAGCCGCAGGGTCCCTTCAGAGCGTTCCTAGAAGCTTTGAAAAATAAAGCGTTCTTGGAATCCATCAGACTGTTCACATGATTTTCACATCACTCTTAAAAAGTGTGTGTATTGGCAATGAGACCAACTTACATCAACTTGCTCTTCACAACAATTTCAATTAGTTTTTCTCTTTTTTTATGAGCAGCTAAACTAAGATGTTGTGATTGTGAAGCAGGTCTTCTTTCCTGAACTTTTTTTTCCCCTCTTGACAGATGCCAGCATCGGCCAAGTCTGACATCAGTGGCTGCCTGTCCTCAAATGATGGAAATATACTCTCTCTAATTTAACTGGGATATATTCATCATGACCAAATGATTTCATTCAGCGACTCACTCAATGAAAAACAAGACTTAATCATCTGAACTGATCTGACTCATTAAAGTAAAAATTATGTCTATTTAAAGGTGTTATTGTGGTGTTGCAACATTACAGTCACATCACAACAAATGCTGTTCAAACCGTCTGCCCCCTTAAGTGGTTGCTAGTTTGTTGCACTTAACGTTAACGTCGCTAATGCTATCTACAGCTATGAAAAGTTAGCATTGCTAACGTGAGCTAACGTTAACATTGCTAAAGCAAGTTAATGTTAACATTGCTAATGGCAGCAAATGCTAACATTGCTACCATAAGCTAAAGTTAACATTAGAGCTTAGATCTGCCCAATCCTACCCGAGCCCGAGCACGTTGTGTGCAAGCCCGGCCCAGCATGACACATTAACTGTAATTATGAGCCCGAGCCCGATTTAAACCTGACAATTTTTTTATAGGTGGGCTGTTATAACTGACGTTCTCAACTACAATTCCGAGTTGCTTGAACTACAGAAATCTGTTTAGAATGTTCTTAATGAATAATGCAACAAGTGCCGCACTTAATGCACTCGACAAAGCCGACACATATGTTATCACGACTTGTTTAAAATGGTTCCATACCTCCCACTTTCCTTCAAACTTGCTCTGTGACAAGTCATGTTTTCAGCATTAGGACAACCCACGTGAAACACCATACAGCGACACAAACACAGACAACAATGGAGGGAGGAGAGAGATGTGCGTTTTCTAGCTGAAAAATACAGTCATTATTTTGAGTTATTAAAAAAAGAAAAAAAAAAAAAAATGCACAAATGCTTTATCAAGGGCCCAGCCTGGCCTCGCCCGAGGATATTTGCAGTAAATATTCTTCAGGCCGGGTAGGGTCGGGCTCGGGCAGAGAATCTAAACTCTAGTTAACATTACTAACACGAGCTAACTTTGTTAATGCAACGCTACCACCTAGCTAAGGTTAATAAAGTTAGCTAACGTTAGGGCAGTTCCACAGTATGCTGGGCGCATACTATAGAATCCAGGTACCACATGATACCATTGACATTATACTATTGGCTCACAAACCTTGTTAGAAGTTGGAATCATCATCATTTCTCAATTAAAATAATGTTTTAATGGAAAAGAGATTTTTGTATTCTGCACCTTTCTAAATGCTTGTTTTTGAGAAAAGGATTTGCCTTCATAAATATGATATCAATATGACGTTTCATCTCTCAACAGCCTCAAGTGTTTGTCTGCCAAAGCATGAACTGAATTATGTAAGGGATGATGTATAGATCGGCGGTCACTACCGGGAAAATAAGTCCCGACAGGATGAATCTGATTCGTCCTGAAGGGACTTATTTTCCTGATAGTGACCGCCGTTCTACACATTATCCCGCTTATTACACGGTTACTTGCCAACACGAAAGAAAACTTAACACAGTGTGTCTTTTTATGATTTATTTGTTACCGTTCATAGTGTTTTTCAGCAGAGAAATATAGTTCACCAAACCGACGCTGTCTCGCTTCTCCCTCTTCGCTGCTTTCCTCTCTTTTTCTTTTCTTGACTGGTGACGACAACTCAGCTTTTTGCCAAGAGTTGAGATTGCCATATTTTCCAATAATATTACAGTTAATGTGAAACTCATCCATACTAGTGGCCTAGGAGTATGTTTTTTCCGATATGAAGTAGACTACAGATCAGCTGACGTTGCTTAGCGACCGAAGACGCTGGGGTGAAAAGTGACCGGACTACTTGCGGGACAAAGATTTTAGAGCACAGAGTGCTACGAAATGAAATGAATCAGAGGCAAAAAGGCCACTTTCCTTGACAACGGTCAAATATGCTTGGCAGCGGTCAACTATACGAAAATAATTGACGAAAAATAATTGACCGGCGAACATTGGGGAGGCCCATTCGAATGAATGGAGCATTCTACAGCATTAAGAAGAGCCGTGTAATAATGCTGAATAGTAACTGTAATAGAGAAGTCAGCCACAATACCATTTATAATGGGAAATCAGTAGCTGCAGTAGTTGATATCATACCATAAGTAATATTGCAAGTTACACATACCTTTGTTGATGGAAAGGTTTCTTCTACTTTAAGTATTAACTACAGGCTGTAGGTAAACTGCTCTCCAAAGGACTTCCTTCTACCCCGTCTAACATCGCTGAGGTTACCGCTTTTGAGTGAGCTTAAGAACATTTATGTTAAGTTGCCCGTGATGACACGTGGTGATATAAGTGATATTCAAAATGTAACCATGAGTCTCACAGTTCATTTGCTCAGTACAAGTAGTGGTACTGAACATAGCAGTATATTTCCATGACTTCATCAATAATCAGTTCACACAGGTGGCTAACATTATGTATAGCAAATGAAAACAAAAGGCACAAATGTAGCCGTGGGGAAATTTAATCTCCTACTTCTGTCCAGCGCTACGAATGAGAACATGCTCTCACAGCATGCTCTAAGAGGCCAGCGAACGCCGGACATATAGACCCTCTAACCACCCTCCACACTCGCCAAGAAAGAACGACTTAGCATTCAAATGATGACCTCCACAGAGAATGTTTCGGAGCATGCTGTGTCAACCCATTTGAGACCGACTGGTAATCTCATGCATAATTGAAATGACTGACAAGTTTGTTGCACAATCAGTTTCAGCATCCGCAGAGACGATCGTGTGTGACAACCTGACTCACTGATGATTGATGGTCAGTTCTGATTGAAATAATCAGGACAGTACCCACAGTAATATGCTTTTTGGAAAACTGCGATTACATGAACCTATACAGACACAGCTTTTGGAGCGCATGAGCCACCACTCAGCCACCAACCAACATTTGATTAATAATAATTATAGCACCTCTCAGAACAAAGTTACAAGGTGCTTTATAATTAAACCATATAGTAAAAGCAAAGGACCAGAACCTATTATATTTAAAAGATAAAACATTTTAAGAATTGATAATAAATAATATAGATTAATTATTTTTATTCTAAGTGCTCCTGCTCCCTGTAGTTATAACAGTTTCACAATGTTGTACATTGTATGATATGTGATGAAATAAAGATTCTTCTTCTTCTTTTATAATCAGCTGAATGTCTGGGCCAACACGGAGACTGACTCGGCCACGCCTGTGTGTTGAGAAGCTTACAATAGCACAAAAAGAAGACAGCGACTTCCTGAAAGGGACAGTTTAATTCAAAGTCTGTAAATTCTCCTAATTAACTGCTGTATGTTTTCGAGAAAGACACATTCCTGATGTGTACAAATGTACATTTTCAGTGCTTTGTGCAACACAAACAGCAGTCATAGGCAAAGCACGAGTCGCCAATAACAATAGAGATGACTTAGTTCTATTCTGTTGTCCTAGTAAGACATGAGCGAACATGTGCCAAACCAGGGCTCTGAAAAAAGTCTTCTTTTCCTACTGTGTCATGTCAAAACGTATTCTGTAAGAAAAGGCCTATTCTCCTTTGTAGACTGACTGTAGAAGAATAATATCTGTGGTGACCACTGCAATGCAACTCTGTAGTTAATAAAAACTGGGCATTTTAGGTGAAATTACACAAAAACTGGATAGAAATTACCCCCCCCCCCCACCAAAAAAACAAAAAAAAACCTTGAGGGCAAATAAATGTCATTGACCTTTTGTTGTCGGGGTCACTCTCTGTCTCTTTTCTCTTTTTCACGCCTAACCTTTACCAACTGACATGCTGACAGCTCCCCACTCGTGCATCCTGACTAAAACCCTTTCACTGCAGTGGGAGCAGCTGAGGTATGAGAGACACACCATGATGCCGCAAGGTCCGTCTAATCCTTTAAAACGGCCGCTTCACGGTGCTGCTGGAAAATGTCTATCTCAACGTGGCGCCTCGCCAGCTGCAGCGCCTTGCCCTCGTCAGAGCCATGATTAGTAGCGTAAAATGAGTGAGATTAATGATGTGACATAATGTAATTTCAACTGCAGGGGTTTTATGGTAGGATCCATTCTCCAGCTCAAGTCCACTGTTTCCTACGCAGGTCGTCTGGTAAGGAAGGTGCTTGCTGGTTTAAGTCCAGCTGTGAAAAAGAATCTGGCTACAATGCAAATAAGATTGCTCTCTCCTAATCCAACAAGTGTCGTTTGTAATGAAGTCAGAGCCCACTATAAATCAAATAAAATGAGTGAATTTGGTGGTTCTTTACTTCTGCAGCTCCCTTTTTCCCTCCATGATTACATCCAACAACCTCAGGGCCAAACCAAACCTAGCAATGCAGACGTCGAATCCCCTTCCCCCATTTGGGGTCTTGCCCTTGGGCACCAACAACTACTTATGTTTGCTCTAAGATCTGAAAAGCCAGAACCTGAGCCACCCCCGTCTACCACTAAATCAATTCCATCACCAGCTTTATTGATGCTCTGCCTTACCTAATAACCTTTGCTCCAGCCCCAAATATCCCAGACCTAAAATGCCCCAGCCCTCAGGTCTGGTTACATTCTCTTCGTCACACCTCCAGGTTTCCTTCCCCTGATCCTCCCTTCAGCAGTATTAGTTTCAGCCTGGCCAAATTCATTGCTCAGCCCAATCCAAACAAGGCCCTAGCCAGTGTAAAACAGGGTGCACTTCATAAAAAGGTGATGTCAGCTAGCAACGCGGACAGACGGGACTCTGTGCTTCGAGCATTAGAGCGTGTGTTGGTGCATGCATGCCTGGATGTGTGAATGTTGTATATGTGTGTCACTCTGACCCAGTCTCCATCAACAGACAGTTTTCAGTGGGCCTCGAAAGCAGGCTTTGAAGTGATCTCATGGGAGCCATTAGCCAAAGCAACAGCCCTGCTAGAAGAAGAATGGCATCATGGAATACAGAAGGGTGACAGCATTCAGCAAGCACGTTTCTGGATGACAGGAACAGTTAATGACTGCTTACAAGCTGTCTGGAGCCAGGCAGCGCATGTTGTTCTACTAAATTGGCTGCTTTCAAACTATCATGATTTGCTTGATTTGAACTTATCCAATTTAGAATAAAGATTTTGCAGTTGAGTGTGTTTTTGCTAGTGTATTTGCATGACATCACGTTCTGAATGGACTTTAAAGGAAATCAAAATTATTTTCAGTCTAAAATCTGCCAGATTCTTAATTTTGCAATGGGAGCTTTATTCCTCACTTTATTGTTCTGTTTCTTTAAAGCTGCTATGATCAATACAACAATGGATCAGATGACTGTAAAATGGGTAAGTAACTGTGTTGAACCCACAGAGCATTATCACTTCCCAGAGGGATCGTGGAGCATAAGCATCTTTCAGCCCATTTTTAAAAAAATAAATAATTTTGGTTCAGTCCTGCTGTTTTCAGCTGCAAAGCTCTGAAACTCAGCTGCAGATAAATGCAGATGTTTCGTATGTCTGTAAAAAAAAATCTGTTTTAAATGTTATTTTCACCCACAGACTTCGCACGTATTCAGGCTGATAACAGCACTCAGTTAAACTAGGTTTTTATTTTGACTTATCAATATGAGGTTATTGCTGATTTTACAGTGTAATAGCAATAAAATAATGACACCATTGGGGCTTCGACTGGTTTCCATTAAACCTCACTCATCGTGCAGTTTTGATTGCTGGCACTAAATCTCCTGGTTGAAGGTAGGCTGGCTGGTGATCTTGCCATGCTGGCAGCCTGGCACCATTTCTGATCACATTTTTTTATTGTACAAAAATGAATGAATCAAGTCATGATTTGTTGGTTGGTTACTCCGAAGAAAGGGTACAAGTTGTCCTACAGCAGGGGTGCCAACAGTGATGTGACTTGGAATCGTTTGAGGGGAACTGGAACTGTGTTGGTTGGTGTGGATTGCTTCAGCTACCTGTGACACAATGAAATGCAATCTAGACAGGTGAGTTATGTTGCATTCACATAGATTAGAGCAGACAGTACAAAAAACCACGCTTGAACTGCACAACTGTCAATGAATCAGTGGAGACACATCATAATTAACACGTTTTCTTCTCAGTCTTTGCTTCTCCTTTCTCTTCTTGCTGTTCCCCCTCCCTACATTCATTATCCTCCACTTCCTCTCTCCTCTGTTCCCAATCTTTCATCCACCTTCCCATCTGCGCCCTCCCTCTTCTCGCTCATCTCCCTCATCTTTCAAGCACACCACGACACACACACACACACAGATTGAGACACACAGTCTCTCTTACAGACACACACATGCAGTTGCAGATAAATTTGCACGGCGATCAAGGCACCACACCCTGGCGGAGTCGCGCCTTGATGCATTATGAGGCTACACCCCTGTTTGCTCTGGCTAATGCTCCGATCGGAGACAGTGGGCAAGAACCTATTTTCTCATCGGGCGATATCGATGAGGGCGATTTGGCATTTTGAGCAGCACCCACACACATTTACTGGGGATTTACTGGCAGTTGAATCATCAAATGTGCCAAGCTGCTCAGAGACTCGTTAACCCGTGTTCTCCTCTTTTTTTCCCTGTTGATGTTTCTTATAACTGGCTCAGTATTGCCGGTAATCTGAATATTTTTCTGCAAATCATCATTTGCACCATGTTTGGTAAGTTGAGTATATTACAAATGTCTGACACATACTGTCTTTGTCCTGATCTCTGACAGCTGTTGAGTTGAAGGAATGGAGCAAAATGCTATTAGACGTATGCATTTTATTTTTGTCTGTGTTGGACATATATCCTTTCAATTCTTCTTTACCGTACATCTATTCTTATTTATGAGAGAATGTTTTAACTGCATTCTATTAAAAAATGGTTGTTTACCGGAATATGTTGGGAAATTAGTAAGATTACTTCCGAAAAAAATGTTGTGGATTCAAGATCATTTTGAATGTTACTCGTGAGGCAATGCTTCTGTTCTTGAAAACAATGAAGAAGAAACAGAGAGCCTTTATGCTGCAGAGCTGACATGTATATGCTTGAAGTGTGCATGTGTCGCTTTAAAACAGTTGCCAAGCTGGAAAAGGTTGAAGCATTTATCCTCTTTCAAAGAATTAGGACAGTTTTTTTCTGTTATTTGGCTCTCTTTGCTCACAGCTGCTGCATGTGCATGCGCACAACTCTGTGCGTGTGTGTGTGTAGTAGAGCATTTTAGCCCAAACACAAATAAACATGCACTCATACATATATATCTATATTAGAACATGAAAAGTATTCAGCCATAATGACTTTGATTAATTTTCAGCAACATCTGAACACCACCATCCATCTGTATGCATGCTTTAGAATGTCTGACATGTGTGTGTGCATCTTCACGAGCAAGTGCACATGCAGACACTAATGTGTGTGTGTGTTTCCACCCAAACGCAGAGTGTTTTCCTAGAAGGCTTACTAGTTGATGTGAGGCGAGGTGGTCTGGCTGTTTGGGCTGGGGGATTTTCCCCAGCAGCCTAATTAGACCCAGCAATGATGTCATAAGGCAACCGTGGGTCACTGTTGTCAAGACGACAGGTACTGTGTAAACCCAGAGCCTTCCAATATGCAGTTTAGTTAAGCAATTGCAGTTTGCAGCTCAGCTTCACGGTGCTGGATAACAACTTTTGATTGAGAGTATCTAAGGTCACCTGCTCCATACTTTCACTGCGCGTGTTCATTTTCAGACAACTAGATGTTGTCGAGAACTGACAATGCAATAAATACACAAAGTATCATGTTCAGATGAGCTGTCGAAGTACGCACCATCTGTCCTGCACTGACCTGTCCGCTTGAACACTCCCATGCATGAACACGTACTGGTAGTCCAATCACACACACATGCAGGATGTTTGTGCGTGTTGGTCTAATTGCCTCAAAACAATACTGTCTTTCTCTGCGGTAAAGGGACTTTAAAGGATGCATGGCCAGATGTTGCCTGGGTAGCTGTCTACCAGTTTAAAACACACACACACACACGTACACAGTTTTCCCCTCAATGTGTTCCTCATTTGATCAGTGACACACCGCAGACCCACTATCTCCATTTAAAGAGACGCACAGATGAATAAGCTCTCTGTCCAGATTCTTGGAAGTGCGCGCGCACACACATGCGTTCGCACAAAGACACCTCCCGTCCACATTTCACATACAGCACTTGGGTGTCCGTATGCATTGTGTTTAACATGCTGTCAGCACAGGGGTTGATGCTCCAAACATCCTTTTCCGATTTAATTCAAGTTCAGTGTCCTGGGAAGAATAGGAGCCTTTCACAACACGAACTGCGCAGCACACATTGCCTTGATGATCAATATCTGTGGCAGATTCAGGCCACTACTGTCGTATGGGAAACATGAGATTATTATACCCTCTAAGAAAAAAAAAGAAGTGAATATGTTACCTCCATAGAAGAATACCCCAAAAGTGATTAATGATTCATACAGTGAGTAACAACCAACTCAAAGTAGATGGGATTCTGGGAAGAGGAGTCGCTGCTGTTTATCACCCCAAACGCAGACCTGGCCAACAAACTGGAAACAACCTGGTAGTGATTTTACCAGACAAAAGGTGGTCTGTCTCCCCGACACAATCGAAGCTCTACAGTTGAACAACGAGGTACGCGGCTTGTACATGATGATGATGATATAATGGTGTAGCTGGAAAACAGAGGAGGGCTGGCAGCGTGTGAGCGGAGCAGGAGATGGAGAGGCGTGGAGAAACAGATACGAGAGCTCCCGGGGAGTGAGATGGGAAAAGAAGAGCTGCAGGGACATTAACACGATAAACTCAAGAGAGAGAGAATGGCTGAAAAACAACTCAAGAGGGTCGAAATGCAAAGATGCAAAGGGGAGTAAGAGATATGAGCACGAGAGAATGGATAAATAAAACGTGGTTAGCTTGATGCCTTGGGGACCGTTGTTGGCAAAAGTATTAACATTTGTGTATCGAGCTGCCAATCTATCAACTTGCAATCAGCATGCACAAATGACATGGAGATAAAATGTACACTGATCCGTTGACTGAGCTTTTGAGGTAAGCAGCCTCGGATGACTGAAGAGAGGCTTTACACAAAACACATTAGCTGCATTTACAGCGTAAACACAAAGAGAGAAACACTTGTGAGCCAGCAATGTGATACTTCACTGTTGTGAAACGTTGTGGCCGTTGAAAACTATTTTTTGTGTTATTGACACTGTGTGAGAAAGTTGTCAGAGCCTTTTGTTTTATTCTTGTGTGGATTGCATAACTCTACACAGGGCTGTCTACTGTATTCCTAGTCCTCATGATCCATTTAAAGAATTTACGGCCTTGACGTCCAGCGATTTTTTCATTGTAACAGGATGCTAATCCAGCCTGATATTGTGTTCATGTTAGACAATTTAATTGTGGATGACTGGGTCATTTTGTTGGAGGCCTAATTTCTCCTATAGCCTGGCACCACTAGACCACTTCACATTGGTTTGTAACCTCTCAATTCTTATATCTAAAAGAAGGTTTATCAAAAGGTGCAGTCCAAGATGCTTCTGACGGCAGTTGGATATACTTACAACCAGTCAGAGCGATCAAACAGGTGATGTTGAGCTGGGTGACCCATGGGAGTCGGGGCAGTGATTGGTCTTCTTCAAGCAGTGGAAAAATGGTGGCCTGGTCCAAAATGTTTTTCAATTAGCTATTAGCTAAGCACTAACCTAAAATGTGCCTCCTAAAAACATGTGAGGCAGGAAATGGGCTGTAATATGTAGCTTCACAATGTTGATTTATATTTGACCAGCGCTGACTAGTTTGACACTTTCCAACCAATCAGAGCAGGGATGGGCAACTTGTGATGTATGACTTTTCACAACTGGATTAACCCATCACAAACCAGGACAGAGGTAAATCTGTCTTGAAGGGAGGTTAACCACACTCATCTCCAAGAGGAAAATAAAACATGAGCTTCTGGATCCCAGGCATTTTTATAGCAAGAGGTGTATTTTTTCGTCAACATGCAGGTTGAGATATGTAGGGTAGGACAAGTTAATGTTTAACACAAAGATCAGCTAGCTAGCTGTAGGACGATAATAGCACTTCTCAATCCTGCCGACAAAGCTCTGATTGGTGGATTGTTTCTCCAGCTGTCAACGCCTGACCTCTATGTATCGCAGAACAATCTGAAAATGTGCGCTTCAAAGATCTGGACCAGGCTGGTCCAATTCAACACCACCGATACAAAGTGACGCTATCAGAGACTTAAAAAAAAAGATGTTGAAAGATCCAGAGTGAAGCAATTAGTTGGACTTTGACTTCTGATTGCTCCCTCAAATAGTGTTAAGGTCAAGAGCTGATTCTCAAAACTCATGAGCACAGAATAATGGGAGCTTTGAAAATACAGTAATCGGTATGTGGGAGTCTTAGAATCAGAATACCCAAATCAGAATCAGCCTCATGAGAAAGAAACGCATTATGCATCATGCATCATGCATCAGGATAAACTGGTCCAACTTCAAAGAAACTGAACAGTGTTTGTCACCAGATCAAAAAAAGTCATTTCGGCTGAACAATCCAGCTATGCTCTTCACATTATTTTCTAAAAATCTTCATTTTTTGGTATCCATGCTACCACATGTGACTTCTATTAGTTTCCATGAATTTCTGGATACTTGGTGACTGTCATCACTGCTATTGTTGCTCAGTGGAAAGCACACGAGTGAACCAACATTAGTGCTGTCAATGTAGGTTTTATTGATTTCGCAAGCTCGTCCATGCTGGAGCTCTGGATGCAGAATATTATGCACGTCGGAGCTCCGATTTCTACCCAGGGCAAACAGGACATGTTATCTCATCCTTTCATTCAGTGCTCATGTGAATAGTTTGGTTGTATTCATCAACTGTATTTAGACAGAAAACATTTCGCCCGTGTAACCACAGCAACTCTTGGGTTGTTTCACCCTCCAAAGCCAAAACGAGCAAGTTTAGTGTGTCCTGGGACTGCTGGGTCATTAACACTTGCTGAAACCCCCTCGCATGTTTGGCCATAACACACCCACGTGCAGATCTATCATTATTCTCCCTTCATGTCCCGCGCATGGGCCCCGATTCACTTACGTCCATGTTCATGCTGCATTTCCTGGCATCTGTAATGTGTCACCTTTTCAGGAACGGAGGAAAAAGCTGCTCAGTTTCAGCCCTGACCTCAAAGATTTTAGACATGGGTTGCATGTCGACGATGCATCATCACTGCACATGTAGGACCTGAGCACAACATTTCTTTATTTGCGAAACCACATCTGCTGCTCTAAAAGCATAAGGGTACCATCATCTAACTTGTTGGCTAATACGTTCCTGTATCACAAATTAGCAGCGTGAGGCTACAGATTAAATAGATCTTACAGGGATATTAAGCAGGTTAAGGTTTAAATGGCCCGAAGGATACTCTGCGGTGGTCAGGTCCTCCTACACAAAATAAATAGAGGCCAAGCAGTTTATTTTCACTGTGGCTAAATGGGGGGGACTGAGAGAGAGAGAGGAGAGAGAGAGAGAGAGAGAGAGAGAGAGAGAGAGAGAGAGAGAGAAAGGGATGAAGAGAAAGAGAGAGAGAGAGAGGAGAAAGTGGTTTATTTTCACTGTGGCAAAATGGGTTTGTTTTAACTCTGCAATGTTTGGACTCTGAGTTATCCCCCTGTGTGAGCCAGGCAGAGAGTCAAAGAGAAACAGGAAAGAAAGGAAGGTGGACTGAGTGACAGGAAGGGGTAACACAAGAAGGTGGATGTGAATCTCAAGGAAAAGATGGGGAAGAGAGAGAGAGAGAGAGAGAAAGAAAGGGGTTGCTAGGCGCATATGTTCATGCTTAGTGTTGGGAAATCAGAGGATGAAACGACAGATCCCAAGCGTACCGCGGCTACCACAGCCAACTCTCTGTTATCCTCCGAGACCCTCTATTAGTCTCTGTCTCAGTCTATCACAGCACACACACATATTTCCCTCGTGCGAATGGGTATAATCAAAGGCAACTCTGAAGTTGACGCATTCACAGCATCGTGACGTCTCTGCTCTAATCGATCCCTGCGTCAGTGCACACAATAAAGGATGCTTTTTTAGAACTTCTTGGAAACTTGAGATTGCTCGTTTTTTTTTTTTTTTTTTTAGCATGTAGTGGCTCTGATTATTGGGCTATTGTGACAGACATTACATAACTCCCTGACTTGCATGCAGATTCATATATGTCTTTAGGAATTAATGGAAGTCAATGGTGTTCACAACACAGAGGACAAGAGGCAAGAATGACACTGTAGAAACACTTCCAAGGTGAACATGTGGTCTTTTAGAACGAGTGCAGATGAAACAATTCTGGATGTTGAAGATGGCCAAGCGACATCCCTTTCAAGAAAGGTTGTCGTTACAGATGAGATACTACATTGTAGGCAGCAGTAGGAGCTCAGGAGACACACAGACCAATTGCATGCATTAATAATAATCTTACGTGATTGTTACGTGATGCTACTCAGCCAATCCAGTGTCTATCCTGATAACCATTGCGATCCTTGAATGCAATCCATACAGCATGACCACATTCTTGAAAAAAAAATCCCCCCCAGCTGAAATGTCACCTCACTCCACCTTCTCCCTTGAAAACAACAACGAATAGCCTAGCAGCAGTAGCTAGCAAGTTTTCCATCGCAAAAAGTGATTTTTGAACTTCTGACATTTGCCCTGAAATCTCAAATTGATTTGAAAATACAATAAATACAGCTTGTCAAGTTTGTGCACCTACATCAGATGAGGTGCATGCTAAGACTTTTAGCGTTACAAAGGGTGTAAATAACCAATTTGGAATGTCAGGGCTTTTTTTCTGGGTTGTTTTTCACATTTTAAAACAAATCCCCATCTACTTCAGTTGTTTAGGAGGATGCTGCTACGCTGTTTTGCTGTGAAGCTCCAGAAACTTTGTTTTGTTGAAAGTCACCTGACTCTCCATTGGCATGGGGGTGAGTTCATGATGACTAAATCTTCAATTTTTGGGTGAGCTTATCCTTTAAGTGAAACTTTGTTTTAATCATCATTATGTTGTTGAGATTGAAAACTGGTTGCAAAGCATCAGCTGCATATCAACCAGCTGATCAGTCACATCCAGTAATATTATATATTATCTCATACATTATATATAGCCAATTTATATTTGACACAGTTACTCACACTATTTACCGTTGCTGCTCCCTTCACTCCCCCAACCTTTGACTTCACTGAGTATTTTGTATGTATTTGATAAGCAGGATCGGTTCCCCAAGTTCCGAGAGCCCCCCTGAGGAGTAAAGCCTCTCTCCTTTTCTTTTAGTTTTTTTGAATAATACTGCCATTAAAACCTACCTCCAAGCTAAACCCCTATTGCTCAACATGAAGTCTTAAATATTCTCAAAGACAGAGTTTCAACAAGTCATGGTTCCAATTATAGAGGATCATGTTGGGAGCAGTATTGCATAATTTAAAATACATCTGCAGGGGTTATGAAGATCAGGAGCTGAGTTTCACTGCTGAGCACCGAGTTAAATCCAGGTAGGTCACATCTTGTCAGCTGGTGCTCAGACCTAGCTGTCAACTTTAAATACTGCTGCACTGCTGGATATCCATACCCCCCTCATCCACAGAGGGATCTGGACAGTTTTCTGTCCGTTTTGTTTCACTGTTAAACAAACAGTGAAGAAATGGAAGAAATGTGAGGAGAGGCCACTGCAAGATATACTGTATGTAGTTAAGATGTATGCAGTGCAGCCCCTCTCAGAAATAACTCCTTTGAAAACCCTCAGGGCTTCATAAAGTAAAACCGAAGTGAAGTAAGGTTGGCAGAGCATGACCTTGTACAAGACCCAGATTTCAAGGCACCTTGTGCCCACATTATCTTCACTTATAAGACATCTGAAATGTACACATTCCTGAAATTCTGACTTTGTTTTAAACATTATATATGAAGTAGCGATCGACAATAACCAGGTTGTCTGTAAGGATACTAACATAGTGAATCTGCTGTCACTTTAAGTGGGACTGATAGGTTCCTAATGTGGATCTATGATCTTACTGAAATGATCCAGGGACCCTCAGGAGGTACAACATGATTAATCTCCATGTACCACACATGGAGAAAAACACAATTCAAGTGATGTTAACAATATGACAATCAGGCCGTAATAAATCTCCTTTAGATACATGTGACAGTAATGGACAGAGTTTCCAGGTCTGATAAGTGGTAGCCATGCAGAAATGCCTTAAATCTGTATTCATTCAAATTCCCTTCAAAGGGCGAGCACTTTGGTTTCATTAAGATGTCTGATTGTGTGTAAGCTTATGAGAAATTAATATAAACATATATAACATATATAACATATATATATATATATATATATATATATATATATATATAAGGGCTGTCTAAGTTAACGCGCTAATAACTCGGTTCAGTAAAAACATGGTGGACTGAAAAGCGAAAGTGAAAGGAAATGGAGAAAGGACTTATGAACGGCAGACTCACTTTCTAAACACTGCCAGATGGTTCGGTCGATAGGACAAAAGTTATCTGCATGTACTATCGACATGAAATGAGTTACCATTGAAGTATGTTGATTCTCGATTATCATTTACAAGCCAAACACATGGCAGATGCAGAGAGCCCACCGCCCTCGCCAAAAGCAGACATCACCATGTTTGATCCCATTTAGGGTGAGGGGATATTTTTTGAGCCTTCTATTATCCTGCATGATTTGAAGTGTTGAATAAACATTTTCATAAAGCAAGCATATTTGCCCTTTATTATGTTGTTAAAAGTATTAGGAACATGAAATAAATGTGCCAAAAATGTTTTTGATTAATTTGCGATTAATTGCGAGTTAACTATGGACAAAATGCGATTAATCGCAATTAAAAAAAATAATCGTTTGACAGCCCTAATTTATTTATTTATTTATTTTTTCTTTTTCTTTTACCTCAGTAAACTGTTTCCTGATGAGTTTCCAAGTTTCGCCAATAAGCATGATGTTCATTTGTAAACTACGGTTTAATTCAGGGTAAATATATGATAAATCTTCCCTCCTGTCTGAATCTGGTGACTTTTAGCTCCAAAATGGCAACGAGGATTCAGAATCACAGTCCACACACTGTCCTGAAGTTATTAAAGAGTCTATGTTTGGATATAAATCTGACTTCTTTGCTCACATTGCCAAATCATTTTAAAAAAGAAACTCTTCTGTTAACAGATCCAAGCGCTCAAATTGCTGTAAAACATATAGAATTCCTCAGTTGGACCAGCATCAGTGGTAATACGGTCATTATCCTCAATTAAAAGCATTCACTTTAGATTATACTGGAAATATTTGTCTTGGCTTTTGAGATCAAGTGCTGACGCTGCATGTCATCTAAACATGATTTGAAGATGTATTTTAGTATTAGAAGCCTCACTCCTTGAAGAAAAACAGGCCTGTGTCGTAGAGGAGTCCAGAGTCTGGAGCACCTGAAACGTTAGCCACACCCTTTTAACATTTGTATTGGCAGCTCTCTTGGCGATTTCTGGATGAGTGTCCAGCCTGCTTTTCATCAATCAATGACAGATTTCACTTTGCTACTCAGAAAGTTTTTGAGTCGAACCTCAATTGGACGTCCAAACATGTAACCAGATCTGACTGGAGGGTAATCATCTGTAGTGTACCATCAACAACTCCACGCCAGACAGGCTGATTTCCATTTTCATTGTGTTAAGTGTTCACACATAGGAACACGTTCATTAGTCAAGGAGAACACTTTTATGTTTGAGAAGAAGAAACACAAGAAAAGCATTGAAGCTAAACCTTTAGTATGTCAATGTTTTCTATAAAGGAGACCTATTGTGCTTTTTCCTTTCCTTCTGTATTTTATGTATGTTGTTGTGCATGTAAAAGGTCCACATCGATGGAAGCTGCTCTGTCCGACAGAAAACACTGCTCCTGAAACGCTTCCCAAAACTAAATTATGAACCTGAAAATGGGCATGATGTCTCCTTTAAGGTCTGATTAAATCAGGTAAATATGAAAATGATAAGTGTCTTTTGTTTGTCAATTCACATTTAGGCACAAAAACCAAAGGCAAAGATAAAAATCTCCTCCATTTCATCTACTTTGCAAAAATCTAAATTGTGCATTGCATCCATTATCTGCTGAGGACTGGAAGAGACGCTGTCACTTACTCTACTCTCTTACTTAAGTGTTAAGTAAGTTTTTTTTAAGTATGTTTTTTATGCTCTCAAGTTAAATTCAGAACCATTGTTGTCTGTGCAAAACAGCATCTTAGTTTGTACAATAAGCCAAAACGAAGATTGTGAAGTTTTTGTAAATGTAGTGTTTACTGTTACTGAACACTAAATTTGGGTGTTACTCAGCAAAACAGCTGTGTTGACCCTCTGGACTGACTCATACCATGCCTGACACAAAGTGGGAATGGATCTGTCCTGAAGGTGTTACCCACCCTCTTCAAAGGACACAGGATGGAGATGAGCAACAACACTCACTCTACTCACCACCAGATCCACTATCTCAGTACTAAATTTTACTTCCACCTTCCAAAAAGTAGACTTCACACCATTTGTTCACATGTTATCAGACAGACTTAGCCTGAGAACAAGCGTGCATAGGTTGATATGAGCTGACCTTTAACCTGCCTGCATACCAAGGGTTAATCCAATACCTCCAGAAGTGCTTCTCTGATGGAGAATTTGTTGAAAATGTTTCATGCGTTTAGAGAAGAAAATCATGGACTTGGAAAAAGAAATGAACGTAAAAAGGGTGATAATGCAAGAATAGACACTAAACACAAGCAACAAACAGACAAAGAAGGAAAGTGATGACTCTGAGACTTTCGGGTCAGAGAGAATTAGTGTGAAAGTTCAGTTGACTGTGAATGAGAAGGTCCAGAGGATCAATGGGTCAGTCAGCGGGTTAGACAGGGGGCGTTGGCTGGAACCTCTGGAATATTGATCACTGCAGGCACCAGTCCATCTCCCCCTGGACAGCTGTGGCTTGTCCACTCTGACCCCGGGATGAAATATACCTGCCCCTCAACAGCGTGGCCTATATGCTCTCCGCTTTATCTCCACCAGGCCTGCTGGGAGAGGAATGAAAAACAAAAGATTGACAGGCCTTCTCTTTAAAGGCTGCGACAAGACAGGACCGTGGAGCCTTCAACATGAAAGCTGAGAGAGCGCAATTTAAATACCTCCCCATTAGTGGGTACGCATTCAGAGGCTAAAACACCATGGCTGCTCTCTTAGCCTCTTATCACTAACTTAGCAGGTCTCCTGAAGGATGACTGCCTGGAATGACAGCACCAAAGGATTCTCTTTGTTGTGTAAAAGTAGGAAGCAGTGTTTACAAATCAGTGACAGTGATGTATGTGGGAGAGGTAGAGCTGATAGGCCTCTCTGCGGGTTAGCTTTTTGCCCTCTGTGGTACTGTACAGATGGAGCACTGTGGGTGAAACCAGGTGTTCCTTTTTGGTTAAGCTATGTAGCATCCAATTTGGTAAAAAGTTCCTGAAAATGTAAGTACACCTGAAAATGAAATCACATATTCACTTAACTTGAAAATGGAATACAACCCAATAATGTAATAATCTGAGCAATAATGTGAAAAAATGTCATGACTTACATTGTAACACTCACCATTATTTTCAGGTTGGTCATTTGTATGTTTTCAAAACAGATCAATACCTTTGATAATATTAATCTCAGTGCAGAGCTATACATTTTGTGTTTTAAGAATTTAAGAATGTTATTTAAGTTGGAGTTGAAATAGAATAATGACTTTTAGGTTCATGCACAGAGTGTGGCACATTATCTGGATAATGATGACCACCCTGAAAGATAAAGCATTATCTGTAAACAGGTTTTAACAGTATCAGTGACTTAATTTTATTACATAGTTGGTCAAGTTAATGCATTAAGTTTTATACCATGTTCTGGGTAACCTGTCGAATTGTGATTGGCTGCAGGGTGTCAATTAACTTTTGATATACCAACAATTCTGGACCTTCATGTAAAACACTTGTTTGTGAAAATCCTGATATTGATTATGGTTAAGCGACATAGCTGGCATGCTAGCTAGTTTTGTAGTTTAATGTGCTGCAAAATTTACTGTTTGACAACTGTACACACTCATATTGACTTTGAATCTTGCTTGCAGGGCATTAGCTTTCTGGCTAACCGCTGAGCCGAAGTGTTCAATGAGCTGAGCAGACTGCTGTAGTTAATCTCCCTTTGCTAAGTCATATCTAAGGTCTGTCCTATTCACTGGAGTAGGGAACAGCGTTTCTATTGTATGAACCTTATGGGCTTGGAATGATTGATCCAGCAGGAGCTATTGCTTTTGAAAAACATTTTATTTTGATTGCAAAAACCATTAAAATATACAGTGACCATTGTATAAGTGAGACAATGGATACAGAGGTGTCCGTAATAAAAAATGAATTGTCGACGTGGAGGCCAGAGGCTGATAAAGATGTTTTTTTGTGTTCATTTTATGACACCATAGTTCTTGAGATGATAGAAAATATACTGCAGTGTATTGTTCAGTGATTTTTTTTCCAGATGATACAGATGATATTACTCATCATATTACATTATCCATTTCCATTTTCATCCCATCCCATGAGGTTCTGATCCCTGCTTTGGGAGAGATTCAGGCCAACGGAAGCAGAAGAGACCCAGGTGGATGACTTCATGACATACAGCTGGGAAAGTCCATATTGACGGCTGATTTTTAATAAAACAGTAAAAGGGTGTGCATGCCAAAAACCGGTGGTGTTGGTTCAAATTAAGCAACACCAAAATGGTAATGAACTATGAAATCAACTGGTTCTTCAGAATTTTCTGATGCAATGTTCATTAAAGTATGACGTAGTAGAAGGAATGTTGCAAGCTGTGACTCAAACATTCATCTGAAATGAGAATTAAAATCATCACCATTTTCTAAATAAACTGCTTTGCACCACGGGCCAAACAAAGGTCCAGACCTCTGCATATTGCAGCCTTGTCAGATGTTCATCTTTTCCCGGAGGCTTATGATTATGGCTTATGTTTCAGACCCCTCATTTCGCAACTCTTTCATACATGACTCTCCAGCTGGTTCTGCGACCGGAGACCCCGAAAGGTCAAATGTGACCCTTAAACTTCTAAGATTGCGGACTGGACATTCTGCACTGTGACCTCTGAGGCCAGAGATCAGGCAGGCGATTATGTCTGGGCACTGACCACGTCTGAATCAAAGGAAAAGCAGGACTTTGGTTTATGTGTGAGAGTGTTATGCAGATAATTATGACCGTCCTATCAACAAATCAACTTTAGGATGAAATGAGATGGGTTGTGTTTCTGCGTGAGAGAGCTTGTGTGTCTCACACCAAAGGTGGAGGTGTTGCAGAGGGAGAAGAATTTGACCCAAACTTTTTTTCTGATCCTGGACTAGCAGGGGTCCAGTTCTGTCACATGTTCACCTGTCTGTTCAGATTAAACCAATGGGCGCAGATAAAGCTTTGCAGAGTGGTGAGACAGCAGGATATTCTGATAATGTAATGCGTTGAAGCCCACATATCATCAAAGGGTCTTATCCAGATAAAGTGAAGTGCATTATGGTGTATTTGCAGCAATAAAACGAAACAGAATCAATGAATCTTAAAATGAAGACACAATGAGGTTAAAGGTAACAAAAGGGTTCAAATGTGGCGGAGACAGTTAGCCCACAGCAAGAGAACAAATAGAGGTATAAAGACAACGTGGATAATCAGCAGGCTTATTTGGATGCACAACAGCTGTCCTCTATGTCCTATTTACCTGTTAAATCCATTCTTATGAGTATAAAACCGCAGGGTATCCCTTTAATGGGGGGGTGCAAAGTGCACACTGCACACACACGTGTTTCTGGGTTCATATGCAGTTCATTGTATCGTGCCTCCCATATTTCCCATCACACCCCACTGTTCGACTAGGCGCTGAAGCAAGACTGATAAATGTTAAATTGAGACGGTCACAGTGGGCACTTCCACACCTCCAACGTCAACACACCACAGCTACAGTCACGGTTGACATCGCAATTTACAGACATAGTCAGATTCTCAGAGGGTAATACATACGTGGTTTCTACATGCCTCCTGATTACCCCTATGAAGACGTCTTACATAACACACTTTGACGTGTGGAGGCCGGGGCTTTGGTGAAACATCAGTAACTAATGTCATGCTCGTGATCATTAGTCACCCACTGGGTGCTCTGTGGCTGCTGCACAGTGGTGTTAAAGCCTGTCTTGCTTGGTGAGGTGCGTGTGCCCTGTGTTGGAGCCTACAGCATATAGCACGCTGGTCCCCCATCTCTCATCTTGTGTCGACGTGATTGTTTCATTTGCTTACTGATTCCAGTGCTGGTTGAGCGTATTAAATGGATTAATTTGATGGACATCTTTCACTTTCATCTTTCACAACTTTCATTCAAGCAGTCCTTTAAAAGAGAATGAAACCTCTAACACATCTGTGATCAACACAGTAGGGTTGAACTGATTACGTTTTTTGGCTCTGATCTTAATTCCAGAGTCTCAGAGTCTGATCCATTACTGATCCAAGCCTTATTTTTAGCAATCTGATCAAATACTGATACTGATTCAAATACTCAAGGCCCTGGCTCAGAGCTATTAAACTGACCTGTTTATATTATCAACTTAAAAGTATAACTGGAAGTATGCGAGCTTGGCTGATACCGTAGCTTTAAAAATATGCCAGGATCTGTGGAAATACCAACCAACCACTGAATTTCAGCATATAACACAGTACTGCGCTGTGCATAAGGACATTGCAGTCTGTAATGTAAACTCACCTTGTCCACATACCTCAGGCAGCTCCACAGTCAGTCAGAAATCACCTGAAGATAATGGAGTAGGTGACCAACAGTAATGAGGGTCGGCTGTTTGCTGCTTTTGAAGCGTCATTGTGGTTTTTCGAGCACAACATTTCTTCTCATGAATAAGGCACATTCATTTGTATGGACTCACAATAACAAAGCATGGTTTGGCAAATCAGGCTTTCAAAAAACAGGAAGGATCCAAGATATTCTTCTGGCAAAAGCTTAAAAAACCTTTATTCAAATGGATACTTTCTACTGAAAATTCTTTGAAACATTGTCAATACATGTTAAAAATAAGTAGAGCGGCAACCCACATGTAGCGGTACAGACAGCCTTCAACCTAAGGAAGGCTTTCTTCTTTTTTACCCTAAATCAAATTTTGTTAAGGTGAAAACAGTCTGTAGGTTTTGGTACACATGAAAAAGCAAATTCACTCATGAGAAAAACATGAATAGTTTAGATTTCTGTCATTTGGCTTGTAAATGGTCAGAAACTTGGTGAATATCTCCCAGCTTTGGTGTATTCATTTTTTTGAACGTTCATATGCATTTTTTGGTTAAATCTTTTTTAAAGACAAGGGTGCAGTTGATTGGCAGCAGGTCGTTACACCAAATCAGTAGCTGAAAATTGGTTTATTTCATTGTGGAACAGAATGATGACATCATCTGCATTGACCTGCACACTGATGCTAAAGTCTTTATTCTTATCGTTTGCATTGTGTTGACTGCAAACACAAAAACACACTCACAAAAAAATAAGGAAGTTTACATTCTAATATAATGTACTGTTGAGTTAAACCCACTCTCATATGTATGCGCCAATGACTAACAAGATAATAACTACCCATTACACCGCGGAGGGTATTTCAGTGATATGACATGAAAGGCTGTGAGGTCATTATGTCAGCTAACACTCACAGTCATGCTTTAGGTCTGTAATAAGAGTCATAATTCTCAGGGAGTTCTTGCTCCATCATTTGTAGCATCCATTAGAGGAAGCAGCCACAGAAGGCCTGTTTCTCTTTAATATCCGCCTCCAGTCTCACTGCTATTAGTGAAAAATGTTATCAGCTCATGTACACAGACAAAGGCTGGGCTTCCACTGCAGGGACTGGAAGTGCTTTCAGTGAGTTTCATCCTAAGATACCAAAACTGAGCTCAAGGCCAACAGCTGACTAATGCGTCTTACCTAAGCGAGTCAGACAGAGAACAATGTTATTTCATGTGTTTTCAGCTTATCTGTCAGAAAAAAAACTGGTGTGTCATTGTTTGTGGGATTACATGAGTGTGAAGCAAGGCGAAACAGATTTCCTGTTCAAATGAATATGAATGTGAAATCCGTGATTACGGAAACTGATTACAAAGCATTTACTCAGAACTATCAAATGCGATTACTGAAATTTTTTTAGTCATCTACTGCGTCTAACATGTCTTGGCAATGAGAATCAGTCGTCAGGCCAACGTGTAGGAACAAGCAACAGCCGATCCTAAAACACAGCGTTCGGGAGAGTTTTGACGATGCGCGGTGTATCAATGCCCGTGGCTTCACAACAAGCAAACCAATACCGGTAGTTTTTGCAGCCACAGTGAAAACAAAGTCAAAAGAAGCCATTAGTCACTTACAGCTGTCATTTAGCTCTCAGATAAAAGCCACTTAGTCCCCTGAGTAAGACCATTACTCTGATAATAGCAGCCCTTTGAAGCAGAGGAGAGGCAGTAAAGAACGACCAGCGCACTTCCTGCCTCACACAGGTCACCGGAAAACTGCTCGGTTACATGAGTGTGTGTCCGACTGTGACTGTCAGAGTTGAAGTGTAAAATAATGTTATCAGTGAATCAATCCTCATCCAAAGTGAAATGTAACAGTTGTTTTAGATAGTCATTGCAATATGTATATAATATATAGAGTAACAGTGTAACAATATATGTAGATATTGATTTAGGGGGAAATTAATGGACATGAGGTCCGATAAACTGGTAAAGCAATGCTAATCATTGTGCACGACTTGCCACGTGGCTGTTATCAACCTGCTCTCATTTCAAGGTCACAATACAGATGTTTTGCCACGCCCCCTCAGTGTCTCATACAGACGCACAAGGTACAGCTTAGCATCTGCACGAGACTGCCACTGGTTTGGTTTAAGAAAAGATCTTGCTCTGGGTTGAAATAGGTATGTTAAGTTACGCACATACTTTACTTGTGCGTGCAACATGACAGTGCAACATGTGAGTTGAGAGCAAACAGCTTGACTTCCTGTGTTTGAAAATACCCAGAGTTGTGCAGCCCATAGAGCGAGAACAATATAATCATGTGGCTCTCCTCAAGTGACACTCAACAAAAATTTACCCACCATTTAACCGAAGCTTCTTTCACAATGTAAGCATCGTGGACAAATTAATTTTGGGCTGCAGTGCTTCACGTGACGATGTAAATACAGGGTTTAACCACTATGACAGCTGGCTTCAAAGCCTGCCGCTCTTCCTGGGGGCTTGGTATAAATCAAAGCCTTAAGCATCCTATATTTCCCATGATGCAACTCACTAGTGTCTTTCTAAATTCTCGTGTTCTTCAAACTCCACACATTCAGTTTGAAATGCAGGCTTTCCGTTCAATATGTCATAGCTGTGCCTGAAACCATTCCCTCGTTCACTTCTCCCTATATCATGAACGCCAAATTGTTTACCCGGTGGTGAACATCGCACAAAAGTAACTCTCTCATCCATAAACTGCCGTGGAGATTGTCAGTAGAAAGTATTGGACTTTGCACGGGCCAACCCCATGACACGCGATGTACGAACGTTAGTTCAGGAGGTGAATTTCTTGGCATCAGAATTGTGAAGTTGTTAAATAAGATGGATGTCTCTCAAAGGACATTACATATTTCATACAAAATTATATGTGGAGCAATCACTCAGGCCGAATATTTAATCCCATGTTGTCTTGAACACTCTGAAGATTATTAGTCATACCATCATCCTTGACAGATTCTTATGTTGAGTAAAGAAGTGTCAACTCATCACCAGAACAACAGGGACTGAGCACTTGTTCTGCAATAATTGATGGGCAAATACAGACTTCTCTGTTTTTGATTATTTTTCTGGTTCGCGTTTTTTGTGTGCAATCGAGGGAATAGAAATCAAACTGGGGTAGTGATGTTGTGATAACATTTATTTTTTTAAAGCTCATAAATCATGTTTTTTTTTTGTTGTGCGCTCAAGGAAATATGAATCAGACCCTGCTGCCCTGACGCTTATCCTTTTCCACAAATAAACTCTTCAGCTACAGTTGAAGCACTCTGACAAGTTGTTGATCATAAATCATGGCTTCTATAGCACTAAAATATATATGATGGTAACTAAAACTGTGGCTATAGAGCCAGTTCTGCTCTAAATCTAAACGGTACTGAGAAATTAACAACATTTGAGCACCTAGTTTGTTGATATTCTGTACTTCAGGTAAATTGTATGAATAAAATTAACATGTACGTTATAAAATAAATACTAACTGGGCTTTGAACTAGATTTTTCATTGTGTGTTCTCCAGGAGCAGTTGACCCAAATGTGATGGTGGTGTGGTATTTTACACAAGTGACAACATGGTAACACTAATGTGCCACGAGCACATCACAGCATCCTCTGCTCTCAGCAAGTGAGAAAACTGTGATCGAACCTCATCATCATCATCATCATCATCATCATCATCATCTGTGTGCTTGAAACCACTTAAAGCATTACTTTCATTTGAGTATACAACTAAATTAATGTAACCATAATTAACTTTGATTTAATTACATTTAGAATTTATGTTTGATTTTATTTTTCAGTTTATGTTCATTGGAATGAAAAAACTACATACTGCATACAAGAGTTGGCAACAATCTATTGTGTAACGCATGTGAGCATGAACAATAGGCTATAATTAAAACATGTACATTAATACCTTCGATCCTGGTAAATGACAGTAAGCAGCTGAATACAATTTTAAAAAACATGTTTCTAAAGACCATCTAACATTATTTCACTTTGTTTGCTTTATTGAAAAAGAAAGAAAAAGATACAGTGGCAAGTGACCAACATACATAATGTCACCCAAACTTTTGTGAAGCACATTACAAACAGCTGATGCCAGTCAACCAGTGCAAGTGCGGCTTCTGTGCTCTGTCTGTACCGACGCTTTGTTCACGCTTTCAAGCTCAATCAAATACTTTGAAAAATTGTAAGATTGTGGAAAAAAAGGCTACGTTTGAAGGATTAAAAACGGAATTTAAACAAATGTGAATTGACGGCACAGTCTGACGGTGACCTCAAAGGAAATGTGCCTGATGTTGCATCTTTAGCTCCCTCCGTTCAGGCATGCATCGCGTTACGTAAATGTTTGAAAATGAACACGTTGGTCTCACGTCTAGATAAATACCACACACGTCTGAATTGGATGCCTTCAGAGAAAAATATAAAGCCCACCTCGCCTTTTTAATAGCACCGCCATAAATGTAATCCTTTATATTAGGTGATTCACAAAGATGAAGTGGATAGATGAAGTCATACCTGAAAACGCCTAAAAAAATTACATTGTTAATCTCTGCTGAAGTGTGCTTCCAACATTAACTCTGCTGCCACTTACTACCTTTTGCCTTGTAATATTATAATCTCTCTGTGCTGCCATGTTGCAAACATATGGAGCTGTTGTTAAATGCTGCTCATTGTCCTGTGAGGGGGGCATGATGATTGAATACATGTCAACTGTAATTCTCACAGGCTGTGGCCCTGAGGTCTGCGTGACCTCAAATATCACCAAGCGGAGACTGAGACCTAAGGATCTGGAGGACGGGGGGCTGCTGGAGGAGGAGGAGGAGAGGGATGGGGGGGGGGGGGGGGGGCGCAGCGGAGATCGTAACAAGAGATTAAGATAGAGGGAAGTGAATGGAGAGAGTTACCCTTTAAAACTTTTAAATTACTCCCCTAATTCTGCACGGTGGTCTGGTCTTAAAATCACCATGGTAACAACACCACAACAAAACGGGTGGGGTATCCCTCTCCAGACCCTCTTTCCCCACTCTTGCTGCCTCTTAGCACGCACTTTCTACTTTCACTGATGCATCCACATCCTGCCACAACTCCCTGACGAGAGCACACACACACACACACACACACACACACACACACACACCCACACACACACACACACACACACACACCCTGAGCAAATCAACACCATCCTGATTGCTTCAATCTTCTGCTCTTCCGCTCTTCATTTTCTGTAATACGCCCTGTGAAAGTGAAAGTGCAGTGTTGTGGCCAAGCTGATGTTTGTGTGAATGTGTATGTGTATGTGTGTGTGTCTGTTTGTGTGTGTGTCAGTACATAGGTTCCATCCACAGACGATAGCAGCTGACGAGGTCACCGCGGCATCACTGGAAACTCTGAGCCGGCACTCAGAGGAAGGAGGGAGGAGGAGGACGAAGAGGAAGATGCTTTCCCCTCAGAGTTCAGAGGTCATTTTTTATCCATTACCAACATTGCTCCACCTCAACCGACCGTCTGAGTGGAGAAAGAGATTAAAGTGTGCGAGGTCGCAGACAGCGTCCATGAGTCTGATGTATTTTTAGCAGCTACAAATGAAGAACTGCACTTTTTTTTATGTTTCTCCTCCTATTGACGGGTCTGAAAACATTTAATGTGCAAAAATAGAGAAAAAACAATCGTTACATTGATGTGTATGTTGCATTTTGCTGCTGTAGATGTTTAAAGTTGCACTAATTTTACTAGCGCTACTACTACTTTGTATAATGTCGGTTGGTTTAATGTACAGCAATGTGTCATCAAGATCATTATTTGTTGGAAGCACCAATGTGGCTCAACAAGACCACAACTTACCCCATCGGCCGCACACCACTGTGGCTGTTTATTCACACACTCTAAACTTCATTCACAAAAACATGGCGCCGTCACACCCTGCCTTCTAACCACCAAATGGCGTTGACGTTACCATAATTATACTACAGCGACTTAAAGAGGTGAGTCAACGCTCAATCAGCTTGCCATAAGAAAGGTAATTAATCAAAGTCCCGTTTCCGAACAGTTCCTGCTGAACACATTGCAAACAGGTTCTGGTGAATTGTGTATTCGAGTCTGTTGAAGAAAAAAAAATAAGCCAGTCACTGGAGTGGCCGTAGCTGAGGCCAAAACCTCAAGTGGAGGAGCCTGACAGATGGGCAGGCTGAGTGCGGTCCACTGCAGGCCTTTTAGCCCATCTTTAGGACACAAAATAGGCCATTGGGATGTTGAAGAGGAGAACTGCATCTTGGCGGATGAACACATTGCTATCTGGGACATTGGACTGCAGGAGACCAGGCTGGGACGTCAGCAATAAAACACTCTGTCCTCGTCTAGGAGCGTCCTGTGAGAACCAGCTTTCCATGTAGTTGAAAGTACCTGCCTCTGAGATGTAGAGGAGTAGAAGTATAAAGTACTCTGATGAAATAAATGGAAAATATAAAAAAAATGAAATAGAAAGACTCTAAAACTCTTAATGAATATATACTTCAAGTACCAAGTACTTTCAATGTGCATAAGTAGTACTAGAGTAAGTGTACTTAGTTGCATTCCAGCACTGATATTCATGTCCATTTATTTACTGTATTAGATCAGTGATTGTGAAAGGAGTTGTCTTTAGATGTGTGTTACTGAAAAAGAAGAAGATAACTGGGCCTTTATTCAACCTGCTTCCTGCCATCTTCACCCTCGACAATCTCGTCCAGCATCAGAAACTTGTTGGAGGAAACAAAACCGCCCTGGCTGACTGATTATGCTTTTTGTGGTCCCTTTGTGGTATTTTTCAATATCTGACTGTGCTCTGCTGTGTACAGTGTAGTTACATCAGCTGTGATGAAAACTACAGCATAGCTTGATGCAAAACACTCTTAAGCTATGCCATAACCTCTTAACACACAACTTTAAATACATATTTCCAGTGCAGTTTGGAATGTAGAACTTTACTTTACCCAAAAGCATTATTGGTTTTCCCTTTCCATTATCACTTTCTTTTTCACACTGGGGTCATATATCAGAGCTTTCACCAAGTGTTGACAGGGCAAACTGCTGGATCAACTTTATGACATTCAATCAGCTGACGTTCACTTAAAACTTTTCTAGACAAGTTCCAGCATTAACCTGGGTATGATAGGATCACAATTTCTCCTTCTCCGTTCTGTACACATTTACCTGTGCATACTGAATCTATTAAAGTCCTACATAACAGTAAAATCGACTGTTTGCTGGTGAGACAAACTCATTGCTTGACTTCTGCCCCTATTAGCCTATTTCTTCTTAAGGACTGATTGCGTTTTTGGGAAGGACGGCAGAGGAGATAGCCCCCATTTTCCTAAATTTGGGAAAATCACAGCTTAACATACAGCCCTCCAGAGAGACGTGAGGAAATCATAGACTGAAGGTTGCGACGTATTTAAGAGCAGAGACACATGGTACCAATTGGACCTACACTTCTGCTGTAACTGCTGAGGAGAGAGGGAAGGAGCCCGGCATGGCCCAGCTCTGTGTGTGTTAGTGTGAGTGTGTGCTTGTGTGTGCTTGTGTGTGTGTGTGTACTGGATCGTTTTATACGACTGGGTCACGCCCCAACTCAATCCATTTTATGTGTGTGTCTGCACTTGTGCATTTGTCTCTGACATAATCCCACCAGTCACAAGACCCGATGTCAACATCCAATCAGTGGCCAGTTTTTGGTGGTTTTCTGATTGAGCTGTCTTGAAACTGCACTTCACGCCCTCCAGCCACGCCTTGAGACTGCGGTTAAACTACACTGTGCTCTGATTTATACCACCCACCCGTTCAACTACACTCAATCAAACTTTAAGCTTCCTCAAGGCCTATGCCTTGGACATGCTCATTTTAAACATCTGACCCAGTTTAAACCCAAGTGTATCGAGTGCACTTTTAACACCAGAAAGTCATATTTCTGAGGACACAAGCTGACATGTGACCCCTACAATAAATCCAAATGATGAAATGTGTTACGCTCATATAACAAGCACACTGTAACTGTATGAGAGCAACAAACAAATCAAATGTGTTGGGTGTGCATTACAAACTTACTTTGTGCTGTTATAAAAGCACACAGTTTGGAAAAGTCAAGAGAACACATGAGATAAAATTGAGGTTACATTGTTGGAGACATTCAACTCACGGTGTCGATGCTTTGATAGTAGCATCCACTGCAAAGTAACCTTACATCATTGCAGTTGCCAGGAGGTGCTTGGAAAGATGAGTATTTCAGTTATATAAATCTGTGACATGTCAGCCTAATTAGGAAACAATCATAGATTGGTCAGCTAAAGATAATATATAAATGGTTTAAATATTTTGCTAAACATTCTAGATGAATAGCTAAAGTAGATAACTAAAAGTAATTTAGAAATTGTTGAAATAGTTAGCTAAGACTAATGGATAAATGGTGGAAGCACAAAGCTAAAAGTATCCCAGTGGATAAATGGTCAAAAAACTAGCTATAAGCTATGTTAATGGCTGAAGTTGTAAGCTAAAAGTAATGGATACATGGTTGGAAAACTAAGCTAAGATCTGGGAAAATGGTTGAAATAGACCAGTAGCTACAAGTTTTATTGTCCTAGTAAATGCTTGAAATAGTTAGCTGTTTAAAGAGTTAGTAAAAAGTAGCCTAATGGACAAATGGTTAAAAAAGTTAGCTAAAAGTTATGTATTAAAATATTGATAGAGGTTTGAAGTAGGGCTAAAAGCAGTGAATACATAGTTGACTAAAAGTAGTGAATAAATAGTTGAATTATCCACGTTATACTACTACAAATGCTAATTTGAGTGACCTAAACATTGCCAGTTGAACTGGATGAAATCTTATTATTCACCTCCATATAGGCTAGTGAGGGTGTTACATAACATGCAATTTCAAATCAGTTCAAAGAAAGATGTTTAAAACACATGGGAACCGCCGTCGTAGATTAGGTTGCATCACCGAGGGGATGATGAGAGATGGTCCGGGGTTTAAAGAACTTCACATCAAAGAGGCCACTGTAAGATGAGTAAAACAGCACACACAACCACACATGTACACAGTATTTAAGGTAAGAGGAGCAAGAGATGAGAGCTTCCCAGTTTTCAGCACCATCACACACCTGCAACCTTTCATCCCCACATCTGAGGCTGAAATAGTCCAATGGTGCAATTGTGCAGTGCCCTAAAGACAGCTGAGAGTGATGGAGCTAGAGGCTGGGACACAGTAAGGGCTGATGATTATGGTTATAGAAATCTGAATGTATTTTCTATGATCTGAGCTTGTTGTGTTCTTTAAAACTTTTGCAATGTTGTCATACTCTTGTTCTAGATAGACCATCACATTTACATTACGTAATTAATTCGATCATCTCACTGATATCATGAAGTTTCCTTAACAATCAGACTCAAAACCTGAACAAAGTCGGGGACAGTTCAAGGTGGAAAAACACATCAATGGATACTATAGAAAAACGATAAAAAAAAATGATAAGTAAATAAACCATCAGCAGGAATAAACATTTATTGACCAGTTGTCTCAAAGCTCATGAGGAGCCAAGTTGCATACAAGACATTGAGAGCATTTAATTTTACTATGTTGACTGTTGTGTCCTGTGACATCATCACCCTCATGAATGAACCTGAGCAATTGGCTGCCACAAAAATTGCTTCCAGGTTTTCCCTCACTTGCGTCCCTTTCTTGCGTCTCAGTATCTTCCGAAGGAACGGTAAAAGGAACAGAGATGATGAGACATTTTTTTAGAGAATGAAACGTCCTCTCATCACTCCAGGGATGTTGTGATGTGTAAGATCGGTCTGATCAGTGTGTTTAAGCACTCATATGATGGCTCCTCGGTCCTTGAAGCAGATTTAAGAGCTTTTGGACAGCCTTCAAGACGGCAGCCCAAAACGACTCTCGACTCAAGTCCGGATCAAGGAACAAGGGTTTATCACATAAGTGAATTGGGATATACCCTTGATATTCATCAGCCAAGTTTCCTAACTTTACCTGCTGATCTAATGAGGGCTTTGAAGTCAAACTAAAAGCTTGAAGCGTTTTGAGTAACTCTCTGCAGGAGGTGCAGCAATAGATATGAATCATTTTTGGGAAAAGCGCTGTTAATGTGTTTGTACAGCAGATATGACAAACCTAAACCTTTAATGTCTCTGTTGCAATATGGGGTTAAGGGCTTTGGTCGAAGAACTACTGACAGAGGTTCACATGGGAAGAGCATCACTCATCCAGTCCCAAACCCATAGAGTTTTCTTTGAATCGGCCCGTATATATTGCTCATGACGTCGCGGCTACGCTTTGGTTGAGGGGTGATGGTGGTGTCAGTGTGGGGGATTTGTGTTCAATCTCAGGCTGCCATACTGGATAAAGCAAAAGTAAAACAAACCTCAGATTGACTGTGTGACATTTATTGTGAACACAGGCCCACAGCTGAACTATACCTCCCAGGATAATTGCTCAATATATTCCCCAATGATCTGCTGCTGTTTCCTGCCTGTAGAGTCTCACAGTGGTAGACACAGTGCGTGTGTAGAGTTTATGTGTTCCCATATGGATATTCTGACAACACAATAGGTGTGTGGCGCAGTACGTCAAGTTCTATGGAAATGAACTTGACTTACAGCAATTTTCATTCTTAGCCTACAGGGTCTCGTGGCTACTGATAAATATTAGCGTCGACAGCAAAATGGCAACAAGAGCACAACTTTTATAATGTTGTTGGCATGTTCAGATTTGACCATTTGCTCCCATCTGCCCTCGCTGTTTCCTGAGGGAAATGCCCTGATACTCAAACAAGCAGATAAAGAAAAGTCCCAAATGACTTGATTGGACACCAAAATATATCTTACTGTCCTCCAAGTAGTATTTCGAAATGTGTACATTGCCATGGATGCTATTTATGTTCGGAAAATCTCCTTTAAGTACTCACTGAGGCCCTCATTTTGAAAGTTTCCCATGATGCCAGTGACACGTTTCTTCTACACCATGTTAACTCTACGTCCCCTTCCAGGAAGCCTTTAGGTCTGCACGTGATTGTGTATTTCCTTCTTTAAATAAATACTTGTAAATGAGCTCGTACAACAGTCAAGAAGCCAATAGTAGAGGTCTCATTTGGCTCCAAACAGTATGTGGCCCCTGTGACAATAATGACGCTCACCGACTGGTACAGTCAGGGGGAGACCCTCTGGAGCTTGGAAACAGTGTGTTTTTACAGCACCATACATAAACAATGCAGGTCTACAGGGGGTTTCCTACAGGCCCCGTTTCCATTCATCACCTGAACTTGTATACACTCACGTTCTGAACGTGATGTTTTACAAACAGGACGCTTATCATGTGAGTCTGTAAGAAATATGACGTCGTTACGAGGAAAACCATTTGGGTTCAAGTTCATATTGTCCAGATCAGTCATTTTTATTCATAGAGCTCATAACTACAGCACACAAGTTCACCTCAACGGGCTTCAGAATGTATACAAGACTCAATTCGGGTGAAGGGACATTTGATTTCAAAGTCATGATCATCAATTCAACAAAGTGAAGTCACACACACACTGACCTCTTCAACCTATCGCTGTTGTATCATTGAATGCTCACCTTTAAGCAGCGGAAATACACTTTACATGTAGATTCAAGGGCGTCACTTTGTGTTGCGTCTTCAACATATGCAATTTGCAACAGTGCAATGAGGGGGTTTAATGAGGTCAGTAGATAATTATTGCGGGAGGCAACAAATTTGGTCTCGTTTGAGTCGCCATTTCTTGGTGCAAGCAACTTTTTAGCACTAGTGTTGCTTGCAGCATGTCAGCATCCAGAGTGTGAATGACACCTATGTGTAGATATAATTTGAAACCATTTGGTGGGTTTTTTTTCATTATTTGTGTCACTTAAACAATGAGATTACTTTCACCTTGTTTTATCATTTTTCAGTGAAACAAGGAGTCGACACAGGCCTATGTTCAAATTAGTGTCATCATATGTATTGATATATATATTTAATAATGTCCTGCAGTGTATATTTCAACTTATCAAATGATATATTTTAAATTATTTTCTAAAAATACCATATATTTAAAAAGAAATACAAAACATAACCTTGTCAATTATGCTAAATATATTTAAGTCATATGTTTTTAAATACATATCAGTATATCACTTGTAGTATTTGAATGTACAGTTATCATATTAACATGTATTTTTGATATATTACAATATGCAGTACGCTTGTTCCGTATCTTAAATCCTCAAATGTGCATTAACCGATTTGATCCAAAGTGAAGATGCGAGAGTAAAAATCCTTCAATGAGCAGAACAGACTGACTGGGTTCACGCATACACTAATGTTCTGAGATAACCATGTATTCCCAAAAACATCAGCTTTTCATAAACCGAGGAAATCACCCCTGTTTTCAGCTCGATGGCTTTTTGAGACATTCAAATGAAAATTTTCTTTGCACACCGTGAAGAACATTTACTCCTCCAGGTTATCCAAATAATTAAAATTCACCATATTTGGAGACGTGTGGTTTCCACTGGACAACAATGCCTTTGTTTCCTAACCATAGACTTTTCCAGGTATTGCGGAGGAGTTCCTGATAATGACGCCAAACGCTTCGTGACTCACGGTGGCCGGACTAACGAGTCCTGATTTTTAGTCGGATACTCCCTTTAGATTGCCTTTCAGGAGGAGCTACTGTACATTGTAGTGCCTGCTGACCCTCTGTTCTGCATCACACAGCACTGCCTGCTGGACAAAGTTGGGAACTGCTGAACTAGCGAATCAATGAAATGACTGAAATTCCATAACATCCAAACTCTGGCTTCCACGTGCCTATGTGCGCCTCTTGACTGTAGATGACTGTACAGATTCGCATGCTGCTTCCAGCTGTTCTCTCAGTGTGTAACTTCTCTGTGGACGATTTTCTCTTAATCATATGAATAATTCTCAATATGAGGCAACATTTACAGGCTTGATGTAAAGATCAGACCTGGGGCCAGTTGTCACACTGTATACAGGCTAATTGAAGACTAAACGTGTAGGTTTCACTGCCTCTCAGAAACATGCCATATTCCTGCTCTGAATGGGGGCATGGACATCCAACCTCTCTCTCTCTCTCTCTCTCTCCTACCTCAGGAGTTTGAATGAGTTTGGATGAGTGAGTCTCTCTCTCTCTCTCTCTCTCTCTCTCTCTCTCTCTCTCTCTCTCTTCTCCTCTCTGTCGCTCCTCCTCATGCCCCCCAAACCATCCCCTCTTATTAAAACAACACGCCAATCTGTTGCAGCCCGGTAAAAGGGGTTTGGGAGCCGCAGCAGCCATAAAGGAGACTCCGCACACACACAGCCGTCTGGAAGGCATTAGACAGCAGCGGCACAGAGACTTTTTGGCCACTTCTCTGCGCTCTGTGTAACCTGGATGCTCGGGGAAACTAGACATACTTACCTACACGCCCCTCAAGAACCCAAAAAGGTCTGACTCAGATTTGTTAGGAGTCACTGCTGGAAACTTTTTTTTTTCTTCATCTTCTTCTTCTATGTCAATATGATTGACGCTGACAAAGTTGATGGCTTTTTTTGTTCGTTGTAACTTTTAGAAACTTTTAAACAATGAATGAAACTGTCAGAAGTTGATGGAGAAAGATGTTTATCATCCTCGCGTAGCTCCTTTTTTATGTATACTTTTTTACATGAATGATGCCAAAGATGACTGACACGATGCTTGTGTTTGTACACCTCAGATGCCTGCGGTGCACAGTTAATGACCGCAGACAGACTGTTGAGAACTAGAGAAGGCGAGAATATTCTTGAGCTCATCCAGCTGAGCAAACTGACAAGGAGCCTGCGCGAGTCTTATTTCATTTTTTTTCCTGATTAATGAGGACCAATTTCAGCGGATTCATGAGACTCAAACAAGTGTCCTCTGAAACTTTGTCGAGACTTTTTCTCCCTGTGGAGCGGTACCAGAGCCGCCGGAGTTGACCGCATCCTTTCTCAAGGACGAACGAGAGGAGAACAGCTGATTCAAGGTAGGCGGCCAATGGCCATTTGGTCTGGTGACGACGCAGCCTGCTGACAGACAGTGATAGATGTTGCATCAGAAGACTGTAGTGGTTAAGACGCTAATTAATTATTTTTAAACTCGCCAAACTCTCGCTTAACACAACTATGACGAGGTTTCCGTCATACTTTAAATAATATGGTTGCTGTGCAATATTTAAGCTCTGTAAAGGAAGTGATGCATTAAATTTGGGTTCATGCCAGCTGTCACTAGCGTAGCTTTTCGTCTTCATGCGTCTTAACGCGCCCTGCGTAAAAACGCGGATATCTTGTACGGAACGTTTGAAGTTGACAATAAATTGCGATATTTCATTGCGATCATTTAAAATGTTATTACTTAAAAAATAAGAAAACATGTGTCTCAAAAATGTAATTTGTCCAAACTTGCATGAAAGTATGCAATCCTCCTTTTCCAGATGTGCCAGCTTTGCGAAATTCGCCAGGATAACTTCACACAGTCTTTGCTGAGCCAGTTATTGTACCCTGAGAATAAACTAAATTGATGACGTTACAAGCCGTACGTCATCCTTTCAGATTCGTGAGCCAATGGGACCGCTGGATTTGGGCACGTTCAGGAGTGCCTCATGGTCCAAGGGCGTAATTTGATGCCCGGTGTGAAAGATCGCTCTTTACGCACACGGTGTTCAAGAGTAAATTAGGAAATATTTCTCAATGTATTGCTGTTTGCTAAGTAATGGCATCAGAAGTGTACTTTATTGAAATACTTAGCAGTGAATCCAGCCCCTCCCAAGTTCAGACCAGTGCCGTCCATGAAATGCATGCAAACATGACTAAAAGCAGGTGCCACTTGAACAGCGAGCCCTCAGAACATAGGCTAATGATTACAGATGTCTTGCAAGCTGTTGGCATTATAACTTCCACATATGCACCCCTACTCAAACACATTTCAGACAAATACCCGAATGCAAATGAACATCTGTCACACTCCTCTGACATACTCTCTTCCTCTACCCGCCCACTCGGACCCATCAATGTGCAGATAGACATAAAAGCCCACGCAAGGAATGCCCATCTGTGAGTTGGTTGTGGAAGCTTTCCTGTCATTTACCAATGATATACAGTACGGTTTTTATCCCACGCGTGGAATCTGCTTCCCACTGACCTGGGTTATCTGTTCTCACACGGTGGAGGCTGATGTCCACCTGGAAGGAGTGAAACATTTAGTCCACTGTCAGTGTTCATATATCAGTGAGAGAGGAGAGCCCGCTTTATTTCACGTGGGGGCTTAAACTTGCTGGCTTTCCCAACAGATCCATTAGATTTCATGACATCTATTTCTTGTTCTGCGGATGCAGGAACAGCTGCAAAGTCCCACTTGATCCTGTCAAACTGATACAAACCTGTATCCTGGTAAAACTGTACATCTACAGAAATGTTTACAGCAGCTACCTGACTTAAAGTGGCAGCTTAAGGACATATGTAAGTTATTTGTGTAATCAGTGCGTGTTTGGACCTTCTGTCAATGCACACACACATCCAGACTAATACCAACATACTGCCTCTAATCTCAGCCCTCGAGGGAGTTCCTCTGCCGAGCGTGGGGCTCAGAGTGCTACTGTAAGGAAGGCAATCTGTCTCCGCTGCCGGCCCACAGCAGAGATTTAACTCTGCTTCAGAGTTAACATTTGGGCAGTCCGTGGAGATGACGGAGATCTGATGCCTCACAAAAGGGATGAAAAGACACATTTTTTGGCACTCTTCAGTGGGTGACAGGGTGATACAGTTTACTGCACCCTCATTGCTACAGGATGTGCTTCCACGCAGCTCACACACAGCAGTTTACTACCTCGCAGAGGAAGGCATTCCACGACTGGTCCCCATTAGGGCTCACAACAAGTCTCACGTGCCATTACTGCTCACAGCGAGGGGCCGTCGGTCCATAGGGCCTCGAGGCTGGCAAGGTATAACTACTTAAGTCAGGAGAGAGAGAGCATTATGTGAAGCCCCTCCCAAACACACACCACCTACCACCACCTACCTCATCTATTCTGCATTAATGCCACAGTTTTTTCCAGGTTCCCTCGGTAAATCAGCAGTGAAGCGGCACTACAGCCGACCAGTAAAAGTGCAAATTTGGATGTCAGTGAGGTCCTGTGTTAGATTCCCACTACCTCATACTGAGTAACGGTCTCACAGGGAAGGCTCATGCCAATGTTAATGCATAGTTCCAGGCGTAATAGTGTACCATAAAGTAGCCCGGGAGCTGCGTAAAGTAAGTAGCCGCACAACATGCCGTCGTTCCTTTCTTCTCGACACCTCCAACCATCTCTTTGTTCATCTGCTCTGGCCGGCTCTGGGTTCTCTAATCTGTAATCAACTGTGATAATAGAAAGTGCTATCAAAGAAACGTTCTCCCCATGTAGGGTGGAGGCTATTTTAGAGCTCTGCTGATAACAGTGAGTCGTCAGATAAGAGGGAGCGTTTGATCAGTGGATGACAGAAGCAGGCTTGGATTCACGAAAGGAGCTTTAGAAACTTTTCGTGGCAGAAAACGTGTTCTGTTTGAAGTAGGAGAAACCACACAGAGGGACCAAAAACTGCCGTCAACGTGAAGTATTGCACTGCAGTGTAGGGAAGAAAACCAAATAAATAACCAGACAGAGGAGCAGCTGTGCAGGGAGGCATTCTCGACCCAGCTACATCTGTAATTTGGCCGAAAGTCTTGGAGCCTGCCACAGTGGCGTAGGTCCAGTGCCTCAGCTGGCAGTGAGCGGAGCCAAGTCCACCACCGTGCCTCCAGTCTCCTTCCCCCCTCCACCTCCTCCTCCTCGTGGTGGCTGCCATCCCTCCCCCTCTCACTTCCTTCCAGCCCACTTTCTCTCTTTTCTCACTGAGCACTGTAGTCTACTCCTCTCTCCATCTCCCCCTCTGTAGTGCGGTTGCATCTCTGCCTTTCAGCTCATTCACAAAAAAAAAAAAAAAAAAAAAAAAAAAGGGAGGGAGGCGGGGGTGACTCAACTGGAGAGGACGTGCCCAAATACCAAACGGCGTAGTTTGGCTTCGGATCTGAGAATGGATTCACCGCAGCGCGTGACTTCACTGCCCACCTTCCCTTTTAAATTGAGTAAAACTAAAACATGGTGGTATGAAGAAGGAGGTGATGCACAACAGCGAGGAGTAATACGAAACACTCTGCGAAGATGCTGTAACCTTTGTGCCGCTGCCAGTTAGAGCCGCATCACACCTGATTCTAATGGCTTACAGAAGGTGAGGAAATAAAGAGACAGCGGAGGGTGGAGAAGGAGGGAGGATGTAAAAGTCAACCACCTTTTTATGTTGTAACGTTGTAACCCTGCCAGTCGCAGCCTTGTCCACCTGATTCCAATCATGTCGGAAGTAGTGCGGGGCGGCGCAGTGGGTGGTGTTACTGACTGTTCGGCTCTGGTTCTGATAAAGACAACGCTCCCGCAACAACAGCACAGTGCGGCCACATGGGGGGTTTATGAGAGGAAGGGGAAAGAGGAGGAGAAATGGGAGGAGTGAGGAGGGTTGGCCACTTCCTAGCGGTGCCTTTGAAAACTGCCATGACCTTTCAGTCCAGTCAGTGCACAGTTCCATTCATACTAGAGCAAATTGTCAGCGCAGTAAAGCGACTGTTTTTACGATTTTATATCCATATGTTAAGTGGAAATAGACAACTTCCGCCACCTAGCGTTTCCAAGTGGTGCTGTTGCTGTCGCAAATACAGACTGGATTGCTTTTCTTTTTACTTCCAAAAACACGGGACAAAACATGAGTTTATTCATTCATTCAGTCTATAATGGAGATGTAAAAAGACAGATAGAAATAATGCCAGGCTGCCGGGGCGACAGTTGCCAGGCTGCCAGGCCGACTGTCCTTGGGCTGCCAGGCTGACTTTTTCCTTTTGCCTCGCAGTGACAACTACCAACAACACAGGACAAAATATGAGTTTAGTCATTCGTTTAGTCTTTAATCAAGATGTAAAAACAGATAGAGGTGATGCCAGGCTGCCAGGCCCACTGTCACCAGGCTGCCGGGTCGACTCTCCTTACGCTGCTGGGCTTACTGTCCACAGTCAGGCTTCATTTTCATGGCCGATTTCAGGCCAAGTGTCAGACAGATTTGCACAATGAAAGCAAGAGTTTATAGAGAACTGTAGTAAACGTGATGATGTCCGGCTATTGCATCGTGCAATCAACATTTACACCGTTATGATAGAAAACATATCAAAGTAAACATGAAACTTGTCTGTAGCTAGTTTAAATATACAGCATGTACCGTGTGCATTTCACTTTTGCCATCTAATTCTTTTGAGACTCATTTCTATCATTCCTACAGTTGTTGATCTTATATTTGAAAGCATCTCAAGAAAGTAGTCAGGAAGCAGCGAGCCTTGACTGTGTCTCGTCTCAGTCGGCAGCCAACTCCTTAGTCTCTCCCAGCCGCTCCCTCTCCTCTGTCTCATCATCTGCTCAGGAACATGTGAGCCTCTCCTGCGTCCTGCTACAACCATCATGAGGGTCATCTCTGCATTTAATGCTTTTAAAATGCATCCTGGCCTTTTCCAGCCCCGCCCAGCTCTCACACACACACACACACACACACACACACACACACGCACACACACACACGAGTCAACCATGTGCATCGCTTGTTCAGGTTCCAGACTGGGGTGTACTTATCCTTTTCTTTGCATGTGTGTGTTTTCTTTTAGCAGAACATTACCTTTGAGATTTCATAGGTGTGTATGAGGTCAGCACGCCTGGTTTTCCAGTATGCTGACTTGACTGCATGAAGTTTGTCAAATTTTTCTTCAATGGATCAATACTGAGAGGCTTTTAGCAAACTATACAAAATCCCTAGAATGTCTTCATTAGCCTGTATCTGTCATAAATATGCCCTCACTTTTCAGTCTTATGTTGCCTTTGTGCCCGTAGTACACCAGCTGCAGGTGTGAGCTGGCTTCCTCTTCAGAGCAACATTAAAGTTTGATTTGTGAATAAGACTCCTCCGGCCAGAGCTGCTGATTTGTGACTGTAACACTTCTAGCCGGTGTCTGCTGAGTCACAGCAACATAAAGATGTTAGTTATATATTATCTCAGCTCCTCACAGAGCAGCAAACTGTCTTCTTTGGCTCTGCCTCAGAATTATACTGCCTGTGCAGAACATGCAGTAATGACACACACATAAATGCACACACACACATATGGCTGTTACTGTACAAAGACACACACGCTCACAGGGTCTGGCGAGCCTTGTTATATTTTATGTCCCGTCACAGGCCTTGACACCGGAGCACTGCTGACAAGGATTCCACTGCTCTCCTGTGAGTTTAGTTCATCTCTTCCTCTCTGTAGCGGACACACAGTGCACGCACACATATACAGTAAACCTCTTACAGTGTGCATGTACGCAGACCGGCAAACACACACCGGACATATAGTGCTGAGCACACATGTTTGTACATGCTGTACAAATACATGGACCGCGTTCAGCTGCAACAGTGAGACTTAATAGGCAAATACACATCTGACAGTGATCCACGTAACATATGGAGAGTTATTACAGCATGTGGTGAGTCAGCTGACTATACTAAATCACACGTTGAACTTAAGGACCAAAATGGGATTTAGTTCCCCACGTACCAGGATCACTTATACGCTCAATGACAGTACAGTCCAGTGTTAGACTGGATCAGGCACATTGGACCTTTGACGGCTGGATAGAAGATAGATGACAAACACAATGTTACATTTGTGGTAGTTCAATTGAAATGTATTGTAATAACGTTGATGATGCTTTCACTCTGCATCCAACACCATCCACAGGTCGAGTTTTTAATTATTTTTATTTATGACTAAATTCTTCCAAAACTGGTATTCTCATCAGCCTCAGCTATGCTTTGTGTTTATTGCTAATTAGTAAATATTAGCATGCTAAAAGGCTAAACCAAGATTGTGAACATGCTATACACATTACACCTGTTTGCATTATCATAGTGAGCATGTTAGCTAAAGCATCACTGTGCCCAAGTACAGACTCACACAGCCCCTGACCCCCAGCCCCGCCTCTTGGTGGCAACCCCAAGATTTTCAGTTGTAGGGTGCAATGCCTTGCCCAGTGGTGCCTGGGCACATACATATTTTCTCAACTAGTCCAACTAATGTGTAATGATTTTGATAAAAAAAAACATTTAACACAAATTATCAACTGAATGTGAGCAGTTTTGACATTGTGTTACAGAGATATGTATAAAAGTTTCTAGGCCTGCTTGCTGCAAGACTAACTGTGCTAACTAGCTAATTTGTTGTTGCTATTTCTTTTGAGTATGACTTCAACAGGCCACCATTTCTGACTTATTGTACCTTTAACCGGGGTCTTATATCAAGGTTGCTACAATGCCATCCATCCATCATCCATCCATCCATCCATCCATCTCAGTAGAACAGAGACTTGTGTTATTTCAAATAGAGCAAAATTAAGTTTCATTTATTCATTCATTAATTTATTCATCCATTCATTCTCTCTGCTAACCCACCATCTTTTCCCCATTCTCGTCTTAGCATTACAAAAAGTATCCCTGAGACAGAGCCAGTAGGAGTTTGACCCAAGAGACTGTTAATGATGTCAGAGTGAGACTCCAGCCCAGGGTCACCATGAGGTTGGACCCACACACAACCACTCAACAGAGGCCAAGCGATAGTGACGGAGTTCTATCACTTACATGCGCTAAGATACGAAAACAAACAGAGAGCTGGGGTGATATCATCCACATGTGCTAATGGTACCTTTAGCGTGTGCACACACGTCATACAAACTGCGCCAAAGTGTCAACATCCACATGTGTCGATGACACTTTAACTGTCACAGATACTCGTCTGATTAAAGGCATTATCTCTCTGGGGCTGAGGCCAAGTCTGAGTGGCTCGTTTTTAAGCCTGCAGTTAATCTTCCTGCCGTCGGACCTAATTGTTAGCCTTGACATTTGCACTGGATCACACACCCATAAGGGTGTCTGAGGCTCAATGAAGAGCAGAGCGTCCAGACAAGAGGCATCGTCTGACTCTTTTTGCACTGGATCACTTGGATTGACAGAACTGATGTCGTCTGACAGGATTCGTCGGTCGGCAATAAGAAAAGAGCCATGACCTGAATTGAATTGCACAGTTTGGTTTTGTGTTTTTACCCAGAATGTTATGTCATAAATAAAGAAATAGTCGAAAAAAGCAACAAAGGAGTCTGCATGTTTCTCCATGCGTCTGCACTGGTTTCCTACAAGTTCTCCAATTCCCTATTCCAGCTCAGTCACAATCAGGTTAGGTGAAGTTGAAACTGAATCCCCAGGAAAGGTGAGAACGTCTCTGCCCTGGTCATTAATGTATATCAAAATATCCGTGACGACTTCCTGCCCTGATTCCAAATGTTTGTCCAACATAATCCACACCAAATCACTAGGTGCGCACATTCTGATGGCACATTTATGGTGAGACTCGTTTCCTCCTGAGCGGTAGCTGAGTTCATTCAGAGTTGATGCAGGGAGACGGGGTGAAAGAGTTTGTCCTGCGCTACCTTATATAGACGTGAGACTTCGTACACTCACACACACACACACACACACACACACACACACCCACACACACACACACACACGTGCACAACCTGGAGGAGGTCTAAGGTGAAATGCGTTCTCAGCAATTAAAAATGTGTATTTTTACAGACACACACTCCTCTCCCTCTCTTATTATACACTTTTATATGTGTATTAGCGTGTATGCGTGTGTGTGTGTCAGGGGTCTCGTAAATGAGTGGCTGACGTTGAGAGCCCTGCCACGTGCCAGGGGAGGCCTGCTACTCTGGTTGTGGCCTTCTCATCCAACGATCAAATGAACAAGGCATTATGTCTGAGCCAAGGGGTGTGTGTTCGTAGTCCTCTCTCTCTCTCTCTCTCACTCTCTCTGAGCTCGGTCCCTCTTTGCCTCGGCTACTCTCTCAGCGTCTCTCGCTTTGCTTTTTTGCTTTTCAGCACGCTGTTATCTGCTGTCACCCACTCTCTCTTCCTTTCTGTCGCACTCCCTGGCTCTGCCGTCCTCCTCTCCCCCTCTCCCCGACTGGCTTCACAGTTCTTCCTTTTTCTCGGTATTGCTCCCACCCTCCCTCCGTCTTGTGTGTTTAGGTGTGGTGTGAAGAACTTTGCCAAATCACAAACACTGCTGGGCTTTGTATACGCTTCTTTTGCTGGTCCTGATTTACATGTCTTTTCTCGTCTCGACTGGAACATGACGGTTCAATACAAAATGATAGGCGTTGTTTGTGAGATTCAAAACAATTTCGGCCTTTGAAATGCTTTGAGATGCAGCTCAAAATGTCAAAATTGTGTCCCACAAGGGGGCGCCCCGCTGGCCAAGCAACCGAAGAAGAATACTTGGACCTTTTGATGTCCAAGGTTCAAACCCCCTTCCATCTAAACAACTGCAATAAAAAGCATGTTTACCCCAATGTTTAACGCAGTAAATTGTCGTACCCTCCCTCTCTATTCACTGTACATCTTTATGTCAGCGTCTATTCAGTCAAATAAATGATCTCCTTGTCATACTTCGCATGGCGAGTCACAGAGGAGAAGAAGCACACGTGCAGCATTAAAAAGACAATTTCAAAAAGCTCTTGTCTTCTTCTTCCCACGGAGATATAAACAGATGACATCACAGGGTGGTCCGCGCTGCATTGAGCTGGGCTGAGCCACGCTGAGTGGGTCTCCGTTGGTCTGCCAAACAGATGGCGGTAGCAACATAATGAGGGCTGGAAACAAACTTCAGGACTTTGAGCAGAAGATTTTGTGAGGCAGAGCTCGGGGTCCTTTAACAGACTGTCACTCAGAGAGTAGACACAAAAGCATTAGCCCCCACATAAAAGCACACAGAATTGTCCCGATCAGAGTTCCCTCGCAAGGGGCTTGCCTGAAAATGTTTTTGAACCCCCTTTTTTTTCAAAGCAGGAGGAAAAAAAAACCAAAAACAGTAACAGCTTCTCCCAGGCATTTGGAGAGCCCTTGCAGCTCGGACGTTTGGCAGGGGCAGCCAGCTTTTTGGTTAATTAGGTCAAGAAATCTTGTAATGTGCGCCCACCCACATTAAGGAGAGTTGGAACAATCGGCTACTCACAACTGTCTGACATTTAGACGGGGATTTTGGGGAGGGGTAGAAGGAAGGAGAGGGGGCAGGGGGGAGCAAAAAGAGGGGATAAACTTTACTGCTTTCTTTACCTTGGATTGTTGTAATAAAACAAGGTTGTGTGTGCCGTTGAGGAGTATACTGAAAATAAGCATTTCTCATGTTGATTCTTATTAAAGCTTAATAAATCCTATTGTTGATATTGAGGGCAATGTCTGTATGTCTCATTTTCCTTCTCCAAATCATACATGGTCATCTGATGTTTGCATCAAGTCACCACAATCTTGTTCTTTAGTATATATAAAATCCTGTACATTTTGTCCTACATTGACTAAATGTGTCCCCTCTCTCCACATTCTTCCCCTAGATGAGGTGTCATAGAGTCCTTACCTACCTGCGAATATTTGGGACCACCATGTTTGGTGTGTCCCTCCTGGTGGGCATCTCAACGGCCTACATCATGGGCTACCAGTTCTTCACCACAGCCCGCAATCACGTCTCATTCGGCCTGTATGGCGCCATCTTGGTGGTCCACCTCATCATCCAGAGCCTCTTCGCACTCCTAGAGCACCGAAACATGCGGCGGTCCTTAGAGACGCCGATCAAACTGAACAAATCCTTGGCGCTGTGCATCGCGGCCTATCAAGAGGACCCCGCCTACCTGAGGAAATGCCTAGTGTCGGTGAAGAGGCTTACGTACCCGGGGATCAAAGTGATCATGGTGATCGACGGGAACTCAGAGGACGACTTGTACATGATGGATATCTTTAAAGAGATCATGGGACGAGACAAAGCGGCCACGTACGTGTGGCGGAGTAACTTTCACCAAAGAGGGCCCGGGGAGACGGACGAGAGCTACGCCGAGAGCGTTCAGCAGGTCACCAGGCTGGTGCTGAACAGCAAGTGTGTGTGCATCATGCAGAAGTGGGGAGGGAAGAGAGAGGTCATGTATACACCCTTCAAGGCACTCGGGAGGAGCGTGGACTATGTACAGGTACGTTTGTGACACTAGAAATTGACATTAATGGAACTATTAAAGGGTAACTCCACCAGTTTTATATGATATGATAAATTCCCTCTAATGATATCAACCAGCAGCTCAGTTGCACTGTGGGTAATGTAGGCAACAGGTTTGATCACACACAAAGATAGCACTTCATTCATTCTACACATTCTTCTTCCTTTTCAAAACCTGTTGCCTATATTACCCACAATGCAACTTAGACACTGTAGTGACATCACTGGAGGCAGTTTATTAGATATCATGCAGCTTCCTCCGGAGCCTCAAAAGACTCACATATGCAGTCCTACTCCCAAAGACCTGTTTAAATGAGAGGAATACAGGAATTATGAAGGGAATGGTGTAACTGAGAATGACTAGATTACATTCATAAAGTGTTAAACAGATGGAAAAAGAGACAGAAAAGACAGGGGAATGAGCAGTGTCAGTGGTGCCTATTAGACACCATTATATAACAGGTAAGATATTCAGTGGTGTGTGCCTGAGTGTATGTCTTTGTAGATGTACGCACACAGGTAAGACAAGGACACTTGTCATAAGTGTGAGCTGAAGATACAAGGAAAAGGAAGAGAGAGGGAAGAGTTGGCTGGAGGGGGGCCTCTGCCAAGCCAAACATGGGGTCCACAAAGAGTCTTTTGTGTTGCTTTTAGACGGATGGTGGCTGTGTGCATCGTGTTGTGAAGTGTAGCGTGAAGAGGGGCAGCAGTAGCTGATGTCTAAGTGTAATAACAGATCTGCCTCATCTACATGAGTGGTATTCAGAGACAGGGCGCAAGACTGTGTCAAAGAAAGGTTGCATCTCTGTTTTTGAGTAAGATGTATATCTGTAGGGCCAAAAGCTAAATGAACTTTAGGGAAACACTGTTGTCAGAGAAAAATCAGCGAAACAGTAATATTCTCTGTGTATGGTAAAGACACTTGAATTATATCTTTGGAAAAGCCAGTTCCCAAGGGTGTTGGCTCGCTAATGTAGTCTTATAATGCTAACATTGTGTAGTAATGTGGCTTAAAATATAAACAGGAGCTAAACACATTAATCACAGTGCCAAGCTTGGCAACACACACGCTGATGAAGTAGCCTACCAGGGAACCTGTTTTTTATCCTGCTGGCAGTAAATGTTAAAATATGGGCTGTTGTTAAGATAGACAGCATGGTCGTGAATCAAGAGCATATTCTTCTCCACCAAAGTGAAACAATATAACTTATGAAAGAAGAAATAACACACCGTACCCGGCATAAGCACTAAAAGCCACATTTGCTCACTTTAATACACTTTTCATGATACAGCCTTATTTGGTCTGGTATGTCCAGTAGCTAACAGTGGCTAATGTTCGCTACCTTTAGGTCGATACTGTGGATCGGACATAACTGAGTCATTTTGCTGGCTCTTTGACTATTCTCTGCATGTGCAACTGTGACACAGCAAAAGTCACATAGTCTAGATTTAAATGTGTGTCTTTGTCTAAAGAATAAAAGTAATTGAAGGGTTGGGTAGTCTGAGCTGTACATGACTCATGACTGGTCAGTGCCATTTAATGCATTCCTATGTGATTTCTTGTTCTGTGAATGAATGATTGTGTTAAAATAAAGGGAATAATGTCTCTGGGCAAAACTGCACCAACAAATATCAGACTGCCAGGTCCAAAAGGGCCTTAAAGGTCCATCATAAGGTGAGGTAAGATGTGTTTGCTGAAAAATTAAACTGATCAGCTACAAACTAAAAGTGCACTTCTTCCTTTTACACTTTCTATTGGTAAGCACTGGGAACAAATTCATCAGCTAAACTCCACCTTCACATGAACTGCATTATAGTTTTATTGGATGACAAGTGCATTAGCAAATGATAGGTGGCTAATTATTTGAGGAAATAACAGATTCTCTGTGTCATCACCCAACCTACCGGGCCATAGCCAACCCACCAAATGAAACTCTAAATTCATCTATGTTGTTGTAATGTATCTACAGTTTTGGCAAGCTTACAGTTCAGCGTATGTGTTATAAAACGATCATTCTCTGTGGGCTTTGCTGTAAGATGCAGTACTTATTATTGTGAAACAAGGGCTTCAGCACATGGATTCATTTTAGGCTTAGGATTAATGATATATTTCATGTTATAAAACATATAAAGAAGAGAGCTGTCTGTTTAAAAAAAAAAAATCCTTTTGGTTTGGACAGCAAGACATTTTTAGCATTACGTTGACTTTTTTGTCAGGGTTTTTGTTTTACAGTAATAAAATGTACTATTTTGGCGTAAGTATTAAAGTGAAGTGAATCTGTAAAAGACAGTCCATTGGCTAAAACACAAAGTGTCATCACATTCATTTTGTTTTGTAAACCTAAGCTAGTGCTGTTCCTACTGACGTCTTGAGCAATGAAAGAACTGAACTAAAACTTAACTACATCAATAACACAATGATTTATTGAGTTTGCATTACTTTGAGGTTGAAAGCTCTTTGATATGATGCTGTCAAACACCTGCAGCTGCCTACAGCCTGCCAGAAACCTCTTGTTTAAAAGAGATTTCTGAAGAACTAACTGAAATGCTGCCATTAACAATGCCAGCACCCTTTAACATGTAGGGGAAGGAGGGTCAGTGTTGCATGCCTTCTTGCTATTATCAGGCTCTGCCTGTAACAGATGTGTTTTGTTAATAGGGATTTGGACTTTCGGTTTGTTTTCAACACCTGATTTTGTTGGGGAGGAAAAATACCATTTATAGAAGATAATAGAGAGTGAAAAAAACTTATCTGAAAAATGGTGGGTGGGATAAAATTTTAAGCTGTTACTCTTTGTTCCACTGGCCATTTGTTAATCCAACCATTTAAATTTTTTGTTGGATGCATAATCATCTCCCACTTGTTCTGTATCTTTTATTGGCCAACATCTGGACCACCAAACACTTCCCTGATGAAGAAAGACAAACAGGTGGTGGGTGAGAGGGGGAAGATTGATTATGTTACAGACAATTCTAGTCTGGCACATGAAATGAGCATATACTATGCTCACTTTAAATCAATTTCATTTATACAGCCCAGAGTCACTAATTACACATTTTCCTCAAGTGGCTTTAAATTCCGGAGAGCATATGCAATTCTTGATTCAACATAAACTATGGCCCTAAAACACAGGCTAAATCATTGTTTATTTTGTGGGTTTTACTCAGGTGTGTGACTCTGACACTATGTTGGATCCAGCATCATCGGTTGAGATGGTAAAGGTTCTAGAAGAAGACCCGATGGTGGGAGGTGTTGGAGGAGACGTTCAGGTCAGTTATAAATCTCTGAATATTTCCCTATTTCTTGCAAGTGCCAATTTTCTTTACAAACTGAGCCTGTCATATCAATCACATTTATCTTGTTCCAATTCCTACCCAGATCCTGAACAAGTACGAGTCGTGGATCTCCTTCTTGAGCAGTGTACGGTACTGGATGGCCTTCAACATTGAGCGGGCTTGCCAGTCCTACTTTGGTTGCGTGCAGTGCATCAGTGGGCCTTTGGGAATGTACCGGAACTCCCTCCTGCATGAGTTCCTTGAGGACTGGTACAATCAGACTTTCATGGGTTCCCACTGCAGTTTTGGGGATGACCGCCATCTCACGAACAGAGTTCTAAGTCTTGGTTATGCAACCAAATACACTGCAAGATCAAAGTGCCTCACTGAGACACCGATTACATACCTGCGGTGGCTCAATCAACAAACTCGATGGAGTAAGTCATATTTTAGAGAATGGCTATACAACTCGATGTGGTTCCACAAACATCACCTATGGATGACTTATGAGGCCGTGATCACAGGCTTCTTCCCGTTTTTCCTCATCGCCACTGCCATCCAACTCTTCTACCAAGGAAGGCTCTGGAATATTCTGTTGTTTCTACTCATCGTGCAGGCAGTGGCACTGATTAAGTCGTCCTTTGCCAGCTGCCTCAGAGGTAACATAGTCATGGTGTTCATGTCGTTCTACTCTGTACTGTACATGTCAAGCCTGTTGCCAGCCAAAATGTTCGCAATAGCAACTATCAACAAATCTGGATGGGGGACCTCTGGGAGGAAGACAATAGTGGTGAACTTCATCGGTCTGATTCCTATATCAGTTTGGTTCACCATCCTCTTCATTGGGATTATCTACACAGTGATCCTGCAGACTAAAAAACCCTTCCCTGAGTCAGAAAAGATTGTTCTGATCATAGGAGCAGTTGTTTATGCCAGTTACTGGGTCGTACTGTTGACGTTGTATGCAGTGCTCATAAATAAGTGTGGGAAGAGGAAGAAGGAACACTACGATATGGTGCTGGACGTATGAGCTACAGACTACAGTCACCATTTACCACTGAAGTCTCTTTTTTTTTGGTTGTTTCCACTCACACCACGTTGTTGCTACACAAATGGTTTTCAGATGCAGAGCAGCTCTGGAGGCAAAATTGGTTGAGTTCAACCAAAATGGACTTTTTTCAAACTTGAAGGGCAAAAAGTAAATAAATGACAGTGGCTGCTTTTTTGTTCATTCCTAACATAGCATTCATGATCTTGGAACATCAGCATGCTTGCTAATTAGCCTACCTAGATTTATCTAATCCCACATGTCTAGCTGAAGATCAGCTAGTGGAAGCTAACTAGCTAACCTTAATAACTCAGTATGGTAAGATGGAATATATTTAATTTGGTAGCAAGAGTGCTAGGCTTTGTAATATTAGCTACCTCTTACCCATGTCATTTTCACTGGGCTTCAGTCTAACATTTGCAACTGAGCCAAAGAGACTGTGGATTTTTATCTCCAACCATTCGGGTTTAACTTGACCAGTAAGAATATTTTACCTCCAGAGCATCGTTGTGTCTCCAAGAAAAGGTTTGTACACCCTAACTAGGAACAAATCTCATGAGTACTGTCTGTGAGGTTGGCCACTTAGCTAATTAAAATTAAAATTAGCATTAACAAACAGAAAATCCACATGAAGTTCTACTGCATCTGTTTGAGGATTTGTTTTTTCTGGGTGCAAATGCATTGGTGTACCTTTCAGTGTTTTCAAATCTCTTTAAGGATGAGCTACAGTATCGATTTACATGGAGTGAAAGGGTGCAGAAAGGGCTTTAAAATGAAGAGCTGCTCTCTTTTTTTGTTGCATTCATGTCATATGGGAAAGATGCTTCCTTTTACTTTCCAAACTATAAATCTATTTATAATACGTATATTTCAACAGAATATTTTTGTTGTATCACCTAAAGGAACATATTGTAAGATATGGCTAGAGAGTCAGTTAAAAATTCTTAAAAATTAACAAAAGAATGCCTTGGTGGGTCTTGTCGCCCCAAAATTGTAGCCCTGGTGAGAGCTGCTGTAAATCACCTCTGTACTGTATCCCCTGTTGTCAAACGGACCTCAATCGGTGAGGATGTGTTCAGTCCAAGTTCGGTATCCAGCTGTGTTGGCTCTCATATCAGCCCCTTGCCCATGGGGACTTGTGATCCAAGGTCTCAGTCCAGACAAACTGGCTCCACAGCTAACAAAGCCATGAGCTAATTAGCTAATGGTAGCTAGCTACAGGCAAAGATAGCTGGAATGGAGCAGCAGTTTTTCAGTTAAGCAGTCGATATGTTTCCCCCTATGCTTTTGGAGCTTCCTTCAAATTCTGGCCATATTTTACAAATGATACCTTTAACTCAAATCATAATTACAGCTCCCTTTTTTCCTTGGCATTGCTCAGCTATGTGATGCAGGTTGCATTTGGTGAATCCCAAAACATCACTCACTGTGATGCAAGAATGTTGAGTGTGAAAAGGTTTGAGATGCATAAAAATATCCAATCATGCTGTCGAGACGTTAGCGATGCATTGTGCTTGAATGTCGGGACACTTACAAGTCTTATAGGTACTCCCATATGACGTGAATGCAGTATTTTACTCAACGTTTACAAAGTGAAGAATCTCAGACTGATCACCGATTGGTAGATATAATCGCCACTAGATCCGGTGACCAGGTGAACATGTGACCAGAAGAGAGATGGTGTATCATTGCTGCTGTGACTGTTTTGTTTTTACAGAGACAATGCATTTTGTTTTTTCTTTTTAAAGAACAATATGAATTATGTGTGTATGTTGCAAAATGGTTTTTAACACTGTTGTTGTTGACGTGTTATTCCAAGTTGAATGATAACCACCAAGCACACATGGCGGATGTGTTTCAATCCATCGTTTTTTTTTATCTTCCATGTGCCCTTGCTCTCTTCCTTTCTTCACATACTTAATTGAGGGTACTGAGGCTCCATCCCTCTGCTTCCTTGCCTTGTGTGAAACAAATTGCACGGAAAGGAACAAATGTGAGAATTAGACATGAGAGGAACGTACTACCTGATAACAGGAATGTGAATAAGGGCACTCGATGGAAGGGAACAGCATGCTGGAATGAAACAAGTCCTGTGTTTGCTGAAGACGACCGGGAGCAGACATGAGTTTAATTCTTATGCACTTTTATGTCTCTCCAGTCGTCCAGTGTGATGCTTGACATAATCAAGATGAAATACCTCAGTGGTTCTTTTTGCATTGCATCAAGGCGTCAGGATGCCGTCCAAAGACTGATGCATTCTGAAGGTCTCGAGTAATTTATGATCTGTTTATGATATTGAATATAAAAGTGTCCTTTTTTATACGCAGTTCCTTATTAAGTCGAAGCTGGATCTCTCTGCCTTGTCGGCCCTTTGCTGTAGCCGTTTACCTATTGTTACTTTGTATTTTCGATGCATTTTTTATATAGACGTTTTTATTCTATTTTTGCTTAGCTACCAAAGATTCTTTATTTTCACTCATGTTTTTATAAGAAAAATGGGAAAATGTATTTGTTGTGCTTTCAACTGTTCTGACAATGACTTGTATATCTGACCAAACAATGTGAAATTATGAGCTGGGGGTTTTGTCTGCAATAACAACAATAAAAATGCAATTTGTAGGGATAAGTTATTGATTTCAAGAGAGGTGATGAACCTGTGTTTTTGTACTTGTGTGTAGATGGAAAACCAGCCTATTTATGTTTGTAGGATTCTGTACTTAGTAATATGTCCTCTAGTGGACTTGTAAAAACCCTTATGGTTCCATTTGTCTACGCTGCACAAACAATAAATACATTTAGAAGTTATTCTTAATATATACAACATGTGAACACAGTTGCTAGGCTTCAGATCTTTGGCAGTGTCGTGCTTCCTATGTTCACTTCTTGACAATAAAGCCAAAGCAGACTGAAAACCTTTGTCCAAAACGTTTCAAAAAAAGTTTGCACAAAAATGTTTTTTACCTGCAAGTTATGTGTTTGAAGTTGTGAGGTGCCTTAATGAGCAATAACAAAATAGAAAGTGAGTGACACATTTTTATGCCATTTCAAGGAGAGGGTTTTAAACAGAGGTTTTAATGACTGAGACCAATAATTTGAACCATGAAGTTGTTTTTTTGCCAAACTAGTCATGGGCAGTGTTATAAAGCACTTTTGTCTTGTGCCAAATAAAATCAATTATTGTTTCAACTTGCTGGTGTTGGACTTTTCATTTGGTTCCTAATTTTACGAGCACTTGCCTGCGAAGTCCCTACATATCACTACCATCGGACAACACCAGGCCTTCACACTTGGCTCTCTTCCACTCATTGGCCTCCTCCAGCCAGTCTTCGCTGGGAACAGTGAGCTCCAGTGAGACCACTCGCTTCTTGGAAGTGTCTCATTTAAAAGTCAAAGTGAGATAGTGCACCATCCCATGAGCATAATGATAACAGCCCTTACTGCAACTTCAGGGCAGCAATCATCATACTGTTAAACGCTTGTTATGTATTGAGAAAAACTTACCCTGTTTCTGGTTATGAGTGAACTGGAGCAAGTTTTCTTTCTGCATATGTGGAGACAATCCAGATCTGTTTGAAAATGTGCTGAAAGTGTCTTCACAGCGGCTCAACCCATAGCTATTCGTGCTCCAGAAAGGCAGAAACACAGATTTTCAATGCACATTCATCACATCCCCAATTTTAACCATTTGGACTGGAAAGAAGCCACAGTTAGCCTAGCATGAAAGGGCATATTCGCCCACACAAGACACTCAATGTTCTTTATTTTCTTTTGTCTACATTGTTACTATTATTATTATTATTATTAGATTTTGTCAGTACAGTGTTCTGAGGAGGATTGCATGCATACATCTGCCAACTTACAAGCAGAGCAGTCTGTGCATAAAATTGTCAATTTCATTATGCAGAGTACTGTATAGTGTTCTTCTAGACAGATATGATGTCCATGTGTGGGAGGGGAAGAATTGGCATGGACATGTGTAAATTGTTGGAATATAAAATGTTACATTTTAATGATTTGTTTTAATTAACTCAATAATTTAGTCATCAATAAATTCTGTTAAACAATCTGGCCGACATCACCCACCAGAGTCCACGAAAGAAATACTTGCTAAAGCTCCAAATAAATAGCCAGCCACAAAACTTTAATGGTCGTGTTGGAGCTGGAAGATAAAACAAGTCCTGGTAATCAAACCATTCTTTGATGCTTGATCATCAATGACTCTCCTTCTGTTCCTCTTCTTGGCCAAGTCAACTTAGCAGCAAACCGACGTACTACATAAAACCAACATGAATATCCATGATTTTATAAAGGATTTAGTGTGCCATGGATTTGGTTCAGACTGCCAAGCAGTACCATGGACTTGTGTTATAAGGAAGTACAACAAGATTTAAGATGTCATTTTGTTGAAAATTCTGCTTTATGTGACAAATACAGTGTCCTGCTTGTGCATCTGTGATGGCTCATTTTTGTAGCTATTTTTTCTATTTGATTCAGTACAGATAGCAGTATGTTCTCCATATATATCAACTCTGCATGTCTTACCATTTACAATAAAACCTAATCAGAAAATCTTTCACCTATGAGTTCCGTATTAGTCATACAGAAAACCTTCAGTATAAATCAGTATTTACATAAATTCAGTGTGAACTGCTATATCATCCTTTTTCATTGGATTCCTGTTGACGTGAGTACAGATGTCTGTCTGTAGTAGCAGGGGGTTATCGCCATTCACACACATAGTGACGTCACTTTCTGTGTAGCAGATAATTTCCCCTGAAATGCTGTAGGACACTGGAAATGGGAAAGGTTTGAATAAACACTGGAAACTGATGTCCATCTTTTATGTTTATGAGAAAAAAGAAAGAAACAGATCTGCCAGTAATTGAATTGCCTTATGATGGATTGACCTTTCAGGTTTTAATCATGAAATCAAACAATATGCTACAATTAGTAAATAAGTGAGCTGTGAGAGACGGTTCAGCCCAAAGGTGAGTCAGCCCCTCTGAATTTTGCCAGAACTCCCAGATGGCCAGTCTCAGCACAGATTTGGATCTAGACTCCTTAAGAGGAAGCTGGTTGTGTTTATGTGTGTTACGATAGGTGTGTGCAACCAAAACTAGGGCGGGAATATAAATACCTTGATTTATGGACATCAACATGTGCAAAGTCACGAAAAAAATTGGGACACAGAGAATGCACCGATTTGGATGACCGGAGAAGACTTGTTGTGGACATTTGGCCATCGAGTTGTTGTCACCGGAAAATGTGTGTGTGTGTGTGTGTGTGAGTCCTGTGTCAAATCAGACGAGTCCAGAGAAGGAGAACAAAGGTCCTTTATCCAGCAGTGTATCAGAGGGTGGACGGTTGTCAGGGCAGAAGTAAAACTTATTTACTGGATACTTGCACACACACATACACACACACACCCACCCACACACACAAACACGCACACACACACACGCACAGGGCAGTGGAGAGAGATATGTGCTAATGTAGCTAAAGACTACAGGTCTGACATTAAATCACTGCTGCTGTGACCCTGTGAGAAAAAAAAAAAATCTCTCTCTTTGATATCCTGTGTGTTTTTATTTACTGTCAGAATTCCTCCACTGGCTGTCTTTGCTGGCAACAATAATGGAAATTTGACTTGATCAGCAGCCCAAAGTTTGTGTTTTGAAAATGATCTGGAGTCTGAAATTTTTTCTCCATTGATGTTACCAAGTGTTTATTGCATTGCCTTGTTATTTATATTAGGTGAGATGACGCTTAAAGTCTGGAAACAAAGATAACAGACCAAAACCGGCAACACAGCTGCACTGGGTGATATTTTTTTTTGTTTCTTCACCGTGAAAACACACACTGTGGTTTACATATTAATCCGCAGCAGAAAATAGAGCGCAACAGTGAGGTTCATGTTTTATGCATGATGTCATGGAGAGGCACTACGCTGCCCACAATCCTAAAGTGTAATGGCGACGTCTCTGACAGATCCCTGTTATCGTGGAAATGGGTACTGCACCCACAAAAGTCATGGCTGCTTTCGAGTTACTATATAACGTTTACCACAGTGGCCTCGATTTCTCTTTCTGCCATGTTATGTTTTATAGAGATGAGGCAACGCGCCCAAACAAACACACTAGTCCTGTTTGGGTAATTTCTGCTAAAAGCTCGGTGCCCAGCTGTTTTAAAATGAAACGATATTAGTATCTCGGGGTTACAGGTTTATGGGCCCTGACGCGCAATGCCGAAGGTCTGCCAATGGCCAGTGTCGGCCTGGTGTGCATCTGTGGCCCTAGTTGTTGTGGTGTGCCCCACACTGTTGGCATTGGTCGGCCCTCGTCAGGCCTGGTCAGCAGCTTTCTGGCAGATTAAGCATGTAGAATCAAAGGCAAACCTTGTGAGAGAAATCCCTCAGATCGACTGTTCAGCTACTATAAGCTCATCAGTGCACAAGAAGAGAAACAAAGACAGAAAAATGAACACCCCTCAAGCCTGTTCCTGCAGTATCCATGATTTCATCCATGTGTTGCCTTCGCCTCTTCCCCAGTGACAGTAGCAACTTCTTATCAGACATATTCTTGATTTGCAGTGGCTGTATTGGCGAGAGTGGTGTGATAAATGAGCTTTATCATAACAACGGTTAAACAGCATTAAAAGTCCCCTAGTTTCATTTTTAAATGACAAATACAGAGTACAGCTACCGGGTGGTATGGAGGGGTATGTCATCCGTGGTGGATGTTTTCCGTCGGCTGTGGTCTTTGCAGTGTGTTCCAGTGCAGTTTTGGAAGACAGACAGGGTCGCCAAGTCAGGAAAAACAAGAGCCATATCCCTTGATATCTTAAAATATATAATATATGTTTGTACGCTCATAATTTACCAACCAGTATTCATAGATCATAACATTTAAGCCAGATGTGACTATTAGCTGAGACTCTATGGGAAGGATCATTGAATCTTACTGATATCTCAGTTAATTCTTAACTACAGCAGCTTTGATAAGGGACATTGCATCAGAGGAACAACAGGTACCGCAGTGCTGTTAAAAAGTCCCAAGTTTTCTATTTTCCATCCATCCATAATTTTGTGGAAAATACATCCTAAATGAACATGCTGCTGACACACATTTAAGACAGGTGACTGTGCTGACATCTGCTTCTTTGCACAAAGTTTACAAAGTAAGATCATTTCTAAATGCCTCAGCCACAACTCCCACTACTACTACTATGTAAAAAAAAACAAAAAACTCTTCACTGACTCTTTTACAAACCTGCTCTGTTATATTTTTCCTGTTTCTGTGTCTCTTGTGTTTTTGTCTCTCGGTGAAGTAATTCTCATCCGTGCAGAGGAGAATAGCACATGTGGGCAGAGCAGCAGCAGAGCAGACATAGCCAGGCTTCTCTCCAGTGCGTCAGCAGTCAACGCCATCAGTGCTTCACCTCTGCCAAATGCATTACACCACTACTTAGCTCTGTCGCTAGCTAGCTAATGGCTCCCAACTGGCAAACTGTCTCCAGCAGCTGACTGAATCATACTCTGCTTGGCCCTCTCAGTTGGTCGCGACTTTTCTAAGGGCTGCTTTGCCTACCTACTGTGTGCCCTTACCCCTGCACCCTGACAGCAGCGTTTAAAACAATGGTCTTCATTAGGACAGACTGCATCACAGTAACTTGGCTGACACTGAGTTCTGCTAACTTCACAACTCCCTTGTGGCGATACTATGTCTAATGTGTGTTTTATGGGTTGGACCATACGCTTTGGAAGGTTCCAGTTTTTCTTATCTGAGAGCACAGACTTGGTTCTGTTTTATGTACTTTTTGTAAAACAAATGGTCAAATAAAAGGACATAAGAAAACACATCTGATATGACCTCAGTAATTTTACCCCTGCCAGAGCTTTTTGCACTTATTGCCGTTTGTGTAACTGTTTCACTGCCTTTGTCTGGAATAACTTTCACCAAACATTCACCACTGAAGAAGAACACTGCTAATGTCGGTTTGCAGGCTTCAGAGGTAATTAGCTTGTCAGTTGTAGCAAAGCAACTCAAACATTTACCTGCAAATGTCAAGATTGGCAGGATCAGATGCTACTTTGTGAGGAGTTTTTCTTCAGTTCAGCTGCTAGCAGAACATTGTCAGTCATTGTCTTGAAAGCGGCATATTCTGGTATTCACACATTCACATTTCATTTCATAGCTTAGCTGTCAATCAGACAGGCCATGCCCACTCAGAGAGGATGTTCTTTCTTCCTCTATGTAATACAAAATATTCACAATAAATGTGAAAATCATCCAGTTTAGACTGCAAAAGTGGTTAAAACCATGATGTCTGATTGAAGACTTCAAGGTCAAAGTTATCATTTCAAAATACACAAGTGGAATAAGTTTTAATGTTTTGGTAAAGTATGTTAGTAATGAGAAATACAATTTAAAGCAGACATATTAGGCTCATGTTCAGGTTAATGATTTTATTTTGGGTTATTACTAGAATAGGTTTACATGCTTTAATGCTCAAAAATCGCATTGGTCTCCTCATACTGTCCAGTGCTGCAACACTTTATTCCCCCTCTGTCTGAAACACTCTGTTTTACCTCCTGTCCCTTCCCGAACACACAGTCTGCTCTGATTGGTCAGCTCACACGCGCCTGAACCAGCTAACTGCTAACTGTAGCCGCTATGCAAAAATTAGGCAAATGTGTGACATGATGACATAGTGTGATGACACAAAGTCAATGAAGGTGAAGTTTAAAGGTGAAGTTTTTCAGGTGCTTTGGGAGCAGTGTTTCTGAGTAAAAATGAAAAAGCATAAGAGGTCCCCTTTGAGTTGAAAGATCCACCCACCACTTCGTCTTTTACACCCTCCCCAACTATGCTTTAAGGACTGAAATAATAAAAATAAGCACCATACTTAAAGCTACAGTCTTCACTGAACAATTGGTGCCATACCAGGGTCCACACCTAATTGAACCACAGGCCTACAGAAGATGGCTGCACACAAAGAAAGCTCTCACCTTTACCTCAATCTATTATCAACCCTGAGGTCATGTAAGGATCATATTTATGATTAATCATCTTTGACCACATTAAAAAAACACATTCTATCTGTGTTGTACAAACACACATACACACACTGTATGACACATTCTGGACAGAATATTGTTAATAAAACCGTCCATCCATGGAACAAGTTGCTTTAAAATTGACCTGCTGCCTTTTTCCATTCACACTAGTCTGGAGAATGACTGGTAGTTCAGCTGGCGGAAAAAAAAACAACTTTGCCAGCGTTAAATATTTGTGAAGTTAAGTACGCTTATTGGAAGAACGTCCGCTCAGAATATGCTCCGTGCATCAGAGGAAGTAGAGGACTGAAAAAGAATTCCCCTAAAGTAAACATATGACTTGATGTTTACTTGATGAATATGATATTCTTTTTTGTTCCTGAAGGATAACAGCATCAGTGTGTGATTGCTGGCATGGTCACCTATAATGCCATATTTAGTAGTGATGTGTAATGCAGGTGAGCCAAAAAACGAAACAAAGAAACAAAACAAAAAAACAGTAAAACATAAATTCCATTTGTTGATATAGAGTTTGCAGACACACTGTATGTACATTTTGTGAAAACATTCTCGAGTTTGCATGGTGTGCTGTATAACGTTACATTTAAAAGAACACACAGACTAAATACTGCAGTCAACATGTGGGAAACAATAGCTGTAAATTACACAGCACATGTATGGGATGGTAAATTTTAGGCCGGCGAGAGTTCTCACTCACGTAAGATTAAAGGAGAAGCATGGAAAAGGAGGTGACAGCAGCCCTCTGTTTGGTGCACCAGAGGTTCGGTTAAACAGGAGGCTGTGCAATTGGAAGACAAACCGACCACGAACTTGGCAACAGAAGTTATGTGAGTAGATTAAGACTGAAGTTTAATCATTGGAATTACATTTAATTTGAACTATTCTAATAACTGTTTTTTTTTTTATTTTGTCTTTATTGTGAGGGAAAATTTGCTGCAGAAAGTGAAGGAAAAGTAGGTTCAGGATCCCCATTGATGGAAAAGATATACTTCAACTGAACTGTCGCATTAAAAGGCGCCTGACAATATTTGCTTATGTATGGCCGAATCTTGCACGAGTGGCCTGGTTTTCTTAAATCAAGATCCCTATCAGTTCTATCCTCTGTCCGCCACAGGTTTTCCGTAGGATGACGGCGCCACGTGTCTGCCAGGGAGCTGATCCCTTCAAATTCTGTTTCCTGCTTTTTTGTTTTCCTTACCGATAAACATTTGTTCATTCTTTGCAGTCGTCCAAACTCTCAGCTTCTTTATAAACAGAATTAATTTTTCCGAGCCGACCGTGGATTTGTGATCAGTGTGTGATGCTAACTGGGGGTCTTGGGGGTCACGGCTAATCGACGTGTCAGGGCGGGGTGTTTTTCACAATCTGATGTGTCCCATACACCCCTGCTTTGCAGAGTTTTCTTGCCACGTCTGGGGGTCGAGAAACCTTAATTCAGATAATTAGAGCAGCCTCCACTTCCTCCCTTACACCTCTCGACCGCTCCTCCTTCCCACGCCACCATGATTCTTCCTCTTTCACCTCAGTTCACTTTGCTCTTTCTTATCCTCCCCCCCCTGTCCTTCACCTCATATTCCCACATCCTCTCTTCTTCTTCCTCTCCCTTCATCCTACTCCATCTTACCTTTCTCTTCCTCTTCCTCTCCTCTGAAGGCTCCAACCACATAATGAGCGTCATTTGGCAGGGCTAATTGTTTTAAAAACTCCCATGTGTTCCTGTGCCTCAGACAGAGTTAAAGCAGACGTTGATGATCATAAAACCCTTCTCTTTCTGCACGACATGCACCAAATATCTTAAGTTTAGCCGTCACATTATCTGCATGTTTTCTTCTTCATAAGAAAAGATTCTGGATATGATACAAAATATCAGTTCTGGTTTGTATATGTTTCTGGTAAAAGTTGGAGCTGCTGCATGGAGCAGTGGTGGGTGACGTTGGTAGAGTCCAGACGTCTGTTACCCCGCGGCCAAATGACTGGCCACCCACAGCTTTGCACAGTTTTTCACACACACACAATCTATCAGTTCTGATTGGATATTACTCACAAATTGGACTGCGGCAGAGTCGCCTCTATAGTTCACCTATGGAGTAGAATGTTGATGATATGGCAATTAGGGCTGATGAGTAAAAGTATGCAAACAATGGACATTTTCTATAAGCACTCAACTTACAATAGTAAACATTTGTATATTATTATGCAACAATTATGCCTAAACAACTAAATAGGTTGTTTGCCGGTGACAGTCAAAACAACATATATCATCATTCCCAAAACAACACGACCCTTGCAGCATACCAGCAATACTACCGGACCTTCGTCAGTTTGGTTAGGTTTAGGTAAACTTCGTGGCTTGGCTTGAAATAACTACGATACTTATGGGACATCAGTAACAAAATGTACTGGACATGACTTGACTACACTGCAAATTTTAAAAGCTGACTTTACTTTTCAGGAAACTGCCTACCTCAGAATTACTAAGTAGCACAGACAGTTGAATTTAAGTTGCACAAGCTAAAAAACATAAAATTATTAGTTTACTTTACTGTGATTTTGACAAAATCAGTTTCCTTAATTTGTTTTTTAAAGTTTAGTCAGTCTGTCAGATATTACTATTTACAAATACTCCCATTTACTTTTGCGTTCACACTGGACATGAACAGTCTCATGGGTAAAAGTCCTGCGGACTTGTCACTGGTTTTAGACGTACTCAGATCCTATACTTGATTAAAAGTACAGAAGCTAAATTTACTTAAAGTATCAAAGGTAAAAGAATGCATCATAGAGACAATGCCCCTCTGGAACTGATGTATCAATATAGACGTAGAGGACATGATGAGGTGTCAGTGCTGATGCAGCAACACAGCAGTAGCAGTTTGTTGTTGCAGTTGGTTGAGTTGGATCTAACCTTAGTTTAGTGGTTCCCAAGTGGGGAGTCAGAGTCACAATACAAATCTGAGACTATGCTGTGTCTCTGTGTGTGTTCTGTATTTATACACACATACTGAATATGTGACGAACAGGGAGACCGAAAGAGAGAGAGAGAGAGAGACATCTCCAGCTGTAGCTTGATTCCCAAAAGGCAGGATAAGACAATGTGTTAATGTCTGAGAGGAGTCCACAGCTGGAAGGATGGAGCATGGAGTATAAGTGTGTGTTTGTGTGTGTGTGTGTGTTGGGGGTTCGCTAATAATGGCGAAGTGAGTAACAGAGAACCACTGCCTTTGGGAGTATAGTGAGTAATGTTTCTGGATTGCGATCTTGTGAATCAGTTAAAAAAGCCGTCATGAACACAAGTCAGTTTTTCAGATTCATTTTCGTATCGTGGAGACATGACCTTTTCTCCTTTTGGTGTATTTTGCTGTTATTCATTTAATGTAACTCTCAAATATACAATTAGCAAACATCTTGGGAGGATAGTCAAATAAAATATAATCAAATCTAGGGAATATACAACATGTGGTTTATCCATTTGAGATTAAGCTCTATTAATAAGTATGTTTTATATCCATGCAGCATGTTGCAATGACCATGTCTTCATCTCACATCAATTACATGACAGTGAAATTAGATCAAATTTTATTCAATCAAATGTATTATTTTAGAGTCTGGACACTAATGGTCAGAATCTTGAAGTGCTGAAAGAAACAAGAATACAGATGAACTCCACTGAGTAAAAAGTATGTGAATCATAATCAGTGTTACTGTAATCACATCTGTTTGAAAGGCAATAATCTTGTTGAGACGTCTTAAAACAACCAAACAGTTCTGGTACCAAAACCTAGCCTAATAATTTTGGAGCCTAAACCCAACCAACCCACAACCATTTGTCAACATTGATACAAGTCCAAAAGTCATAATGAATAATGCCCGTAATAACTGTAACATGCTTTATTTTGAAAGTCAAACAGGACCCAGCCTGTAACGTATCATTGCTGATTTGACCCCCGAGCCCTTCACAACTGAAACTGACATTGTAGTGCTTCATAATCTGAAGCTTGAGGCCACTGTCGTTTTTCAGTAAAGATCCTGACAATAATCATAATTAGGGTGAAAAATCATTTCATGTAAATCATCTTGCAGGCGGCCACATATACGTTGCTTGTACTGTTACTCCAATCTCAACTGGCAGATCGTCAAGCTCTAAATTGGTCCCACAGCGGGTAACGACACAGAGGGTGGCGATCATATTGAATGTTGTGCACACGTTGTTGTCTGGGCATGTGTGTGTGTAATAATCTGTTTGTAGAGTGTATCCACAGTCTTCCCTGTCTGAACTGGATCCAAATGTCTTCCTTCATTTCATCTCTCTGCATCCCAGTTTCTGACTCTTGTTTGCTTGTGCACACACACACACACACACACACACAAACACACACACCTCCCGAATCCCACAGTGCACATTGTGCACACTCCTAATTTAATAAAGCACAGTAAATTTGACCTCTCCCAGTGGAAGCTGATTAAAGGACGACTGACTCTTGAAAGGGAGGGTCCCCTTATGTGTGCTTGATGACAACTTCAGGTTCAGGACGGTGATAAAAATTATGACAGTTTGGGGACTGTGTGAACATATAGTTAAAAAAATAAATAAATCTCCTTCACCAAATGCAAAAGTGAAATACAGTGTGGCTCTGAGGATAATGGAGTACACAGTACAGTACATACAAAGGACTTGTGGCTCTCAGTGGGGATATTTTTTACCCGAACTATAGCAGAATATCCGCACTTTGTACATAACTGCACAAAACTGTACAGTCACGTTGTGCCTGTTTTCAAAAAATATATATATTTTTTGATATTCTATGTTTTTTCTCTTAGTTATTCTGGCTTATTATTTTTGACTTGCAGTTTTTCCTGTTTCTTAGGCTTGTTCTACTTTCTACTTCTACTGCTATGTTTGTCATTATGTACCAAAATACCAGGCAAAGATTTGGTCCAGTGACAACCTACTTGGCAAAAAACCTGATTTTGGTTCTGATTTTAATCTTTTTTTTTTTTTTCTCTCAAAGTACTCAAATATTTTTGACCAAACAATCACATAAAACCATTAACCAATGTGGCATTTTTCTCGATGCTGTCAACGAGGAAAATGAGTAACGAGGGTGGGGCTGCTTTATGTGTCTGAACACCAAAGATCCCCTCAGGGATAAACAGCGAAAAACAATTGTTATAGCAGAAAACAAATGTAGAGAGCTTGAGAAGCCCTGAGAGCATGCACATCTTGAAAACAGACGTCCATAACAGAATTCTGAGGGACAGATTCTGCTTTGTTTTATGCAAGTCAGGGAGCACCACCGCAACCTCGACTTCTCTGGTGTGCAAAAAACCCATCAACCGATCTCTAAAGATTCTCAGCCTGTATCACGCAGATTCTGAGCTGTGCCAAAAATAAGAACATAAAATACACAAGACATTCTAATGAAGAAATTCACTTTAGTGTTTCTTTCTTTCCTGAACTTGGAAAAAGTTATTTCACACTTGCACAAAAAAAACCCATCCTAAATTTGACGAATGACGAAATGGTGCAATTATGTTGGCATGCAACAGAAGATACGAGAAAGCAGAAATGAAAGTGACTTTTCCTGTTAAAGTGAAACTCTCGCCAAAATTCAACCTAGGCTTTTTTTGTGAATGTATATGAGTCAAACCTTCGTGTAAAAGCATAAATACGACGAAAGAGGCACTTTTAAGATTTACCGTATTTTCGTTTTCGGGCAAGCTCATTTTCAGTGGAGTGCTGGGGCACTCTTACACTAGCATCAAAATCGCTATTTTTAAAACACTAAGAAGGCTCGACACACCATGAAACTTTGCTCGTAGTATCACCAGGGCCTCTACCCATGAACACGAGCACTGAGAACATTGTTTGTGTACACAGAGTTTGCTAAAAAGAAAGTTTTTCTAACAGCTCACATTAGCAGTAGCTTGCTCTGCTCCCAGTCGTCACGGCAGCCGAGAAGTATCGTTCTCAGAATGCGCTGTAACATGGAGGACAGTTAAGGTGGACCGCTACTGTCCACCGGCAGCAACTATCAATGCAATATCTCACGTGGCTTTTCCAGCTTTTTATTTTTGTATTGTTTCTTATATGAGGCTCCTTTTTCAACTTCAAGGTCAATATTGTTTTTCGCTAACGACAAAACAATGAATTATCCGGGCATTTATATGGAACTAAGCTTTAGGGGTGGTCCACCTTAACTGTCCTCCATGTTGACTCGCATTCAGAGATCGACACTTCTCACTGGCAGGACGGCAGCGAGCGGAGGAAACATCTGCTAACATGAGTTGTCCAAAAACGCTCGTGTTCATGTGAGAGACCCTGGTGATACTACGAGCAAAGTTTCATGTTATGTTGAGCCTTCTAACAAAACTACGGTAAATCTTAAAAGTGCCTCTTTCGTCGTTATTATGCTTTTACATTTTGGCGAGAGCTTTGCTTTAAGTACAGATTTTAAAATATAAATGTAATAAATAGATAAATATTCCTTTTTAAAGAAATAAACTGTTTCAAATACTGCTAAATTAATGTTCCAGTAATGTAGAAATACAGCAAGTAATGCAACATCTAAACAATGAACAACTAAACTGACAATAAGCTGTCTAAAATAAAGAGAAAAGCAGCAGGAAAAATAATCAGGAACAGAAAACTCTCCTCCAGAATCAAAGACAGGTGAGTGTAAAAGGTTTTTGACCAGCAGCTGAGGATCACAGGGCGTGGGCCGACACTGATGGAGTCAGAAGGTCAGAGATGTAGTAAAGAGCCGAACCCAGCTGTGTCTTGTCAGTAAAATGAATTACCAAGACGTCACTGCATACGCTGTAGAGTGCTACTCAGAACATGAGGGAACAATCTTTAATTCAGTTCCACTTGATCTAATGGTGTCTTATTTATTGTAAATGTACAGTATCTTTGTAATCTTTGTGGCATTCCAAACCCATGTGGACGCAGAAGAATTTACTCTGTAGTGGACTACATGAACCTTAATATATATATATATATATATATATATATATATATATATATATATATATATATATATATATATAAAGGAAATTTGAATTTTCTCCTTTTGGCGAAGGTTTTGTAGTGCTGCAGTGCTTACACATATGCAGGCACTATATGAGGTTCAATTCACAAACTGACCTTTGAGCTGCACATTAAGGGTCACAAACCCAACATGATGCATTCTTTTCTCATTTCCCGTGTGAACACACACATCACTCTCCCCTGAGCCCTCTGACCTCTCCCAGCCCTCTCTCTTTAGGTCACATAACTGTATCTCACAAATCGAATAGGTCATTTTTATTGTATAGCTGACAGCCGGTTTTGATAGTCACACCAATGGAAATCACGAGGCTCACCTGAAAGAGCAATGTCTTCACGTTAAAGCGGAAGCTGCCATTCAAACATTCGTACAGATGTGGTTGAGGACTTCAAAGCAGGAGGGTTCAAGGACGTGACTGGACTTGATTGTCACATGAGCATGAGCCTGAGGGCTACCATAAGTACCCACAGTGGGTTTAAGGCATGGATGGATGTGCATGGATTGTGCAGATTGTGTAGCAGATCAAAGATCTACAGTCTTCAGGTTCAGAACCTGGCTTCCCCTGTAGCTCACCTCGTAGACAGTGTTGCCAGATGCCGCAAGAGAAACGAGCAACGAGGTCCACCTAATGTAATGTACCTAAATTCATACACACACTGGATATAGAGTATAGCCAGTTCTTTTTCACAATACCACTTGGAACTCACAGTCCAGACTGCTAGCTGCATGGCTAACTGAGCCAAATAGCTAACAGCAGCTACAGTTAGCAGCAGGTAGCAGTTACTTTGTTGATACGCTCCCCTCTACTTGTATTTATTCAACAGGCGACACATTCTTACACATTGTTCTTGGCCGTCTCGGCCAGGTCACTCTTGGAAAACAGGTTTTAAATCTCAATGACTTTTTTTACCTGGTTAAATAAAGGATATTGATTGATAATACAGTCCCTTTCTCCCATTCACTGTAATATTATTTTTCATATTTTGCCCTCTTTGTCCCTGGCATTGTTAGCTAAGTAGCTAAAAAAATATTCAGTTCAATTTCCGGCAGATCCTGAAACCCAAAGAAACCACTAAACTTGAGAAACTTAACAAACCCAACAAACATGTGACCTCCAATATTTGTAAGCGACTTTACAGAAAAAACAGCCCACAGTAAGGTATGATAAGCAGCCATACCTGTCTCTCTACAGCTGCTATGTCCATGGGGAAGCAGCTAGCCATCGCCTCTAAAGCTAATCAACTAACGCATTATAATGAATAAATGAATGAATTACTTTTATGCCCAGCCCGCATGGGCTTATAGGACACCAAAAAAAAGAAAGAACCAAACCAGATCCAGAGCACAACTGGATCAACACAACAACATCAGCACATCAAGAATTAAACAAATGTACCCCTCTTCTTTTCCAGGCTTGAGAAATAAAGCTAGCAGTTTTACACACATTGAAATTAAACAACCACTCCAGCTTCTGCTCATCAGAGCACCAAAATATTTCAGGGTTTTGTCCATAGATTTCATGAAATAATACCTCTCTCAAATCATCATTCTTTGCACAGTATAAAAGGAAATGAGACTTGTATGTTGTATCTTGGATGTTTTTGTCGCACAAAAGCCGAAGTGCAAGAATGACAATTCGCCCCTTTAAGAGGGGTTACGTGTCAGACTATTTCTGAGCCAGGACCAGTCACAAGGCAACCAGAGAGCAGTCCAGGAAATTACTGGTCCAAGCCAAGACATAGACTACTACGTAATTGACAGCAAATTGTTGCTTTTACACCTACAAAATATGGCATGATCTATGTTCCAGATTTGCAAAGAGTAACTGAACCATGGCTGCTCTTGTGTTGTTTTTTCTCGTGTGTGTGTGTTTGTGTGTGTTTGTGTTTGTATGTGTGCTTTTACGAGGACAGGACACTGGAGTGACTGTGGCTCATGAAGAGTGGCTGTTAAGTTTCTGTTGTCCGCCAAGAAAAGCTTTGTCAGATTAATGTGGTGATTTGGCCTCTGGTTTTGAGAGGAAGACGTGCCGTAACTGCTGAAAGCTTTCCACAGCTGAACCCGCTGAAGTGTTCCCAGTGTCTCCCTTTGTCCCCCATTGACACACACACACACACCTACACACACACACCCACACACACACACACACACACACACACACCTACACACACACACACACACACACACACACACACACACACACACACACACACACACTACCTAGCCTGTACCTAAGACTATATCAAGAAAGTTTACACTGGCCAGGTAGTGTCAGGTTTCTCTATTAGCCTGCTGGCTGATTTCTTTTTTGGAAAACAATAATGCAAAACACATTGTCATCAGTCATGTATCCCTGTGCTGTTATGCATAATGGACCCTTCATTTCTAAATACATAAAATTACACCAAAACTTTCCAACTGCCTCAGTGATCAGGAAGTAATTACATCATGTCATAAGAACTGAGGAGCTTGGCTTTGTGAACACATTTATAGTCACTGCATGCATCACTAGATGGAAGCTATCAGCGTTGTCTCCATGGAGTTAAAAGTCAACACGGACGACGTGTAGCACATCCACAACACTCACTTTTAAAAGCTAATGTGCAGACACACTCTCTCTCACTCTTGGTTTTAATTCTCAGAGAAAATCGGAACCTTCAGATGAGGTCAGATGAAAAACGATGACCTAAACATCAAGTTTATATGGATGAGATTTTTAAAGCTGTGTCATTTGTGGTCTTATGGTTGGATTCTAGACAACGCTTCACAGCTATCCTGGCTCTCAGATGTCTCGGGTGTATCACTTTGACTCCCTTTCGGATTGGATGAAAGGAAATGAGTCAGAGAATGGCTGGAGGATGAAGGACGAGAGGTCAAACACACTTCGGTTAATGGTAAAAAAAAAAAAAAATCCTATTTGTGCCAAACATATTTGATGAGAAACTGGCTTGTAAACAAAATAAATGTCCACAAAAGTACTTGAAAATAAAGAAAAGTGGGTAAAAACAATTATTTGATTGAGGGGAGTAAAGAGAGGGAAGAGAGACAGCCGCTTTGCGGTTTCCTCACAGGGAGGTTAAGAGGGGATGGCCGGGGTCAGACTACAGGGAAACGACCTCAGACTCCCTGCTTCCATGTCCCCAAGGTCAGACATGCTTCACTTGGCCTGCTACTGCACACAGGAGACTCATGGAGGCTCATTGTTTTTCCTTAAAAGGGTCTTTTGGAAATCATTTGACTGCAAGTAACTTATAACTAGTGTCTGGTTTTAACACCCTAACTCAATAACTATGTGATAAAGCCATGCAACAGTGTAGTTTTCACTCTTGAGGATGCAGTTTCCTGTTTGCTGCATCATCTGGCATCAGATACGTGACAGTGTGCCGCAGCATTTTGTGTATTTGTTGAGGAAAATGAAGGGCTAATAGCTCAAAGATCAACAAAGATGCAACATCCCCTTTTTCTCATACTCTCTCTCTCACACCCACACACACACACACACACACACACACACACACACACACACACACACACACACATAGGGCAGGCGGTGGACTGGCTGTTGATGTAGTGTTGCCAGGGGAACACGGGATTCAGGGATTCTGGGCTCCAGATGTTTCATGAACAACAAGGGGACTTCCTGGTTCCTGAAGGACTGAGAGTGCGCGTCAACCTTGAGTGTGTGTGTGTGTGTGTGTGTGTGTCTGTCTGTGTGTCTCTGTGTGAGTGTGTGTGTGTGTCTGTGTGTGCGAGCATGGATGCATATCTCTATTTCTTAGAAGCTTCAAATGCTTGTCAGCTGTAGCTCCACCAGCATGTGTGTGACATCAGAAAAGAACCTTTTTCAAACCCACCCCCTCCCAGTAGTACAGGACATTTTCTTCTCTCTCCGCACAGGCAGGACAGTGTAAAATTTTAACACACCCCAAAACACACACGTGCGTACAGAGAACAGGGACAGGCCTGTGTGTGAAAAAATCAAAAAAGTTAAAACACAGAGAGGAAAAATCAGAAAGAGAGAGAGAGAGAGCAATAGCAGTGTTTACGGTATCACAGTCAGCACTGGCTTGTGCTCTCTTCAAGGCTACTGAAATGGTCTTGTCACACACACACACAGACACTCACATGCACAGACCAAGATCCCGCTGAGCGTTAACATCTATCATAAAATACCATGGCATGCTTCTCCAAGTCAGCGGGTTCAAGCCACAAGCCTGGCCTGTTAAAATTTCCCATCTATTACATTTTCTCCTTTATCATTCAACAATGAACAGGAACGGGAAATGAATAGGAGTGTTTGAGGAAGCACACTGTATATCATGGCAGTGTGCTGGATTCAAAACCCTGCTTTTTGTGGCATATAATATGCACTTTAAGGAAATGAGCCACACCAGCATCGGATATCACTCGATTTAATTATCTTGAGACTTAAAGTCCCGCATTCTCAAAGCCTTTTATCATCCGTAAACCCGTAAATCTGCATTCTAAAAACAGTATATGGAGTACTAAAACCAAAATGAATTGTGCTTAAAGCCAAACTAAGCAGTGTTCTTATATTAGAGTGGCAATACGTTATAATCGGCAGGGGGGCATAGGAGCAGCATATCACCAGAGTAACCCCAAACTGCTGCTAACTGTATTCTGTTCCATGACTGTAGTTACTTTAAACCAGTTAGCTCAGTTAGCAGTACAGCTGGCCAGGTTTTTGAACTAAAATTCTTACATATTGCACCTTTAACAATAAATGAAATGACTGTGTAATGTAAAAAGGGGTCATCCGCAGTGACAAACCAACAGAAACTTATTACCCAGCTGTCATTTTTATTTCTTCCTTAGTTCATTGGATGTCTTTCAACTTATTGCTTCGGTTGTCCGGCCCACCATTTTGCTGTTTGGAAGACAGTGTTCAATCTTTAACATTAATACGGCTACTCCATGCAATTTCAAGCTGGAGCCGTCAGTAGTTTTTAATTGTCTGGCATGCCAGAAAAGCCAGAGTGATGTCTCCATATGTACATGTTTCCTTACATGTTTCCAAAGATGAGGTCAGTGGAGACGAAACTAATGCGATGTTCTCATACTGTCTTCGATCGTGTCTGTCCTGGGAGAGGAATCCCTCCTCTGTTGCTCTTTCTGAGGTTTCTTCCATGTTTCCCCTGTTAAAGGTTTTTTTTGGGGGAGCTTCTCCTCGTCCAAGTTGAAGGTCTGAAGATACAGGGTGTGATTGTGATTCTAGATACTGTTCTATTTAGGCTCCAGTAGACAATTTTAAGGAGGTGCAGGTTTTGTTCCAGTTGGTGAATTGAAAGGGAGAAAGAACTCAGTTATTTAGCGCTGGTCCCTGTCTATGACTTCTAGTAAGTAATGTCATAATACAATTTCACAATTTATTCATAAATTCGATTTTTTTTCCCTTTAGACGAAGTCTTCCACAGTTCCCAGGACAACTGGCCACCCAAGCAGACATTGAATGAGCCTAGCAAAGAAAAAAGACAAGTTCAGTGGACTCTGGACTCATTTCATGGTTTGAAAAATAATCTTGGTGCATCAAAACCGCTGGGACAGAAACTGTCAGCAAAGATCTGTGTGTGTGCTCTCTGTGATAGCTCCACAGAGGACCTGCTCCTCTTCATGCAGACTACTATTCTGGACACTGTCTGGAATATTCTGTCTGCATGTGTGCACAAATGCACGTAATTTTGTAATGTTTTAAATCAAAATTCCAACATATTCAACTACAAAACCTTGGCTCTGGTGCACTTTACTATACAGTAACAGCATCAGTAGCTGCGATCTCAACCCGGTCACCAAAATGTATGTTAGCATTTTTCGTTTCTGCAAACCATGGGCGTTGAAACTTTATATTAATTGATGTTGCAATTTTTAGATTATGTGGGTTCAATTTTACATTCTATGGTTGAATTGTCCCGATTTCTCGTCAATAATATCTTCTTTTCTTTTCACCACAAATGCGGCTGGAAAAAAGCTTACACATGATGAAACATCAGTCGTCAAAAATATCCAGTAGTTCCACATTACAAATGTTGAAACGCAGTCTCAAACTGTGGTCAGTGGCTTTGCAGCTCTCTCACCTGAAATGCCAACACAATGCCCTCCTGCTCCTGATATTACAGTCAGGTCATAAACATGTAATGTAAACCTGATATAACACGTAATGTCTAAATGTCAATATAGTACATAGGACTATTACATGTATAAATGTGAATGCATCAGGGGTTTGTAGAACACATTAACTGCCAACATTTAATCCCAGTCACCTGCCACCTGGTTGTAATACACTTTAAATGATCGTTAAAGTGCTTTTAGAAAACGAAAGGCTGATTAACTTTGTTACAACGACCATACTGAGTTTCGAGTATAAACCAAGCAATTCGTCACATCCCATCTCTATTTAATCCAATGTTTCTGTCTCGGTTCACTGTCAGAAAGAGCATATAGCGATCTCAGTTTAGTGGGCGAGTAAGTCCCTTTCACAACATGTAAACTGAGACTGAGAGTTCCGTGTGTCCAAATGAGGTTTCCGTCTTGGACACCGATGAGTGTTCTGCTCTCAGGACAATGTGTTCTCTATAATGACACAAAGCCAGAACAGATTTCATCATTGTCCTGCGAACATATGTGATGTTCAATGCCTCGATTTTATTTCAACTGACTCCGGACGTGTGAAAAGATTCTCTGAAAAGTTTTAATTTATGGACATGCATAGTTAAAAGACTTTCTAATTCACCCCTCCCTACTTCAAACAACTTTTACACAGCTGAGCAAGAGAGACCTTAAGATCCAAGATCACAGCAACACACTGCTGGGAATCAAACCATTGAGCACAAATCAAGCTGCTTGTTAATCTCTCCACCATCACTTGAAACATCATTTCGGCTGAGCTCATCTATGAGCTTTAAATTCCCCTCTGAATTACAGCAACTTTAAAAGGGCGCTGTTATCTTTTTTTCTTTTTAATCATTAGCTTTTAACAAGGTAATTTAAATTCAGACTGAGAACAAGACCTGTTCACAGGAAAGAGAGATATACAGGAAGAGTGGAGGGATGAGGAGATCAGAAAGGGAAAGGAGATACTGCATATCTCCCGTTCGCATTTGCATTTTACAGTAAAAGGTGGACAAGAACAATACCTTTTGGAGTACAGAAGCTTAGAGGGGAGCGCTAAAGCTTTTCCGCTCTGTCGTCTCTAGCAAAATATTTCCACGTAACGCGGAGACCTGAACCTCTTGGCTGTATTTCATCCTCGGACAGCTCAGACAAACAGAGAGCTGTCTGGTACATAAGTCACAGTCGCGTCCGCTGAGGTATTTATCCATCTGAACTCCGTGCATATACCATCTTGGAACAGGATCTGAAGTATTGTTTGTGTGTGGAGAGGGGATACGATGGAGACTTCACCGTAAATCATTCTCTTTCTCACTCCGTGCGCCTCTTATTTCTATGTATTTTTGATGAATTATGTCTTGGTACAGCAGAAAACTAAATGTTAATGTCTTTTAAAGAGCATCAGATTCAGAGTTGAGGATCTGAAAGGAGATATATTATGCTCACTCACAGGTTCATGATTTTATCTGGGGTAACTTCTAGAATAGGTTTACATGCTGTAATGCCCAAAAAACACACTAGTTTTCCCCCTCTGTCTGAAGCACTCTGTTTTAGCGCCTGTTTCCTTAAGGCCCCTCCTCCCAAATACTGCTCTGATTGGTCAGCTCTCGCACGCCTGAGCCAGCACAACCAACAGTAAATGAATTCTTGTGTGCCATAAATAATGGGTGACATGCTGATGTTGTGTGATGTCACAAAGTCATGGATTAAAGGCAGAATAAATGGCGAGGCGTTCCAGGAGCAATGATTTCTGTGGGAAAAAGGAGCTTCTGTAGGTGTGGTCTTTGAGCTTTTTAAACGTTCAAGAAATTTGACATGCACAAGAACCTACATCATATTGAAAACCCACGAAAGCATCATAGGTCTCCTTTAATGTGTCAACAGATAACAATCTGAACATATAGTCAGTTGTATTTTTCTCTATTTTTGTTATTTACATACCATGCAGTAGAGTAAGATCCCTTCATTCCCAAGCAGTGAAGCAGGCGACTTTCCCAAAAGCTCAGTAACATTATAAACCCTTAGTTCTCCATCCACTGAACAATAGACTGAAAGAGATCAAGGCACTAAATCTGTTTGGGAAAATCACCCTTGCTCTCTCTCACTCTACCGGACTCCAAAGAGGTGTCATTTAACAGCCAGTTAGCAGTATGTTTCTTTAGGATGTTTATTGATCATCGCAATTGTCCCTGTGACAGGAAAAACACTGTAATGCGTTAGTTATGAAAAATTACTTGCAGATGCCCGTTGTTAGTAATCACTTGGACTGTTTTTTAGTGGAGCTTGAAACATTTTTTTCCTCAACAACTGTACTCATGACCTTAAACAGAAAGTATGAATCCAGGTCTTTGGAAGTACTCGCATGCAATTTTTTCAGAGAAACCTTTGCAGCTGTCTGAAAAGTAGATGCAGCATATTACGAGGTCTTCTTTTCATCCAGTAGTCAGTCAGAAACATTTCTTGTTAAAAGCAGTGGGAAACTAAAAGTTATACAAAGGCACTGTTCAAAGTGTACAAGTTCAAGATTCTTTTTTGCTTTCCATAACAGAGGTCAATGTTGTGTACTGCATGAAAGAAGAAATTACATTCGACTGGCATATTTTTGGTTGTGCTCAAGTTCTCGGTGAAGCTGCTCAGGGGCAAAGCAGGCCCTTGAGGCTGTGACACACTTAAGCTTTCGGACTGCTGGCCAGCTCTGGTGTTACTCTAGACTAAACACTCAGTAAACCACAGCGGATACAAACATTTTCACGGCCAGCACAATGTGTGTCTGTGAGAGACGAAGAGAAGAAGGGAATTTGTGTCCTATATGTCCTCAGTGACTAAACTAAGGCTCACACCTCTGTCAACTGACTCGAAAGTGACTAATTCCTCTTCATTTCATGCCGTGCAAATCTGAGTGAAGGCTAATATCAGAGATTTAATGAAATCTATAATGTAGACCAGAGATTTTGGCGCGGTTTCTGCCTTTGTGAGAGAATTCTCATGATGTAATATCACAATTGGCAACACATGTTAACAAATCAAAAGCTGATAAGTAATGCCGAGTGACATTAACTGCCTGTTAAGTCTGCACGAAGAGGCGTGGTGCTCAGATGGTAGAGTGAAAGGCCGCATGCAATGGGGCAGCAGGTAAATGGAAACAGGAAAAGGTATCTATAAACTATCAGAGGTACGCTCACTATTACTTCTCAGCCCAGTCTCATGGCTAAATATGCAACAGACCTGACGATCCCATAGTGGATGACATGTAAGGGTGATGGTTTGCCTCGCTTAGGCACGAAAATACGCACACACTTGAGGGTGTAGTACCAGCAGGGGGCGATAATGACGGGGCTGACGGTTTATTCACAGGGCTTTCACCCAGGTGAAGGTTTTGGTGCAATATGTACGAATTTGGGTTGAAAACACTCAAGGTGTCTCTAAAATTTTGAACAGTATGCGTAGGAGGAGTAACATTTTTGATGTCTATGTATTGTGTTGCAATGTTCTGGGTTCAAAGCTCCTGTGCTAGCAATGTAAACACCTACACATTAGCTGCAAAGCTAATTGGGCTAACAGCAGCTACAGTTTGCAGAAGTCAGCGGTTACCCTGGGGATACGTTGCCCCATATTTATTGTGCCACCAGTTCTTACATGTCACACCTTTAAGACTGTAGTTATTATGTGCAAAATCATGATGTTTTCCTAACCCTAACAAAGTATTTTAGGTGCCTTTATTTTGAAAGTGTAACCTGACGGAGCGTGTTTGTTATTGTTAATTTGACCAAAGAATGAGAGAATGTTGTTTTCATGGGTGGGTGGGACCACCATACTATACTATACTGTACTGTACTGTAATATATTATACTATACTATACTACACTAAAATACACTTTACTATTCTAAACTATACTATGGCACACTACATTATACTATACTGTATTGTATTGTACTGTACTGTAATTGTACTATACTATACTACTATACTAACTATGGGAAGCAGGCGTGAAGCTGTTGAATGCTGTCTGAATTGGGAAAAGGGATTCAAGAAACAGACTATCAAAAGTAAATCAGTGACATTCCAGTTTGTAAATGAAAGAAAATTAGTCTTCTGAATCATACTGTACACTCACATACACTTCCCAGATCCCCCTCACTCAGACCCATGACTAAGCACAGATTATTAAAAACCTGCATATTGAAAGAAAAGGGAAATGGCAATGAGTCACTGCTCTGGTTTTCTTTGGCTAATGAAAATGTTACTCATACAGAATTTAGACAATTTCTACACTTTGAACTCTGCAGCCTTATTTCACTCGCGAGTGGAAATGTGACTTCAGAATGTGTGCTGATTGATGGCGATGTTGCAAAGAGTCACAACAAGCAATCAATGTTTGTAGGATTTGATTTGCAAAAACATGCGCCGTGACACTTAATGCTAATCTAACATCTGAATACAAATGTGTATTTCTTGATTCATTCTCTCATTTTGTTTTCTCAAAAACAAGTAAATCCTTTGAGTCTGTGCTGAGCTGAGCTGACCAGCTGCTGGTGTTATCGTCATATTTACACACATGAGAGAGGTATCAATTCTATCGTCTAAATCTTAGATAAACAGAAAAATTTCGCCATTTCTCCATTCTCCCTTGCACCATGTAAACCTTATATGGTTTGTATGTCCATGTGTGTTCAATCGTGTAAGCATTTATTGGAGTGTTCTGCAGCTGCAACACAAAGTCATAAAATCACTTCTCTTACATATTGACTCCGTCACATATACACTTTTTTATATGTACACACAAAGCCAGCAACAAATATTTGAGCACACGCACGCAAAACATAAATACATATACATTGAATCATCGTCTCTCTGGCTCTGGCCGACTGTCAGTTTAATGCCGCTGTTACCGACAGAAAGCTCTCCAAACATCAGCTGTCGAGGGTCCGCAGTCCCCCCAAACACACTCGCCCACTATGAAGACCCATTTATTTGGTAATCACGTGTGTGAGAGTGTGTGTGAACGTGCTTGTGAAGTGTGATTCCCCCGTGTGTGTGTTTCCAAGTGAGGGGAAACCGGCGAGTGTGTTTGGAAAGGGCAGTTATGGGGGTTGCTGTGTCTGAACGGTTTCTTTGGTTCAGCCCTAACGCCAGCAGACGTCATGACACCATAATCACCCTCACACACGTGCACTCAAACACACACACGCCCCTCAATGCTATGACGTGAACCTGCAAAAGAAAATAAAAACATTCAAAGCTGTAGGCGGAGACGTCAGACTCAGACAGGAGCTCTGGATAAAAGTCAAGTTTTAGGGCTGCAGTTTAAAACAGAAAAACATTTGTCACTGTTGGACTTGAAAGTTATTCATACCCCATATTGATCTGTTGTGTTATTATTATACACTGTCACACAGTGTATTCATTTGTTTTTGGTCTCTTTTCATCCAATGGCACTAGCAGGGTTGTGCACTTAAAGTATGGCAATATCTTTGACCACTTGTAGATTAATGTACTTGAATCTGTTTAGAAAAGTAACACTCTGGGACATCCCAGTGGTCTGGTGTTAAAGGCACAACCCTTAACCACATGTTTCCTGTTTGGCAGCAACCTTGAGTGGCAGCAGTGATTATTATGGCAGTAAAGGAGGAGGTCAGGCAAAGTGAATTAACATGCAAGAAAGTCCACATGGGGAGGATGGTTGGGTTAACAAGCACAGGACTCTCACCAAGGAGACTGCTGTTCCTGTCCAGTGAGAAACCAAAAGTCAACTGAGAGTTATTTGCACATCCACAGTTACAGGGAACACGGGACTAAAGAAACAGGCTACAGCAAACTAATCTTCATGGCAACATAAGAACCCCCGGTGGATGTCCAAATTATTGTTTGTCTTGGGGACCAGCACATCCAGGACTAAGACTGCAGGACACCAGTAAAGCTATTGGCAGGATTCATGTCCGCCTCAGCTGTACTTTAACAATAACGAGGCTGTGTTCAGACTGACCAGGCCTTGTGTGAAAAAATCAAGTCACCTCATTCAGTTCAACGAGACTGCTGCGTAGGCGCAGAGAGGTTGGCGAGAAACAGGGCTCCTAAAGCAGGTAAAACGTTGAAGCAGGTTTAACTTCTGCCACAACGTAGTTTCCTTGCCTAAACGTAAATCAAAGTGCAAGTGTAAGACAGAGGTCTATTACACCTGTCGCTCACACACAGTCCGGACAGTTGACTTTTCTCAGCAGTTTGCTTTTTGGACCGACGGTTAAAAAGCGCCTCTTATATTAAATGACACATCTGAATATTGTGTTCTTTCATAACCCTCTTATGAAATCCCCCTCGTGTAGGTGTAATAGGTGGAAGGGGTCGTCTGAGGTTCAACAGACGGATGGTTCTGGAAGGGATGAGTTGGATTACAAAGCGAAAAGAGACTCAAGGAGCGCGTGATAAGCAGATGGTGAGAGACGCTAAGAGAAAACCACTGTCGGTGTCATTTCCCCAGTCTCTTTGGGTGGGCCTGTGGAGATTTAAATCACGACTGTTTGACTGATGCTATACACAGCCACTCTCATAAGCCTCTGCCTGGAGGATGTTTAGATGACCAGCAGCAGTCATAACGCGCTGAGTTATGCCCTCTGTGTTTTATGGGTTTGTTAACAGCAGCCTCTCCTGCGAGGACCGTTAACTCCCCTTCCCTCGTGCTCTTCATTTAGGTTACTATCATCAAAATCACAATAATTTCAGACTTTCTCAGGACACACCCTCCACTTTTCCTCTGCGGTAACAGCATTCACATGCTACAGAATATTCAGTAAATTTCACCAAATTGTGTGAGGGTGGGAGTGAAACGAAACAGATCGCGGTGACAATTATACCGACACTGAGCCTTGCTGTTTAATGCTGTGAGAGTGGTTGCGTCCTTGAGCTCAGCTGATCCAGTGAACGATGCACGACGATAAGAGCTTGTCTTTTTACAGCTTTTCTGTCCTGTGACTTGTGCTTAAGTGTCGCTGCAAAGCTTTGAGACAAATATCTCAAACCATGGCTGTTTGATATCAGAAAGAGGGAAAAACCCTTTGCAGAATATTGCATTGCAAATACTTGAAATAAAAGAAGGAAAGGCTGATCTTATCCGGCAAATGATTGGTCCCTCCACAATTTTTAGGGCTTTGCAAGCGAGCTCAATTCAGAGGGAGAAAGGGAAAGAGGGATTTACTCCACTGCGCTCCACCCAGAGCTGTTCAAATGGCACATTTAACAAGAAACGTTTCTTTTTCTCTCGCTTTCCTTCTTGCTCACATGTAGACACATGGTTACAGAGCCCAAACACACGCACACACACACACACTCCCCAGGTGATACCTCCGAGTGAGGTAATGCTTCTAGGAAAGGATTGAGAGGTTGGAAAAGGGTGGGATGAGGGTGTCTGGGGTGTGAGAGAGCGAGAGAGAGACCCCAGAGAGAGAGCGTCCCGCAGCTGTGTGGTTTGCATTTGTTGCTGTGTTCGGTGCCAGAAAACCAAGGAGCTCCCCCCATGAACTCATCATCAGACGTATTCAACTCAGACACTCCCAGTGAATGCAGCACATGAAGCAAGACCTTGATACACGGTCAGTTTTGTTTTCATCTGAAGAATGCTCAGGAAATCGGAGCAGAAGTCTAGTGGCAGCGGGAGCAGTTGTGGTCGTCTTTGAATAACCCTTCCCGCCTGCGCGGTTTTACTACTTACTAATCCCACACACTTAGCGAGAGGATCCGAGATAGGAAGGCAGCTTCATTTAGATCCAGCAGAAACCTGATCTGTGTATCAGCCCCGGTCTGACCCAGATCTGTGGAGGGAAATGTCAGAACCTGAGTGACAGGGATTAGTCAAGCTAGTCTGAAAGAATGCTACTGCACATGCCATCCATCTGGGATGCAGGTTTACTACAGCCAGTTGAGGACAGAGCAGTACAGTCACATACATCAAAATAGAGCACGAGCTGCTAAGAAGCAGGAATAGTGTTGTGGGTCGCTGACACCTTCTACATTTAAAAAACAAAAAACATTCTCTTTTAGACTAAACATGGGTCAAATTTTCCCACAGCGTGTGTCCTCGAAACCCTCAAACAAAACCCAAACATCACTGCGGCCCTTTCTGAGACTCACCTTTTAAACATGGCTGTGTGTTTACACAGTGAGGTGATGCATTTTGGGGGCTGCTCTGACCTCATGGTCTTAGACAGCTGCTCGACGGTAATGGATGAAAACCCTGGTGTGCGCACACACACATCACAGAAAGAGAAAGAATGGTTTTCTAGAGGGGGAGCTACCCATTTACCGTGATACATTACAGTTTATATATGGTGGTGAGAAAAGGCAGGTACTGTAAGAGTTGTTCCTTTCTGAAACTATACTGCTGGCATGACTCATTGGGCTCATTAGTTTTTAAGCTGCAGTGAGGATGTAGTGGTTTGGTTTGCTCAGCCTCCAACTCTATTTTTATTTCTTTTATTTTTTTGGTCCAATTTTGTAATAAACTTGATTGTTGAGTCTTATTCCTAACTCGTCAAACCCTGATGCTTTGGGTTTCCCAATGTCTGATTCGGTCGCTTCAGGCCTTCACCAACCTAAGGCTGGATTCCGACCAAATCGGGCTTAGCGGAAAACCTGGCTAAACTGGGGCACAAGACCAAACTGAGTGATAGGAAGTGAAATACATAGCACCACACAGAGAAATGATCTCCAGTCATGTCTCTGCCAGAGCAGATTAAGCATGCTGGTCCTATGGTGATTTTATTTCCCACAAAACTACCCAATGCAGCAATGATTTGGACTGGTTGGCCGAGGTGCCTAGTTACTGCAGTTGGGTCTCCCCTCATGTAATGCTGTCCCAGTATAACTTTTCATCTTTCATTCAGTGCATTGGAGTCTATACACAACCGTTGTCATCTGGTGGACTAACACCTCAAGAAAGCCACACATGAACTCGCCAACATGGTCATACCACTTTTTTCCACATCTCTGTCTAACCAGCACCCATGGTTTTTGCACCACTGAGCTCTCAAACATGCATTCATCTTTATAATGAGGGGCTTATGCACTGCAACCCTGCTATAATATCCCTCTATATGTAATTGTCAACAGACTGTTCTTGGTGACACAGTCTGATCATGTCCTGCAGCGACATTCTTGGTCACCGAGGAAGAGCAGCTGTCTTTAATTTCCTTACATGTTACATTAACGCAGAGGCAACACGGTAGACAGATGTGCTCCATCGACCATGATTTCCAATCCTATTGACTGAGTTCTTTCCCATAGATGTAAATACAGATCAGGTCAATTAAGTCGCCGTTCCTATTGACACACCTTTTGATCGGGTCTTCTGCCATCTCCCTTCCAGCAATGAGCCCTCTTACAAAGTCACTGACATCTTTTCCTTTTGCCATCTCACATAAAATCGGAAAAATCTGACTGAACTGGGCCTGTTGATGTTTTAATGCATGCCACACAGCATGATCGGATGTTAACTGCATAATTGTACCATGCGGTGCACCTGTGTGGAAGCGTCCGCATTCATTACCTGTCCCCTGTCTATATGTTACACATTGGGGAGTGGCTACAGGAAATTGGGAACAACAAAAAAGAAGAAAATCATATACAAATCCAAGCGTTTAAAGATGCACTGGGACACGTTCCTGTATCTTTTATGTGTATATCCTCACCAGTGATCCCTTCACGAACCCCAACGTCAGGATAAAACCAACAAAAAGTTTGCGGAGTAACACAAAATTGACTGACTGACTGAGTTTCAGTAGCAATATGATGCACTTGACCCATATCCTATACCCACCTGTAAACTGCTTGGCCAGTAATAACTTTGGGCACTATACTTTATTTGATATAAAAAAAACAAAAAACAACGAGTTCCTCGAAACCTTTCAGCAAAAAAAAGTGGAGGCCTATTTAAAGTCTATCTCTGTCTGGCTCAGAAAATTCAGACAAAGAAGATCCTCACTTGGTTTTACTGTCCCGTTATTGTGTCTGAGATTTTTTTATTTTTTTATTTTTTACTTCACTTCTCTTCCCTGAAACACTATTACAGTGTTATCGCCTTCTGGTAAGAGTTTTGTCTTTCAGCACACTGTTCTTTGTGAGATGTGTGTCGGGTGGTTGCCATGGCACCATACACACATACACACACACACACACACACACACACACACACACACACACACACACACACACACACAGACAGACACATGCAGGCACAGACAGACACACACACAAACACACACACACACACACTCTGTGCAGCTGTGGCGTGATAAATGTGCAGATTGCTCCCTCTAGTGGGGTCTACTGTAGAAAAACAGGTTTTCGGCCAGTTTATCAGTTGCACGTGTGACGCACTCTGCCCCAAACACATGTGCTGTATTTACCAGTCGAACCAGGTCACAGTCAGAGTCATCTAAATGTCTGTCCTCTCTGCTCAGGCCGTATGCACTTGAGGGAGTTTTGCGTTTGATTATGGATTCATAGTATACACAGCGTAGATGGGATAACGAAGACTGTAGAAGGATAAGTGTGTATTTAATATAGGCTTGTTTATGACTAAAAACAGATTGTTATAACAGAAATGAGTCCTCGCTCAGCCTTTATTCACCAACACAGGGTTGTTTTTTTTCAATATATGGCCTAATAAGTCTTCCTATCAGCACAGCGGGACTGTGCAGGCAGGCATTTTCAATGAAAAAGGCACAGGTGTAGTTCATAAATCACTGATGGCTGATCCATTTAGCTTCAATTCAGCATCTTGCAATAGAAAATAAAAAAGCAATTTGTCTTCTAATGTTATTACAGTTTAATGTAAAGGGTCAGATTTGATGCAAAGTTTTTCTATCATGTTGAGTCGATGTGAACATATCAAAAAACGTAGTCCGATTGAATTAAATTGATGCAGATTTAATAGACATAATGTGGTTTTCAGGGGTTCATTATTCAAGTATTACATACAAAATAATGCATTTCAAATTAGTCACTCCATCTCCTGTGATAAATCACATGGTAAGAAAACTTTGCATTGAATGGGACATCTTACATTGCAAAAAAATGTGATGGAAAATGTATATCTAATTAAAATACCACGAGTCATTGTTTGGGCAGATCATTATTAGAGGGCAGTATTGAGCATGCTGGCTCACTGTCTTGGCTTACTAGGACACCTGAAAGAATGGAGCAATTGTTAATGTTACTAGTGACACCTGCGGTTTTAGTAGCCCATTATAACAAGTCGAAACGCCTGCTGTGAAAAAGGCCTGACTGCACAGGTCCACTGACCGGAGAAGACGACTAATTAGGCAAGAGATGGAAAACATCTGTGTGGATGGACCGAGCCTGCGCAGGGTCATTAAAAATAGTTAATGCCAAATATTTAAGAATGTTGTTGAGATTAACCTTCTTGTTGTTTCTCCCTATTTACTTATTTTATTTAGAGAATCCTCTGGCTGGAAGTAGTCATAAGGATGTGAGGCATGTGTCTGTGTTTAGAGGCACAGCAAATGTATATGGAACCATACGTGCACATACTGTGTAGGTCTGTATGTAAAGGCAGATTTTGTAGCTGTAGCGGTTGTTTATCTCTCAGCGCAATGCATGATGGTAAATATTACTTGGTTAATGACCATCGGTTGTACAATACTTTTCGCGATGCAATGTGGGATACTTTGGTCCACTATAAAGGGTATAATAATTCCACCTTTTACATTCGGACAGCACTACAAAATGGCGTACTCACTATTGTAGTGCACTATATAGGGGTAGTGAGTGATTTCGGACACAACCCATGTCTCTGATCAGCTCTGCTGGTGTTTTTAACTTCTAATTAGCTGCCATTGTACCGTGAATATTACCACAATAACTATTTTGATAACAAGCACATATTAAAGAAGGAGTATGATCCCTATGAGCCTCAGCCTCAGGCCATAAAAGTGACAGTTTTGTATCAGTCTTTGAATGGTGCTAACTGCTGGGTTAAATATCTAACAAAAAATGTCTTCTTTGCTTGTAATTTCCACATCTTCATATACTGACTGCAGAAACTGAGGTGGGCGGGATCTTCACCTAGGTGGAGGACAGTCCTCCAGCTGGAGGTGGTGCTGTGTTGCATAGTGACGTAGATAAGTTATGAAAATGAAGACAAGTGTTTTCTGTCATATAGTCAAACTTTCTTTGTTGTGGACTTGAGCCTCCAAATTTGCTTTACATGTACAAAAACAGCCATATAACCATCTAAAGGATAAAAAGCAGAATATGACCCCTTTAAATTCATTCATATTTCTGACAACAATCACTTCCCCATGACAAATTTCGCACTCATGAAGACGTGATGTCTGGGAAGAATTTGACATAATACTGAGAGAGTGTTTCATGACTCGATCAGTGTGTCTGTACAACTGACACCATGTTAACATTGACATCTTTTACAGGGGGCGCTATTTTACTGTAGATCATGGATGTTGGCGAGTGGCCTATCCATCCATCCCTCCATGAAAAGGTCTTATTTGAGCTTACCAATACATACTATTTAAATCTGCTTCACAGAAAAATGTAGAGTATGAAGGCAGTAATTTATATTTAGTGATACTAAAAACCTCATGTATATGCTTTTTCTCTTCTCAGATTGACTTGAAAACAAATTACAACAAAAAACAAACATTTACGGGGGACAGTTTGGAGATTTTGCCGCAAAACTTGAAGAGAAGTGCAATAGCTGTAAAAAGAAAGAAGACTGAGCCGGTGTCCACCTAAGCCAGCCTCCCCTCTTTTAATAGACAGCTAATGGAGAAAAATGAATGATGAATCGTAATGAAAAACGGGGGACGGGGCAGGAGGGGGGTATGTGTTTCCAACCATCCATGTCATATAATTTTGACTGTGATGAATTAAAGAAAATTATTGCAAAGTAAACTGTGTATTCATTGCAGGAGGTATCATTTATCACCTCCTGACCTGTCAGACTACTTAATCAATTAATGCCCGTGCAATAATCCATCTTCAGTCTTTCCATGAAGCGAGCACTGGATGTCAAATGGAAGTGGTGATTCATCACAGGCTGACCATTTGAGACAAAAATACACACTGTCTCGGTGTACCTCATACTGAATCTACTTCAAATGAACGCAACAATAAAAACACATTTATTATGTTCCCGTAACATTTTACTGCCAGAAGTTCAGAAAGGAAAAAGAAATGGAGGAAACATGAATGATTATACTCAAATTCATATACAGAGAATAGCACAGTATTTACAGGTTTGACTTTTCTTTCTTTACATTCCAACAAAAGACTACCACATATACTTTCTCCAAAATATGGTGACATTTTTAAAGATAATTTAATTTAAAGAACTCTTTCAACATATAGAGCTTTTGTTGTCATTTTTTAAAACCTAAATAAAACTCACTGGCATTGACACTGTCCTGACACTGCAGGAATGTGATGAAATGTGCTTTATTCACATTGAGATGTTGTTATGTACAAATGCTATCGTTTTTAACTACAACATACAAAATGTATTTCATATACATGCACGATGCTCCACCTGGAGGGTCACATACTTTAGTGTAAAACCTGACCTTAAATCCGTCACCTCTTGAATAAAACATTGGCATTTTACACTTCTGCCAACAAGATATGCTCAAGTTTGTACTTTTAATATGCTTCATATAAATATGTTTGTGTCTGGCTGCTTGTTAAAGCTAGCATGGATAAATTTAATGAGGAGCGTGAGGTATATCTGAATCAGATGTATGGTAATATGACCACAGAAACTCTTGATAAGAATGCAAGAGAAGGTGTTAGAACAGCCACACCGAGATCCATCCCTAAGAGTATAGGGAACGCAATGAGGGAGGAAGTGTGGTTGCATGATCAATGTGAAGAAGCTGTGATAAATATACACATGGCATTTTAACTGCTGAAAAGAACTCCAACATATTACCCAGTGCAGAAAGCTCAGGCAGTAGCAAGGAGAACAATAAGACAGGCGAAGAGGACGTACAGGAGAAAGTTTTTGTGGCTCAATTGGGAACACAAATCCAGTAGAAGCGGTGTGCGTGGTGATTAAAAAGATGGGAGGGGACAGAAGGGAGTAGAGTTATCCTGTGCAGATATAATGGCCTATACTTTGTCAAGGTACACCGTTCAAAGAATTTGTCTAGGGAGGGGAGAAGGGACAGAGAGAAAGCAAAATTCCCCCCCCTAAAAAAACAAAACAAAACACACTGAGGCCTGAGGGATAGAGGAAAATACTGAAGACAAGCAGACCGTTCCATTCACGTTAGAACAGTTACAGTTGGACCTTGGCTTGACTGCATCAGGTAAGGATAAATATGGACGAACTGGCTAATGGACTTTTTGAATAAGAGAACCACTCAGGTTAAGGTAGGATCAGAGGTTTCCAGCATGCATGAGGCACTGCAGGGGACTGTAGGGGGAAAATCGTTGGCAAGTGATGGGTGTGTGTAAAAAAAAGAGTGAGTGTAGATAATAATAATAATAATAATAATAATAATAATAATAATAATAATAATAATAAGCAGAAGAAGAAACCAAGTTGAAGGGTGGGGGTAGAAATTGGGATTTACATCTTTTGTTGTTGAAAAAACCAATGTTCTTTCTTTTGTTGTGATACATTCTTGCATATGATGGGGGTCTTGAAAAGTAGGCTATACATGCCTAATAAGATGCATGCTGGATTTTAAGAGTGTGGTGTAAGGATCCGCATCAAAAAATATATACTTGGAGAATTAGATAAGATCAAGGCGTCCACAACAGCAGAGGGAGACATCACTGAAATCTAGTTTTCACCGAAGCTAACGCAGCAGCTGGAGACCTGTGAGTGGACGGAGCGATGTGTGTTATAATCCCTGTGTGGCCGCTGACAGTAAAGCATGGCCTCAAATGCATCACTTGTATACTATACAATGCCGAGCAGAGGCAATATGAACGTTGTTAGTTCATTTTTCCCACGGTGCAGAATGCATCATGTGACAAACCAGCTGATGTTGAAAAAAACAGACGAGCCGCGGCAGGAAGCCCGCCCTCTCCTGTGACGCATGGCTCACTCTACGGTACGCCATTTGTGTCTAGCAGCAAAAAGCGCGGACAGTGGAAATAGTCGTCTAACAAGAGGTAAGTTGACTTGTGGCTGGACTGTACTGTCTAATTATTGCTCGAGTTATTTTTACTGGGACGGCAGACGACTCGTTTGGTTGTTTTCAAGCACTGTTTGGGCAATATAGAGCACTGTTTCGGGAGTCGACGTTAGCCTCCTTTTTGGGCCTCTGTGCTGCCGTCGTTTTCAATGCCATGGAGCGACCTGGACCCGCCCTCGCCCCGCTGTGATTGGCCTACACAGCTGATGTCGGAATTCAATTGGACGCGCTCGGGGTATCTCAAAATACAGTTGGGAAAACATGTCGCTTGTTAGCATGTTAGCTGCGGTAGACAGCAACCGTATCTACAACAACTTTACCCGGTTTGTGTCCTGGTAGAAGAGCCACTTACGCCTTGAAGGGAGTTCAATGCAGTATTTTACACTGCAGCACTGGACGCTTCGCCGTTACAGTGTTGAATATGCTGGCTAAAACCTGTTCGGCTAACTTACTATCACTTTTAAGCTAGCATCGGCTGCTTGGTAGAGACACCGCTGGAAATTCACCCAAATAGAAATAGCAACTCGGCACTGTGGCTTAGTTGTGCTCAAAGTCTTTTTAAACCGGGAGAGGACGCCGCATTCGCTGTCAGTCCTTCAATGTTATCTAAATTGACACCGTCACCCTATTCCGACTTATGCTAGGTTACGTGCTCTGCTGTGCAGAGGGGTCGTGAAACCGATTTCCCACTTAAAAACACGGAAGCATGAATCAGACGCGAACTAACACCATTACTAACCACTCATAAGCGACCCCTCATTTCGGGCTACTCCCAATTTTGATGTTTGCGATCACATAAGCGGGTTACTGGAAGTTCCAACTTGAGATAGTGTCCCTCCTGCTAATCCTGTTGCCATATTCTACCAAAATACACATTAGATGGCGCTGGTGAGCACAGTGAGCTCATTCTCAAAATTGGACTTCCTTGAAATGAAGTGTATTTTGGTTGACCTCATTGACTTTATATAAATATATCTTTAGAAACTGATTGACCTTAACAGAACCCCGAAGATCACTTTTTGCAACATACATATTTACAGTTGTGGGTACAAGGCATGAACCTACTACACACACTTAAGTCCAAAGCAAGCACAGGTCCCATTCTTGATTTTCACTCAAATCCTCACCAATATAAAGTGAACATACAAGGTACAAGACAGAAGAGTGTCTAATCTTTGTGACAGTGTATATATACGGGGAGTGTGGAAAAAATTAGGAAGCAAAATAGCCTACTTGTTGCTCAAGATTGTGGACATGGTGGTAGAGGAAAACTAAAAGATGCACTGCAAATGTGAGGTTCCTCTAGCTTGAAAAATACCAATTATGCAGTTACACATTATTTTTGTTCCATTGCTTATGAACATCACCTAAAGAGCCTTAAGACACAATTTGATCAAGAAGTTAACTGGGGACCAACAGCAACCATTAGATCTAGGAAAAGTCATTTAGTTTGTTTTGATGCTGTTCACATTGATTTTACTTGGGTGCTGCGACAAACCTTTAAGATAAGATTTAATGATCCCTCACTGGGGAAATTCACTTGTCACAGCAGCTCAAGAGTTATAAGCAGAGAGAGAACAGTGACTCAATGGCAGATCAAAATGAACCAACACAAAAGAAAAGCTAAGGTAGAATAATAAAAAAAATAGGGTAAAACATAAATAATAATCCAAACTTTGTACACAGTGTACTTCTTTCAGATACAGATATGACCATGAAACACTTGCAAATGATAATTGCACCTATAGTAATACACACATGATGTAAAGTACCACACTAATATAAGGGATCAGGACACCCAGTTCAGCAAATTAACCAAAAAACAGTAGTCAGTTTGTACACATGTGGCAAAAAGGAACATGCGACGAATAAAGAGAAGACATGCAAATAGAGAAACACTTGTTGGCGGTGCATTGAGCTGTCTCAGCCACTGTAAAAATATATTGCATCATTGCTGGAAAAACAGACATGCTATGTAAAGCATTAGAAATGTGATTCTTCATAATTGAATCTTAAGCTGTACTTATGATACTATTACTGATCTAATTGTGGGAATGGTTGTAGCTCTACTGAATCATGTTCACAAGCTTTTCGTAATGAGTCTCATAATGACATATTTATACTCCATTTAACAACTGTGAGTTAAGTGGACTTGTTTTGCTCGTTTAATAAGCAGAAACGGCCAGCTCTCATGCTTGCATGTATTTACTGAACAGTTTGCGTCTGGAAGCACTAGATGGCGACATTTACTTGTGCTAAATCAGATAGTGTTGTTGAAGAATAGATCACTTTTCAGAAGCTTGTGGTAAGTTACACAATTTGTGCTCATTACTTGAGTACAGAATTTTGTTTCATTCACTGAATTGTGTTTCAAACAACTGAAGATGCCAAACATAATTTTTGTGTTTTTTTTTTTACCTCCAGGAGTTTGAATCAGCATGATAGCAATCAACTTCGCAATTATACAACTATAACAGGATATGAAATGGATAAAACACTGACATCAGGAAAGGAGGCTGTTGAGGACAAAGTGCCCGAAAATGAGACCAGTGGGAAGTTGCAGCTAGATGATGTAGAAATGGAGGAAACGAAAAGAGACTCGCCCAGTAGGTCTGCAAAACCTGACAAAGCAGATGAGGAACTCGCTGAGAGACTGCGGCCAGACTCTGGACCTGAAGTTGGGGATAGCCTCTGCACAGTTTGTGGCTTCTCCGCCAAATGTCCAAGATCCCTGAAGATTCACTTTGCAAGAAAGCATGGAAATAACCCAAAGAATACCAACAGACATGCAAAGCCAGCTGAAAAAAGTGAAAATGTCCCTGACCCAAGTCCATCTGAAATCCAACAGGAAGTAGACATGGAGACGGATAGTGCTGCTGAAGTAAAACAAAACCCGGGGTCTGATCTTGATCAGTTGAGATCAGTGGCCAAAGACACTGGCATGGACACAAAGAGTTTATCCAAAAAGGAGACCGATGTAGACAAACAGCAGGCAGATCAAGAAGAACCAATCCAAACCCAAGAGAGAAGAGTTAGCAAACGAACCCCAAAACCTAAAGTGATACATTCCTGCAACCACTGTGGGCAAGAGTTTAGGGACAAGTCCCCTTTAGATGTGCATATCCAGAGATACCACACCAAAGACACCCAATACACACGTGAGTAAACTGTTTTTCAATTTACAAAGTTGAAAATTCAGATTAACGCTGAGTTTTTTCACTATTTCTGCATTATTGATTGAGGATTTTTTGCATTATTGATTGATTGAGGAGTTTTTAAACCTGATGGTTTAAAAGAGATCTGACAAAGGTTATCTTTGACATGTCTTTCAGTTGTTGCTGTTGAGAACATGGAAAAAGAAAACGAAACTGAGGATCCTGGCAGCACTGTTAGGGCCACTCCAACAAGAGTTGCAGCCAAACGTACACTCAGCAGGTTCCAGCTGAAGTGTGCGAACTGTGATTTTAGGGTTAGCACCCCTGCATTGCTGGAAAGCCATGCTCGTGTCAAACACCCCGACCAGGAGTGGTACCGATGCAAATTGTGCAACTTTTTCTCAGCCACATCTAAGTGGATGGAAGTTCATCTGTCCTCAGAGAACCACGTGCAGAAGGAGAACGAGGAGAAAAGCACAGAATCTTCCTCCTTTGAAGTCTATGTTGAGAGTATAAACAGAGACATGGCTAGAGATAGTGCTGTTATGGATGATATTGCTCAGGTGGCTGGAGGAGAAGGGTCAGCTATTTTGAAAGAAGGAGATCAAGAAGCCGAAGAAGCAGTTGAAGCTACCAAGGCTGTGCCGGTTGAGGAGGAAGATTCCGAGCTTGAACCTCCTAAAAAGAAAAAAGGAAGACCAAAGCACGGGTCTACGACCACTTGTGGATACTGTGGCCTGGTAGTGTCTAATGCTACTAACCTCAGTGTCCATGTTCGCCGCAAGCACAGCAAGGACTATGGCTACAGCTGCACTCTGTGCAACTATAGCTGCGTGACCAAAGGAGACATGGATCGTCACTGTATCACAAAGAAGCATGTTAAACGTGCACAGGAGTGTTCAAACAAGAACCCGGTCAACAATCACACAAATGAATCAATGCAGGAACCCACAGCTACTCAAGACCAGGAACCTAATGCAGCCTCACAGACGACTGACAAAGAGCAAGAACCTGACAACACTGGATCCAAAGATGACAGTGGAGAAGAGCAAACTCAGTCAGACACAAACCAGAAAAAAAGTAAATATGACTCTGTTAATGCCTGCGTCCACTGCGATTTTGTAGCTCAATCAATTCCTTCGCTCCATCTTCACATCAAGAGAAAACACACCAAAGACTTTGAGTATGTCTGTCTAGCATGTAGCTACTACGCCGTAACGAGCAGGGAAATGTCACGGCATGCCAACACAGAAAAGCACAAACAGAAAAGCCAGAAATACCTGGAACCAGTAGAGAGTGAGGGGCAACGAGCTGTGACAGTCCCAGTGAAGGATGTCATTGAGCTTGTGGCGGCAAACTCTAACCCAGAGAGTGAACCATTGAGTCCCACGGAAGAGTCTGACTCTTGTTCCGATGACAGCCAAGCTATGGAAAGTCAGAGTACAACTGCGCCCTCCGTCACAACAGTGCCTGTCGTTGCTGTGGCTAGCGTGGCTGGTAGCGCAGATGTGAAGCAAGCAGAGAATCTTGCGTCTTCCACTGGTGGTGAACAAGATCCAACCCACCAGACAGCTGAACCTGAACCCCAGGAGGCTCCAGTAGAACTCGGGCCTGCAGTGGAGCAGTCTGAACAGCAAGAGAGCCAAGGGGAAGGGGCTAAACAAGCAGAAGATGAAAACTTGAATGCAAATGTGATGGTTGTAGATGCCAAAAGTGACAGTATGAGTACTGATACACAATTGTCCAAAGCCCCTCCCTTTGATGCCTGCATTGTATCCATGAAGGCCCTTACTGAGCAGGATCAGACTCTCCAGGAAGGTCTGGCTCTAGAAGGCGAGGCTGCTGTGATATGTCTGACAGGAGGAACACCAGTGCCCGCCAACTTCCTGCCCATCACTTCTGCATATGTCAAGAAGCTCAAACGTAAGGGAGGGAGGAAGCCGAGGGAGGAACCCAAAGGAAGCATTGCTCGCATACGCTGCGACGACTGCGGCTTCATGGCCGACGGCATCAGTGGCCTCAACGTCCACATCTCAATGAAGCATCCCTCCAAGGAGAAGCACTTCCACTGCTTGGTTTGCGGCAAGTCATTTTACACCGAGAGCAACCTGCACCAGCACCTGACCAGTGCTGCCCACGCCCGCAACGAGCAGAACAGCGTGGAGGAGCTGCCCGAAGGGGGTGCGAGCTTCAAGTGCGTGAAATGCACGGACCGCTTTGAAACAGAGCAGGAACTCTTTGTTCACATAAAGGAGAAACATGAGGAGCTTCTGAGGGAGGTCAACAAGTACGTGTTGGAGGACACAGAGCAGATCAACCGCGAGCGCGAGGAGAACCAGGGCAGTGTGTGTAAATATTGTGGGAAGGTGTGCAAGAGCAGCAACTCCATGGCCTTCCTGGCACACATTCGCACACATACTGGTAAGTATCTTGCTTCCATTTACTCATTCTCTCACACACAATGCACAGCTTATACACCAATGCAGTATGTAGGCTGTGTAAAAGCAGGTCAAAGCTATTATCCCTCATATTATGTATGACATTGAATAAAGAAAGAAGAAAGGACCGTCTTAACCCTTCCTACCACCACAGGTCTGCTAAAACACTGCATGACAGCTTTGACCTGCAAAGATTATACAAATTAATCACCAAGTACTTTAACATTTCGATAAATTACGATGATTTTTAAGATAAAAATCTCAAAATTGGATGTTTCAAGCTTCTTATATGTGAATATTTTCTGGTTACTTTATACTTATATGACAATAAACTAAATAAGTCTGGATTGGACAAACAAGACATTTCATCTTCGACTTTGGAAAACACTGATCAAGATTTATGTCCATTTTCTGATTGTGATTTTATAAACCACAAAATGTATCAAGTAAACGAGAAAATAATCATTCATTGCTGATAAAAATAATGGTATGTTGCAGCCTTAATGACAACACAGTATTAGGAAGGTGATTACTGTTGCTGAATATCTTACCTCCCAGCAAATATTTGAAGTAGTAACTAGGAATATCAGATAGATTGTGATAGAATTTATAAACTTAATTCCACTAGAGATGAGATTTTGATGGCAAAATTGTGAAAAATACATTCGTTTAAAATCAATCGTATATGTTTACAGCTGGTAGATGTGTATTTATTAAACTGTGAGTATTAGGATTGGTTTACTTGGTCGTTCTTCATGAGCACTTTAACACATCAAGTTTTACCAAAAGGTCTTAAAAGAGAAACAACAATCTTTTGTGTGCAGCTCAGCTATTAGGCCATTGACCAAAGCTGTATTGTGTGGGGAGATACGGCATCCTCTTTGGCAGTCAAGCTAATGTTAAAGCTACTATCTGCTGCAGCCAGGTAATAGCTGTTTCAGTAGAGGTGAAGGTAAAGACTGATTGAGCTTCAGACCAGCAGGAGAGACGCTAATGGACCCCAGATTGGGATTCCCTGAACAACGCTTGGTCAGAGACATGTGCGACTCATAATTGATGTGTCCATTACCAAGACTCAGTTGTAATTATAGTCAATAAGTCTCTGTAAATGTGTTAAAGCTTAGGCTAAAAGCATTGGAGGTCCAAAGAGAGGTGGGCTAATAATTTAAAATAATCAATGCAGACGTATTCAAAGCCTTTAATTTCCCTTGTGTCTGTACGTCCATGTTTGTGTATATGTGTGAGCACTCGTACGCCTCGTGGATGTGTGTATATGTCAGCCTTCATGGCTAGCTGATTATGCTCAATCCATTAAGATTTATCTTGTCATTTATAATGCAAAGCAGAGCTGCGTTGGCCGGGGCTTCGGCTGGGAAGTGTCCGGTAGGTTAAGAATATAGGGCGCTCCATTACTTTTCCCTGACCATGTGTATTAATTGCTTTTAAAATCAACTTAATGCAGGAACGAGATGTGAGGGCGCCATCAATAAATGCCCTTCTCTGCCTCCTATGGTTCACCCTTCTTTCAGCCCAAACTTTAATGGGACTTTAATTGAAGTCCATGCTATGTGCTTACAATGTGTGCATGTGATTGTATGCGTCTATTTGTGTGTGGAGATAAAATACGATTGTTTCCACTTTCAGACCCTGTGACAGTAGATGGTTTGTGAAGCTCGCAGCTTTGTCATATAGCCAGAAAACAAGTAATAATATTCCCTCTGGTGTCTTGATTGAATACTGGTGAAGTGCTAGAAACAACGTGCTGATTTCTCTCCATTATGTCATCATATTCTCATAAATGCGGTGGGCGAAATGTGTTGCACTAAAATGTTTTGAAATATTGTTACTTCGGTTGTTTCAGAGGGATGGCCGGTTTATTTGCTGAGGCAGATGAATAATTTTACTTAAAGGAACCATTTGTTTTCCTTATATCTAGTACTGTATGTATGCCAGTCACCTTGTGTGGCCAAAGTCAGATTGCTTCCTGCTAAAATCCGATTGCTTGAAGCTGTGAGAGTTGGAGGTTAAAATCCCAATGATTAATGTCCAGCCACCACTTTCTCCTTATTAACGGTCCGTCTATATGTATTCATAATTCTACCCCGTGTCATAATTCTTGAGTTTTGAGGTCACTTACTTAGTGTTACTTAAGAAAATGAAAGCTGTGACACTGAGGTCCCAACAGATGGCTCCAAGTCAAGGGCACATTCTGAGGTTTGAAGTGATGAATACTTTGTTTTTTAGGGTTACCTGTTTTTATTCAATTGAGTTATGTTCTTGTTTATGAGATTACTTCTCCACTTTCATTTATGCTGTTCTTATTTGTGGAAAGCACCTATTTCTCTTCATTTTGACAACATATGCCAGTTGTTATTATTGCTAAGTTCCCTCATTACAGTGAATTATTCACCTTTTATGTGGTGGTCATTTATTCTGGGAGTTTGTTTGTGGGGCTGTGGAGCTGCACGGTGGGGGTCTGCCAGTTTCTGGGCTGGGAGCACGTCCAGATCCTTTTAATTAAGACCTAGTTTTTATTCACTTGATTAATCAGTGAAATCAGGAGTCGGCAGTGGGAGGCTGCACACAGATTTGTCAATTTGTCCCTTAAAGGAACATGCTTGCATTTTGCCAATGAGGGTACAGCTGGAATTTGCATTTTGAGGTAAATTGGTCACTTTTTCACTGGAGTGAGCTGTCTGACCTCAGACTGAGCCTCAAAGTAATGCACGCACATGCCATGCATACACGTGCACATGCAGGATGTGATGTGTGTTTGTACAGATAACTGGAAAGTAAAACCACAAGCACAGCTGCCTTATGTCAGGATTTTAATGTTTTTGTTAATGTTTTAGCCTTAAATCCTCAAAGTTGTTTAGTGATTTCCACCAGGGGTTCATGGGACATTGAAATCTGCACTGGAAGCAACATTTGTCCCCCAAAACATTGTGACCGAGGAGGACCTTGTATCAGTTTCAAAGTGATGGAAATTACAAATAAAATAAAATAATCATGTTTATTATATTCAAGGTCAAGTCCATTTTGCAACCAGATCCACACCCAAATGCAGTACACCAAAATGGACAAAAATACAAAAATGTAAATGCCATGCCAAAGATAGGGCTGTACAAGTAATCCAAAAATCACATTTTTACAATATCCAGCTGCATTTTTTAGATATTAGTAAAATGGGTAACAACACACATCCATAAATGAATCATTGTGGTGCTAAAGTAATGTGTATTGTCTAGATGCAAGGAAACATGCTTGTTTAGCACAGATCCTATCTAAAAATCATGTCATCATAATTTTTTCTTTAATTTTCAGTGAAATGAAATTCAAAAAGGAGAATTCCCACTAAAATTGTCACTTATATCCCTAAGCAGTATCTGTCAAAACACTTGCAATCTGATTTTATTTTTGTGTGTGTGTGTATGTGGTGGTGGGGGGGGGGGAGGGGTCGTTCATCTGCAGTCAAAGAGGTTTTTAAGGATGAAGGATGAGCTTTTGATTTATATGCATTAGTTCAATACTAGCCATCACCTTCACTCGCCATCTGAATTAATCAGTGCATGAAAGGCATGGAAGAAGAACATGTATAAGGACCAGATGGAGAGAACTGTGAAACGGTGAAAGCTGCGTCAAACTGAAAAAAGACTGGGACAAGACTGAAGTATTTACAGCTCTATGTTTAATTGCTGTTTTTCCCATGCCAGCGCCTCCTGCTGCAGTGGTCACCATGCAGGCAGTGGAGGGACTGGTGAAATAGTGTGTACAGACGGAAGTCTCCAGGCTTCAGAAGTCTTTGGATGAGTTGGCACAAGACCATAAGAAGGCACTGGAGGACAACTTGTTTCTCAGGAGAACTGTTGTGGAGCTGGGGCGGGAGCTGGCAAAACTTTGTGAGGAAGTATGAAGGAGAGGTTAAACCCCAATTGCAGTGGTGGTAGAACCACCAGTAGAACTTTGAGCAGCCACAGTTTTCCCCTCACTTGCCACCATTGGCATCTCATCATAGGTGTAGACCAGCTGTCCAAACACTGTTAACCCCTAATGTCCTACCATACCATGTTCTGCAGACTGTGGATCTAGTGGTAGAAAACACATTCTTTTTTTAGAGCTGCCAGACACCGATATAGCCACCAGCATCCAGATACTGGACCTGGGTGCACACTGTGTGTGAATGGGTCAGGCAAGCAAGGCCTCCCCAAGAATATTATTCAGAATTTAAAGGAGCCTTTTCAGTAGTGCTACAAGAATATTTTAGGCCAGAAATGGATAAGACATTAGCGACAGCAGTAGGGCATTAATAAAAGACTGAGAACTTCTGGTAATGTGGATGCCAGGAGTAAAATGGTTCATTGCTGTTCAGTAAACTCTTGTGTTGGTGCTTGCTACTTTTAAGATACCTTCTTTTTTGGAAAATGTGTATAATCTTAAGTGTTATATGCCTTGTACAATCATTAATATTTTATTTGTACTGTTTATGCAGTAAAATGGCATATCTGTTGTTTTGGAAAGGTTGACAGCTGTGTTGGTTTTTGTACCTGAGGGAATGGTGCACAAGTTGTCTTTGCCTATTTGAGAGACTTCAGTTTCATGTCCTTTCACATTAATGTACTGCACCGCTAATGTACACCACCACCGCCTGACGCAGAAGTACCCAAAGTCGTCCTGCAGAAAAACGTATTCTATTGTTCTACTAATTGGTCATCAGTATGACATTCTGACAGGTAGCGAGGACACCCGTCCCCCACAAATCAGCCATACATAAATTCCCAACTGATAATTTACTAACAGGTGTGCGCCATTCTTAATGACAAAATGAAGGCTCCTCTCTGAACAAACACAAACACTTGTGACAAAGATTTCTAATGAAGGCAGGAAATTTTACAGTTTAACAGTAGATTTAATTGTTAGATGGCGTCAGTGCTTTGAAAGTAAACTTCACTGGGAATTCAATGATTAAAATGTGTTTTTCGGCATTACTTTCTGTAAAAAAAAAAGTTTTCTTATTGACACATATTGGACAACACGCACACCAATACTGTTTATAACTTTACTAGGCAAATCGACTAATCAATATATCCCGCTCTAATCAGGAGGAATACTAATCGGCTTGTGAAAACAGTTTTGTAATGACTCCTGTGGCTCTGAGGAAACATACCAGAGTTTGAAGAAAGAACACACTTTTTATGTTATTGTTTTTGTCTTGACTTGGGCTTGAGAGTTTAAATAGAAAGTGGGGTGAAGGAAACAATTGTGTTGCATTGTTGGAAGTTGCGGTTTTATAATTATTTTATTATTAGTGACTAAAACTCAGGATATCTTGTACTCTGCTGCTTCAGCTTTGACATTTCTAAAGTTGATACAGTTTCAAATTTTAAATGTTACTTTTTTATTTACTGAAGACTCTCCTCTACTCTTGCATTCAGTTCTACTATATTTTCCGCATGTTTGTGCTGATGTACACAGGTGAAGCTACTCTATATAGGATACTATTTAATACTTCTGTGACTTACGGTGCTATATGTTAACCAGGTTCTAATCCACTAACTGTAATTTAAAATAGATCTATGGGTTGTCTACTATAATTGAAAACAATGTGATAGAAAAAAACACATTTAGACTGGTTACGAGACAGTAGGCCTTGAAAAAAGAAACCAAACAATTCAGATATTTATTTATACGAAATGAGCATGCAGTATTTCTCTGCCTCCAAACCTGAAGATTAAAGCCTGCTATAGCAAGAGTGTGTGGCATGTGCAAGGCTTAAGGCATCACCTTGCGCGTGCGTGTGTGTGTGTGGTGAAACATTGCATGATGGTTCTTCTCTCCTCTCAGGAAATGAATTAGTCATTCCCTGTCTCATCTGGGATGTGAGGGAGCCACATCGCCCCTATGTGGATGGCAATATTAATTTAACATGACACTGCATTGATGGTCAATTTCAGTTTCGCGGAGGCTGTTTAAGTGGAGTGGTGGAGTATTAATGTGATAAGATGTGAGAACTGAGGGACGTTACATCTCTCTCCTCTCTGCCATGTCTCATACTCAGCCAGCCATCTGGACAAATCAGCTCCCCGCACGCCTCCCTCTCACCTCAACTTTAGGTTGTGTGTGTGTGTGAGTGAGTGAAAGGGAGAGAGAATGATTGTTTCTCCGTCTGTTTGTCCAGAGGGTGATTATGTCTTGTGAATTTAATGCGCGTGTCTGCATGCACATGCATAGGTGTGAGGTGGGGCTCTGCATCTAGATGTAGGTAAGTGTAGGTGTCATGGTGGGTGTGGTATGAGTGTGTGTGTCAGTCGTGTGGTTCTTTATGGGTGTTGATGATTGTGTTGTGTGGTTTCATTTTTTAAGTTTGTGTGTGAAAGCGTCTGCACATTTAGGTGTGAAGTGCGTATTTATGCATAGGGACTTAATGTGTTCATCCGGCTTTATTTGTTCTTGTGTATGCGCCTGTGTGACTGTGCGCAGTGATTTGTGTGTGTGTGTGGTGTTCTGTAGGGACATGTGAAATGAAGAGGCTGGCTTTGCTTTTGCCCATGTGTGGACCCCCACCCACCCCCTGTGTTTATGGGCCTTGTTAGCACAAGCTTGCCTTTCAATCTTCGTTACCGGCTTAAAATTCGATGTGTCGTACTTCCAGCTCACAGCAAGTGAACCGTGTATGAACGAATTAGTAATCTACACAAAGTGCTTAATCAAATCAGCGCCTGCCCCTGGAATAAATATTGTAGAACGTCTTGGGATATTCACTGCGAGTGGGTGAGGGTTTGCTCAGAGATGCATATGTGGATATCATATCATACCAGGCTGCCACTTAGACTGCAGTGTCGCACTGTGTGATTCTGGCCTGAATCTGGCTCAGCCGGCCAGACAAAATATTCGTTGTATTTCACCAAATGTGTACATTTAATTTTCCCGAGCAAGTGGGCTAGGCTTGAGTTAATGGTTTAACTGAATTTAAAGTTTGGTAAACCACATGAGTAACTGATTTTATCTTACATAAACAACTATTTTTAACTAAAGAACCCAGTTCAGTCTCTTAACTCGAGCCTGTGTGTTTGTGCGTCACACACTGAACGCGGAGGCATAAGCCCTCGCAGCTCAGCTTTTAAGTGACTGATTGCAGGCAGAGGCTCTGCCACTCTCTCAAATGCTACCCCGCCCTCTGGACTTATTAATGACAATAATTAGGGAGAAACCTCCCTGCGAAGCCCGCCAGAGTGATTAGCGCTTTAATGATGGAATGGGAGGTAGTGAGCGCACACAGAATTGATTTACGTATTCGCCCTGACCTTTGGAATCCAATTTACGCGTCCACAGGCAAAGGAAGAGTAGGTAAGAGATGAAGGAGAGTGACAAGGATAGATAGAGAGTGAAAGAGGAGACGCTTGGCACTCGGAGTGTGACTGTAGTTTTTATGGGGACTGTAGTAAAGGCATCTGTTTTTATAAATCTGAAGTCATTTTGTGACTGTGAAGCAGGTTGAAGTCCTAGCACAGAACTAATAACAGTCGTACAAGCCTGGCATTGAAAAATGATCCGTAATGTAAAATCAGATTTCTGCTCAGCGGTTATTCAGTCATGTTTTATTAAAATTGCCACTTTTTCCCTTCAAACATAATATTACTGTCGGATATGAACTTTCTATACCTTGTTTTGCAGGATCCAAGCCCTTCATCTGTAAGATCTGCAACTTTGCAACTGCTCAGCTGGGAGACGCCAGGAACCACGTGAAGCGACACCTCGGCATGAGGGAGTACAAATGCGACATCTGTGGGTGAGTTACGTCTTTTAAAGAGGATTGAAAACACTTTCTGGGATAGGATTCAACATTACAGAGGTGTGAAACAAAGGCTTGGCTATGTACGTTTGGAGACAGAAGGCTAAATCATGCAATCCGATTGTATGAAAGCCTATGAGAAAATGACCCCACTTTGTGCTTGATTTATTACCTCAGTAAACGGTGTCCTAAATAGTTTATGGTCTCAATCACTAGTTTAAAGTCTTCTTCAATATGGCATGATGGTCATTTTGTAAATGATGGTCCCAATTAGCTTAGAATTGACAGAAAAAGCAGGGTATGCTTTAGGTCGTGGCATTAGTCTGTCCGTAGTTTCTCCGTCAGAACCAATCAGGATGTCCTCCCTAGACCTACCACCTTGTCTAAAAACAGTAACTTGAGGGAGAGATAACATTACCTGCTGTCCCTTTAAGTGTAACATATTTAGCTTTGGTATAACAACACAATAGAAAAGTAAGGTAGTAAAACTATATTCATGTAGAATCTTTTGAACAAAGGTTACTATGTCATAACATAGACACACTGTCAAAGCTTACAGGAATCCAAAACGTGGCAAGCAAGTGTTATGAGCATGAAGAAGTCAGTTTAAACGACACAAATTTTTCTTTTTAAACAGTAAACTGACGCAACTGATCTAATGGAAAGGGGGGGAATTGCTCCAGATGCAGAGTGCTACGTCAACAATAGAGCAGTCATCTTTTGGTTTTAATGTGTAGTGTATAGCCTCCAGAATAGTGTGGAAATTGAGAAGCAAACACCGGTGAGGGCCAGCGAATGGTTGTGCTCCGACAGTCAGGTGAAGGAAAATTTCATGTTGGTGTCTCCAGGAGTGATTGTTTGTAATTATCTATTGCCCAGCCTACTTTAAATTGCATTTGTCCCAAGCTAATTCATAATTCAATCAATGTTAAACCCTGCCTGACCACAATAAGACACGTGCTGCTAATCTGATGAGAATCCTTTTTAAAATTGTGAGATTTTTAATCTTTAAAAAGAGTGTTAAAACCTTCCACATGCTGCCTCAATGAACATGTCCGAAGATGAAAATGTGTATGTCTTTAGAGAATCTTGATGTCCTAGGCTGAGTTAAAATACATTGATGTATGTGAAATTTAACACACATCTAATATTCGAATAGAAACTCTACATAGAAATGCTCTTTTGTTTATTTAGGCAAAAAAAAAAAAAAAAATCCATTTAAAGGCATCTTAATTGAATAAAAACTAGTCACAGACTTGACACAATCCTAAAATTTGTGTAATAATTTAGCACTTTTTAAATGAACCGTGTGAAAATTTTTCTCTAACATTTAACTGCTCCCACTCCTTTTCTTAAAAAGACCAATGTGCTTCTAGTCAGCTCCCTTCATGAATTAGGTAAAAGAGTTTATTTTACCTTCTTTTTCGTTTCAGCTGTACAAATACTCCTAATTGGAAGTTTATGTAGGTAACCACAAGCCTATAAATACCCAGTAGTGCACGACTACAGTTATTATCCCGCTACCTTGTACCCCCTACATGTAGACCATATGTTGCGTTCAGCTCGTTTCATTCCCGTGGTAGACCTCCTCACTGCCTTGCCATGTTCAAATGGACGTGTTAAGCTGTTTAACATGCAGTCGGGGAATAGAGTAAATTGTGGGATTTCCAGCTTTGTGCCATTGAGCTTCTGCGGCTGCTCACTCGCTAAGATGAAGACATATGTAGAGTTATTAGTTTCTCCCTCTGTGTAATTCTGTGTAAACCGTTCCATTTAGTTCAGTCGCGGGCCGATTTTGTTCCTTCCAAAGCCGAGCAGAGCGAATGTGTTTATTTGCTCCCGCTGATGTTCGCAAACATATTACAGCAGGAGCAAACAAGCTTTGGTTTAAACACAGCTTCTCCTTTAATGAGAGGAAAGGCTCATGTTTCACAAGCCCTCCAGCTGAAAACCCCTCTTCTCCCAAGTGCTGCAAATGTGTTGGGCTTTTGACCAAGCGTCTAGCTTTACATACACACACATACACACACACATATATACGGAGCGGTTCTCCAATATGCCTTTAAATGGGTCTACTAAATACAGCCCCTGGTTTCACAAATCATGCGGATGGAGGAGCTGTGTGCTGCCAGTGCCAGCCACTGGTGACAAATCGGCCCTGTGTGTGCTTTCAGTACTGACTGATCACCGGGCCATCCCTCCTCTTGACTAAAGAGCAGCAAACACAAAGAAACCCCCAGAAACACCCTCATTAAGGCCAGAGCCATACATACACATAGCTTGCTCCCCCAAACTTTTCACGTCTGCTGATGATGTGTTCTTAACCTGAATCTAAAGCACGTTACTAATGGATGATCCGGTGTAAAGTGAGATCATGGTGCGATTAAGTTCTGCTTCCTTCCGTGGATACTAATGATGGGGCAACATATCGCATCACAATAAAAACGTTTTTTTTTTCTTTCTCCACATATTTGCTGAGAATCCACGTTTTTCAATATGAAATTTGTGTTGTCTTAATTTCATGTTTACAGACTCTTACGCCTCAATGTGGCATCCAGTTTTGTTGTTTTAATTTATTGCCGTTTTGTTCAGACCTTTGCCTCAGCATGTTGCTGGTGTGTTTTTTTTCTCCCTTTCTTCTCTAAAACACCTCCCCCCACCCCTGCCATCGATTGCCGTGTTTCCCTTGTAAAACTTTCCGACTAGAAGATTACCTCGGCTCTGTCAGCTCGAGCGAATGGATGTGCTGCACCTCGGCTGTCCACCTCACTTTAGCTGCAGCTCGACACTGCCGTTCGCCTCTCAGGTGGGGGGAGGGAGAACTTGTTGATAGTTAAAGATCATATTGTTGTGGCATTTAATTAACAAATGCAAATGCGAGGCCAGGACAGATTGGAACCCTTGACCATGCCGCCAATCAAGCCTGAGCGGGCTGGTCAGTGCCTCGCTCATCATCGCTAACACTTTATAGGCTTTCTGTCTCCACCGTGCCATTTCTCCCACTTCTTCCAGACATCTGTTTGTCCAGGTTTCTACAGATCTATTTCTATTTATTTTGAAACGGACTGATCTTTCTTAATTTGCCTATAAAGAACTCTTAAGGTGCAAAAGCAGCAGAAAAACACAAATTGGCTGTTAGCATGCAAGATAAGATTTCTCATATTTAATTGGTTAAAAAAAATCCTCAAGTGTGTGAGACGGCAGATTCTTGCGCTTCCTCCCGGCGTGTTTTGTCCACAGTGGGGCTCGGCCACTTAATGAGCCTCCTCCTCCTCTCCTCCATCATCTAACAGAAAGGCCCTGGATTCAGCATTTCCACCCTCCCGCTCCCTGGTCCTCCCCAAAGATGCAATGGACATCCAGTGCTGTTGTAGGTGTTAAATTATGCATAAACAGTGTAAATGCTTTGAGGCATTGGTTTAATATCTCAGTCCGGGCCTTAGAAGTATTAACACTCTCATGGACGTGGATTGTCCTCTTGTGGACTGCCGTTTTATGATTATGGGTCATAAGCTGCTCTTCCTAGTGTCACTTCAGGAATTTGAACAAAACTTCCAAACGGCTGCTTTCTCACAACACAAAAAAGTTTGCGACGTGCTAAAGTTTGTCTCCACTGTGTAGGAGGCTACATTGTGTTTTTCCCTCCCTCCCTTCCTCGTCTCAGTTTTCTTGACTTAGTGTTAGAGAGAGTATATATAGTCATGATTTCATGTTGGGTGTTGTGTGTGTGATTTGACTGTTAACAGGATGGGGCTGGCTCATGTCAGGGTTTTTATGTCCCCCCTGTCTTGTGAGATTGTCTGGTCTGTTCCCAGAATAGCCCATCAGTTCCGCCCTGCGTGGCTCATCCGCTGTAATGTGCCTTAATGCCCGGGCCTGTATGAGTAGTGTGAGGCCTGGCAGTGACAGTGGAGGAGCATCTTAGCTTGCTGCTTATCCAGAGAAAGCCGTCACTTAACTCAGCCCCTCTATTGTCTATCCACACCCCTCTCCTTCTCCCCTGACGTGATTCTCTATAATCCTCCAACAGATTCTGGTTAGAACTCCCTGAGAACTATTTTTATGTTTTTTTTTCCCCCCATTTAAACATTAATGGTTGTTGCAGATGAAGAGAGGGATCCCTATGAGGATGATTATAATGTCACTCCACTGATCTCCCGCCGCCCCGAAATAATTGTACATCATCGCTTCATAACGTGTCAGAGGGACACGTTGGTGGCGTGCAATTAAAACCGCAGAATATAATACACCAAATTACTGCCTGTCAGGCCTACGAACAACACACTCGGTATTTGAGTTACACTTAATCATCACGTACATTAGCGATTTCGCTAAGATCCCTCCATCCCCTCCCCACCCCCTCCGCTCATACAGCAAGGGTGTGAAACACACTGCTCCTTACAGGCTGAGGGGTTGTGTCTGCGATACAACAGCTCCAGGGTAGCTACGTATTTATGTTCGAAGTCAGACCTTTTGAAAGCTCATAATGTCCTCACTGATTTTAGCTGTGTGCGACCGAGAGCGTGCACCATGTGTTGGCAGGAACTGAAAGCCGGAATTCTGAATTCATTATCACACAACAGATGTAAACGCTGAATATTTTCCTCAGACGATTCAGATTCAATAAGCCTTTTGTGTTTGTATATTTCATCAGCGCATTTGCCAAGCTTCAGATGCCTGTAAATGTGCAGTAGCAGGCATGTAAAGGGGGAAAGTATAAAAATGAAGCATGATCAGCTCAAACCAAACTACCGCCAGGCTTTTGATATTTCTATAAACATATTTTTTTTTCTGCCTGGCCTTAAAGTTGGTGAACTAATCTTAACCAAGGGGCCGTGTCCTCCAGTGCATCCCTGAACTTCTTCTAGTAAAAAAGCAACCCGTTTTTGTATGTACCTCTAATTTAAGTGTGTGAAGACCTTTTTTACTTTTTGCTTTCGTCCGTCTAGTTTATGAGCGCTCTTCAAGGGCCCGGTATTTATCCCCATCAGGAAGATATATCATTGTTTACTGCTTTGGACACCTAACACTTTGCGTCTGGGAACATGGACCTTGTCAGTCAGCGAAGTCCCCTTCACCAAAATAAACACATTTTGCTCTGATGCATTTAATGAAATTTAGTGTGCCATTATCGGAAATGAAATAAGTAACGCTAAAGGTCATTGTGAAAATAATGCAGAAAGGCTGGTCTGGAAAGGTTAAGTATGTGACGGAGCTGTTCTGATGATAACGAGGGCTGCGTATGGCTAGGAGAGCTCGGCATCCTGGTTTGACTCGGCACTCTGCGATCGCTCTTTATGACCGAGACAGCTTTACAGCCCGTTACCCCCCATAACACGATAAAGCGCAGCATAATGGATTGGATGTGTTTAGTAGCCTTGGGCTGATGTTTGTAAAATTAATGTTTTTTGCAATAGAAACACACTCTCATGCACAGACACCGAGGCACACATGCACACACTGAAAAGGCAAGCGAAGAAGAAGAGGGGAGAGAGAGAGAAATCAATTCTCGACAGCATCGATGTATCAGTATAAATCCACCAGTGTACAGTTTTACACTTTTTGTACTTGTTTTGGAGCCGGATTGTCAGACTTTATTTCCTCACAAGTGACGTGTCCTTGCAGATATCTCTCAGCTGATGAAATGACAACAAACATATGGCTTCATTAGTCGCGTCTGGATTTTAGGCCCAATACTCAGCAGAAAGACGGCGAATGCTAATAAATTTTGCCTTTTAAACTACACAGCACAATTACTTGAGGGAGACGAAGTCTGTTTGCTCAGTCAGTCTCATGTCGGTGAAAGGGATGCTTTTGAAGAGTTTGAATGGGACCCCGCTCAGCATCTCTGAGCGCCAGAGACAAAGAGAGAAATCTATGTCAGCAGATCAGTCCTATTAGGTTTTAATAACTATCTCATATTCTTTAGTGGGGCCCAGAACAGGGGCCTGGGGGCTTCATAATCAGAGCATTTCACTTTAATCAAAGACAAACAAAAACAAACATTGGGTCCAGACGCTAAATGGCAAGATCAGTAGTTAAGCAAGGGAGCCAACACAGCACATAGGCTTATGATAGTAAGTTATACTACTCTTGAGGACTGTCTCAGTTAAGTGGCTATTGTCTGCACGGTGTATGATCTTGTAACTTCTTTTGAACAACGTTTAACTTCTTGTGGTCTCAGCCCTTCTCAGGTTTTTATTATTATAATTAGTAGTAAGTACAATAAAGTGGTAATAAGTAGGGTTCGAATGCGGAGATATGATTTTTTTTTTTTTTTTTTGCCAGGGCTGATACCGATGCCCATTATTAGTGATCAAGGAGAGCAGTAATCAACATTTATTAAAAATCTTAATGGCAAAGTTTTAAATAACCAATTCAGGGAAGTAACTAGAAGTACGACTTACTCAAGTACTGTACTCAGGGACATTTTACATTTTCTGTTTCTCCATACTTCCATTACATTTTGGAACCAAATATTGTACTTTGAACTCCACAAGACAAATTTAATAACTTAAATTCCAAGCTACTACTACTGCTATTACTACAACTAGTTAGTCACACAAGTGAAAAATTAACCAATCATGGGGCAGGACATTGAATGAGACCACAGAGAGGTGACTGCAGACAGAGAGGCGACTGCAGGTAGAGAGGCGACTGCACAAGAGCGTAAGTAGTGTGTTTTAACACTAAATTATCAGCAATCACACACAAAAAACCTCATAAATTCAGATCAGAAAAATGCTGAACATCAGATCCGATAATCGGCCAGCCCGATAATCGGTCAACCCCCAGCAATAATTTTTGCCTTAGAAGACCCTATCTTCATTGCTTTTTATACACTTTGAATTTACCCTCTAAAGATTAACATCAGCTAACAAAGATAAATTAATGCCATTCGTTGGAGAAACATGGGGAAAGTTTGCTCCCTCCACCCTAAACCAGGTCCCCACAAAAGAAGTGAAAACTTTATCCTTTAAAGTAGTTCAATTATTAAAAAGAAAAAATGTTGCTGAACAATCCATTCTATAGAGCTAATCATGTCATAGGTATATTCTAGGAGAGAGAAAATAAAGAGGGGGAAGTTAATGAGTGATTAACAACAGCAATTAAAAGATGAAGAGGAAGGCAGATGAAAAAAGGGGTGTAATTAAAATATCAGTCCTCTCATTGTCAGAAGTGCGAGTGTCATCCATTGTGCACTTATTAAAAAGCTGGGTGGAGGGGAAGGAGCAAACGGCGCTTAATTCCACCAGCCCAAAGTGTCTGGTAATCTGCCCATGGATGGAGCTGGAAAAGGCCGTAACTCATGTTTAAGTGTTGGGGCCGTGTCATTGCAGGTTCACAGTCATGCATTTCTGTGTTGACACCCATCGGGGCAGGGGATATTTGGCAGTCAGGAGTAATTTAACTTAATTAATGGGATGCATATTTGATGGAGGAATAAAATATCCCGGCTCAGCAAAGTGGAAAAGGGGAAAGATTTAGTGGGAGTTAAAGGTGGAGGGGAGAGTAATTTGTGCATTCAGTTACCGGCTGCTTGAGAGACAGAGAGGGAGAGGGAGCAAAGGAGGGACAGAGAGAGAGTGGGTCCAGGCTGATAAAGATGGCAACCGGGAGAGAGGAGGAAGGGAAGGGGAGGATGAGAGATGGATGGTTGACACAAAGCTGAGCTGATGTGTAGAGGGGAATGGGCTGTCCCTCCATTGAGAGCGCCATCAGACTGACAACGCTTGATTTAATTGATATCCGGACTGAGTCCTTTCCCGGCGCAAACAGACACATTACAGCGGTTTGCAAACTTGTAGCAGAGCTGCTGGCTGCCAAAGGCCTTTTTAATATTCATGAGGGGGCTTTTAAGGGTGTTCGCAAACGGCCTCCTCCCTCCTCCTCCGCCGCCGCCCGCTTTTCCAACATGTCTTTACAACCAACACACACACTTTACCTTTAGCACACTCGCAGCAGACGCGCAACACGCTGGTTCTCCCCGACGAACCTGTGGCCTGACGAAAAGCTGTCACGCTGCTCTTAATCTCCCCTGGCACTTTTTAATTGACTTCCTGTAGGTATAGATTATTTTCATGGTGAGTCTGCCACCGAGATGTTTGATACCGTCCCGGTGACTGGCATCTGGGATGCTCGTAGCTCACCGGAGATGACGCTGCTATCTCCGTCTCTGTCTCCGTCTCTTTCTCCCTCTCCCTCTCTCTCTGTGATGGCCAGACTTATTGGGGGAACAGGGGAGAGGTAAAATGCAATCAGTCATTGCCATCATCATAATTGAGCTGATGTACCTGCTGGGAGTGCTGGGGAAATGTTGGCTTGGGTGGAAGGGAGGCTCTTTGTGTCTGACTGAAGCTGTTAGTGGCATTAGACCGATATACAGGGCAGGTATTGGCCTCCTGTTAAAAATTGGATGTCAGCCAGTCGGCGCTGTCCATTTGATATGATGGATACGATGTAGTTTGTTTGATTACATGCTGTATTTATTGTAGAATTAATCAACACTATGCTGCTTGTCAGAGGTAAGCTCTCAAGTCTGATGAAACAATTTGATCAGATTCCAAACAATTATCCATGGATTATGGTTATGATTAGCTGTTAGGTCAAGTCAAGTTCATTTGTGTGGCCCGGTATTACTTATGGTGCCTCAGTGAGCTTTACAAGCCCTCAGCATCAGCAGTTACTTGCCAGAGCTGCAACAATTAGTCTATTAAGCGATTAGTCTAATGTAAGAAAATCAGTTGCCAAATATTTTAATAATCAACTAATTGTTGAAGTCATTTTTTAAGCAAAAACATCTAACTTTTTTGATGATAAATGATAGGCCTTCAGGTTTTGGACGGTTGGTTGGACTTCATCTTGGGCACTGGGCAATTGTAGCACTCAAAGATATATTGATTAACCAGGTATATAATTGACAAAAAGCAGCCCTATTCCAACCCAGCAAGACTAGGAAAGATTGCTGGATGTTGAACAGGAGCCAAGTGCGAAAAATAGATAATTACAAAAGTCGTTTGAATACAAAAAAACACAAACAGGACTGTAAACTATCAGTAACTTTATAATATGTTCCACACCAGGGACCATTGTCCCAGTGTTGTCTCCGAAACTGTAATGAAAATCTCTGAGAAACACTGAGTCTTTGTAAGTTTGCTGATATTTTGGCCTTGAAAACGGTGACATTTCGAGTTATGAAATACTGGCACAAACTGTCTGCTGTCAGTGGCTCCAATCCAGAAAACATTGTTAGCGATACAGGCCCTCGTATCCATCGGTACGCCAAATACCGCTCTCACTTTGTGTATCACATGTGGTCTGGCCCACACATGCTCATAGCAGGCACACAAGCGCACAGGGCGTCCTCCTACACACAACCAGCTATTTACACACTTGTACACGCGCAGAGACTTGGTTTTCTATTATGATTGAAGACTGTGGGTACTACGTGGTAGTTTAGAGCCAGCAGGGATACATAGTTAGGGTTAATTGTATTGTTTATTTTTATCCCAGATTGATAAATCGGAGACAGAATGTACAGTTTAACAATAGTTATGTGTTTGTTTTTTCCCATTTTTCACTCTCCGATTGTGTTTTTAGCTTTTATGAAAAGGGTTCTGGTTTCTTTCGTGGATGTACTGAGTGGTTACATAAAATGTCTGGACTACTGTTTTATGATATGTCATATTATGTTTGCCGCCTGCTTCAGGGGTCTTGTTAAACTTGGCGCTCATTCTCTGTACTCCATCGTTTCGTGCCATCCCTTGGACTTAATATCACGAGATCCGGATGATTCTCAGATTTATGAAGAGGTATTGACCGTTGTCTATGCGAAACAGATAATAAGCTGTGATGAATGGGTGACATTAGTGATGAAATTACATCAACCTTAACAGGCTATTGTATTAACACACCTAGCCAATCCCCACTCCTCCCCACTGCCCGTTTAATTGATTAATTGCTGACATGGATGGATGAGGGGTTGTGGGTCCTGAATCGGTGGCTGATTGCTAGTCAACCATAAACAGGAGTGGCCACATTGGGCCCTCAAGGGCAATATTCATGCTCCCCAACCTTATGGTGATTCCTTATCCAGCTCTGACAAGAGGAAAAATATTCGGCCATAAAAACGCTGGTATCACCGGGCTGACATATAAAGCCCTCCGTCACTACCTCTCTCTCTCTCCCTCTGCCCGTGTTGCGTCTCCTTCAGCTCACAGTCGCTCAGCACACCCGTCGGACTCTGAAATCACCCGTCCTCCTCTGCATGTGTAGCTACAGTCCCTCAGGTAGCCCCAGCTTTAAATATGAGCGAATAATGGCGGAGTGAGTGATGCTGCCTGTGTCCTTGACTGGGATCCTCTGTGTGCTATATCCACATCTCACTGTCTCCGAGCCCCACGGGACACATAAAACACCCCCGTAGAAAAACTCCCAAGGCTTGTTGGTGGCATTGCCGTAGGATGGATGCAGGCATGCAGAAAGGCAATGAGGTCTTTGTGTATGTTTATGCAAGTGCGGAGGGGGGTAGATAATGTTTACACTGCTGTGTGTTTAATGAGAGGGGCACTGTGTCCACTTTAATGTGTTTGCATTTCGAATGTGGTGCGACAAAGTTATTAAAACGTTATACGGCGTATCACTTCTCTTTTATGTCTTGCCGTTTGTTTGGCCGCTTCCTTGTGGCCCCGGTAGCTGATGTTGGGTGTTGTGGTGGAAGAGGTTAGGATCATGTTTTGTGGCTGCCACTAAAATCTCCTCATCTGCACAGTTGCCACCAAATTGTGCCGAAGCTGCTGACGGGGGCAGATGGGGGTAATTTTTTGAGGATAAAGTGTAAGGAGTGGGGGGGGGGAATGGGCAGGGAGGGACTGCTCGCCTTCCAGTCCGGCATCCACAAGTGTCAGGCCTGCAGGAGAGAGGAGTGGACATGTGGCCAGAGAAGAAGAAGACCCCACTGTCCGCCACGCTGTCTGCGCGCTCCCCAACGCTGCACCATGTTAACCCCGACGCCACTGAGCCCCTCCAGACCGAGGCGCAGGTCTGCACCCCTGCAGCCGGCCGTGAAAACGCTGACACATCGATTACCCCGCAGGAAAAAGCACGTTGAGCGTGATGAGGAGGAGCGCGCCATGTGAAGAGGAAGCATTTATTCATTTATTCTGTTTATTCAGCAAAACAAACAGAGGTCAGGATTATGCTGCAACACTGATAGCTCTGTGTCTATTACAGTTAAATTTCAAATTAGGGGGTTTACTCTCCCCACTTTTATGGTCACTTCAAAGCCTGCCTGATGCCTTCCAAGCCCCCCAGCAATATCTGATTACTGAGACTTTTACAGGCTACAGAATCTTCAAGATGAGCCAAAAAAACTAATTTGTTTCTTTGAGTCCAATGTGCAGCTCAAAGTAACACTTGTGGTCTTGTGGTCTTATCGTTGGACATTAGATGGCGCCATTCAACTTGCTAGAAACCCGCAGTCACAGGCTTGATTTGCAGTATGCGACTGCCTGGTGTGTGGTACATGTGGATCTCTTGCATGAATGAAATGCAATTAAGATTCTATTCATTCTGTTTAAAAGGTTTGTTTAAATCTTTGACTCTTTTAACATTTATTTCAATTGATATTTGTCATTTTTTGATAAAAAACAAGGCCAACATGCATTGGGTGTAGTCGTGTAGGTTAGTGGCGATGTCAGAACTGCTGGAAGACGGATAATCAAGTGAAACTTTTTGGCTAGGTTATTTCAGATCTCACAATTAATTGAATGTGTAGATTCCTACGAAAGGGAGATGGCTCATTTAAATATGATTTCATGTCTGATGCGTGCCAAAGTCGTACTTTCAAAAGTAGAAATTCTGTAAGCCGAACGTTTCCGCGTGTATCTTTGGTGAGACTACCACTGTGGGTGTAAGTGTAGTTGTAAATGAGCGGAGTTGGAGGCTGGGCTTGTGGCAGGGCAGACATAGTGTTCAGAGGGGGTGTCCCTGCCGGTGCTGCTTTAACTAGGACAAGCCTCTCTATACCGGTGGACCTCAGGGGCCGATCAGCAGGTCTCAGGAGAGGCTCCCCGCACCGCCGTCTAACCAGGCCTGTCACGAGGGGGCTGATGCTGGGGCCGGCCGGGTGTGGGGGCCGCCGTGATGGTGGTGGGTGGCGAGTGGGTGGGGGCTGACATGCCGAGAGGGCAATTACAGCAAGGACAAAGACTACACAGTGATAAGTCCCCGCAGCACCCTAATGAAGAGAGCAGGTTAGCCTGTTAAAAGGACTGGGGAAATGAGCATGGTCTCAGTGCGCGTTTGTTTGTGTGCGAGTGTGTTTGTGTGTGTTTAACCTACCCGAGGAGGATACATTTTCTGAGGTCATGTTGTTACCATGCTCGCTAACCTCACTGACTGATGCCTTCCCGAGCTGGTGTTTTCCCCCTCGTAGAGAAAAAGCAAACAACGGCACCAAACTGGAAACCAGTGCATCTTCAGGGAATTGTATTCCTGTGGCTGTGTATAGTGAGAAACAAAGTCCCAATGCAAGCTATTAATGAAATGAAACCTTTAAAATATCATGCCTACGGTGGGTAATTGTTGCACATTAGTGGATCTACAATTTGTTTTTATCACACCACTTAATGATTTTTTTTTAATAATACCCCACTTAAAAATTCAGTACATTATATCCTGCGTTTTCTACGCAAAATAAATTGATGAGTGTGTAGGTCAGCGGTTGTAGAAAATATATTCCGGATGATAAAAGAAGTTTTTTAAAAAATGCGTGAAACAGAAAATGAAAACGGTGCGGGGGGGGGGGAATCATTTCCAGAGAGGGATTAACTGCTTTCCTCTTTTGGTCACTTTTGCATTTCCAGCCTGGATGTGATTATAGCCAGATCATGTTATCAGGCAACACATCCCAGATGCAACAACAACTCTCTTCTTCTTCTTCTTCTTCTTCTTCTTCTTCTTCTTTCTTTCTTTTCTTCTAACATTTTTCTTTTTTTTCTTTTTTATTTTTTTGGGCGGCAGACAGAGCAGGAGAGAGAGAGAGAGAGAGAGAGAGATGGTGTGTACCTGATACTGCTGTGTTGGCACACCCGTCTGGGATCTGATAAGAGAGCCTCTGGAGCGGTGCTTATTCAAATCAGTGCATGTTCACAGTGAATAGGAGCAGGTAAAGGCAATAAGATACAATGCGATAACCTTTGTGGAGAGGGAGAGAGAATAGTTTTACACTCTGTTTCACAGCTCTGCTACACTAGATGAGGGATTTTCAGCAGAGCCTAATTGATTTGCTTTATCCTGATTTAACTACAAAACAAAAACCTTTCTGTCACTAGTGCGACTTAGATTGGATGTTGGAGGAGTTTATACAGTTTTGCGATGCATTACAGCGATTTTATCATTAGGCTTTTTTTATTTGCTTTGTAAATTGATCAGCTCTCAACCTCCTCATTGACCGCGCTCGACTGCTGTTTTGGCGCTCCTCGTAAGTGTGTGCTCGTGGACTAGTCTCTGCATGGGTAGCTCGTGTGTGTGTGTGTAAATGTGAATGCGCACTTCCATGTTATATTAAATACATATTCAAATGCCACATAATCAATTTAGTTTTTAACATTCACCCTCCGTAATCTCTTTCAGGCCGACTCTGAGATAAAAGCAGGAAGATGCTCCGGAGTGTGGGTGCTACTTGTGAAAGTGTCCGTGGCGCGTGCGTCTGTGCGTCTTTGTACATGTCGCAAACATAAACATAGCATTAAATCAATTTAACTTAATAACACTGATCCGCAGTGATCAGTTTCAGAGCCACTGTGCAGAAATGTGAAGCGAGGCTTAAAGCTTATTTGTGGAGTGGAGGGTGGTGTGCCAGGAGTCTCAGGGGGTGGAAGGGGGGTTGTAACATATGTTACGTGCACTCGGTGCAAGACTCAGCAGTGATAGTGAAACATTGGGGTGAAATGCATCCTCCAAGGGCCCCCGTGTTAATGTGTTTGGCTTGCACTGAACTCATCCTCTCTACATCCCTGCGTTTAAAACCACAGTGCCGTGGAACCATCGCCCACACTGAGTGTATTTTGATGATACAAATTATCAAGAAAATTGAAAAATTATTACAGTGACAAGAGTAATTACCGTGGCTAATAATTATGACGCTGCTGTAATATACAAATAATATTTTTTCATTAATTTGCCACTTTAGTTTTTAGACACATTCCAGGGAAATTATTATTTATGTTTACAACGTTAATTTTACTGTCATAATTGGCTGTTCAAATTAATAAGAGACAGTACGTTGGATTTTCATGCTCTTGTTTGAAAAATATGGATGTGTATTTTTTCTTTGTGTGTGTGCGCGCGTGTGTGTGTGAAAGGGAGAGAGAAGTAAAGAGAGAGAGAGAAAAAGAGAGAACGTGCAGACTGGAGCTTGTAAACACTTTTTGACGCAGTTCAGATTGCAGTCAGAGATTATGAGGCCATGTGTGGTTACAAAAAAATATGCAAAGAAAAAATATATGAATTCTATTTCCAATGTATGTTGTGTTTAGTTTGAATACATTTCAAACTTTTGATCTTTTAATATAATAGATTTGTTTGATTCCATAGATGTTGATATTGCAGAGTTCTGACATGCAGTAGGATGATGCAATAATTTCCAGTGCAGTAGGACTATAGTGCTGCTCATCACGGTCAGAGGTCTAACATGAACGCTCTCTTGCTAAATTAATCTCTTCTCTGTTTTCATATTGACTCTCACAGTAATGCAGCCTACCAAGTGAGCAGGATAATGAAACACCCCCTTTTACCCCTTTGCAACCAAACACCACTAATCTAATATATTAGTCACCCGTGCTCGTGTACGGGTGAGCAATTATTCTAAAAAGTTTCCACGCCGTGCCGAGGTGACAAAGGGAATATGGGCAAGGAGGTCCGCAGACACATTTGACGGCTGCTCCGTGATGCTGATAGGCCAAACGGTGGTGGGAACCCGCCACTTTTAATCATGCGGAGGGTGAAGGCTTTCATAAGAGTGCGTGGCGACTCTGACAATTCTAATAAGGAGAGGTGACAGAGAAACTTTCTGTGTTAGCGGCAAAACAAGGGGAAGGTCTCCTTGTTTTTTTTGTTTTTTTTAATGCTTGTGTGTTTTTTTGTTTTCTGGTTGAGTATAAGAGACGAATTTCACAATCTGAGACCGGATTTGTGGTGAAAGAATGTCAGCATTAATAAAGGGCTCTGGGGACAAGGTCACACGGGTCCCTGTACAGCAGAGCACCCTGAGTCTGTTTGTTGCTTCAGAGAGAGGCAAAACATGCTAAGATGTCTCCCTGTGCATAAGGTGGCCGACTGGAATTTTGCCCGTCAACGTCTCATCGCACAATCTAATTTATGATTCTTCAGCCTTTTTTTTTTTTTTTTTTTTTTTTTTTTCAAAGACAATCTCGGCTCTTGAAAAAAAAACGCAGCGAGAAAGGAATGATGCTTTGAGGATATAATTAAAGATATCGTTCAAAGAACAACTTTTTGCATATTTGAATTATTACTGTCGTTAAAAACCACACAAAATATGGAAATATGATTGCCGGAAGCACATAAATCAATGATCAGCAAGGCCTCAGAGCCCAATAAATATGGGGAGTTAAATACTTTAAAATGCAAATCACATCTTAAAATTTGCATATGGGTGAATTTAAAGGAAGTGTGCCTCCTTAAGACCCTCTGAGGTAGAAACGGTTGGAGCTGGAGGGGGTTCGGGGAGGGGAGACACAGACAGCCAGCCGGAGCGGGGTTTTTTTTTTTTTATAATTTTTTTTTTTTTTTACGTTGTCATTGGTCAAGTTGTTGGATCGTTCGAAATGATAGCAGCTGAAGTGGGCTGACAGACACGACAGCATCTCTTTTGTGGATCCAGAAAGTGCCTTAAGTGATCTGAATAATTAGGAGTTAATTATTCTTCATCCATCTAAATCAGAAAGGGACAGATATGGGAATGGAATTTATAATTTTAGCCCGACGTCCTGTCTTGTTCTAATGTGGTAAACTAAAGTGACTGTGAATAATACCTACTGACCTTCGAGTAATTACGCCTCGCCTGGCAATTTGCTTGCTGTTGCTAATTGAGGGTATTGATTCAGTGAGATTCATATTAAAAATACATATGTTTTATGGCTGGGATTTTTTTTTTCTTCTGCTTGTCTTTAATGTATTATTAATCCGTATTATTTTTTTTTTTATTTTTTTTTTAACAATAATTAGCAGACAGGATGTGCTTCACCGGAGGGTTGGAGTACTTTCTTTGTCCTACTCCTACCCACGGTTGCAGGTGCTGTATTTTTTTTGCAAAACTTTTTGCTGAATCTAAATTAGTTTTCGTGTTGTATGAGGCTCTACATCTAACAGCAGCTGTTTTTGTGAAGTTTACCGCCCAAACTAGAAATGGTACAATTAAAACTACTACATTACATTGACTAGTTTTGCTCTAATGGTGGCTGCAGCAGCAAACAGTGATAAATGCATTGTAAATAATTTTCCACATGAAGGCTATGATCCGTCTAGTTTAGCATAACCCCCCCTGTGTTGTTTCTCCCCCTCAGACATTTAAAGACGCTCTGGCGGCACCACCGGATCAATGGACATGATGTCTCTTTGTGCATTAACACTCAGGTTAGAGTGTTAGGTTAAAAACCTGCCCAGCACCTCCCGGGAAAAAAAAAAAGACGAGAGAAAGAGAGAGAGAAAAATCAATTTTCCCCGTGGAGTCAGAGGGCCAATCTGCTGGTTCTGAAGGCATCCCTTTACCAATATGCATGCATGTATGTGTGTGTGTAACGTGGGGGGTGGCCCTGACTGTCACTTGTGAGTGTTTGCATGTGCGAGTGCCCTTCCTGTGGCGCCTGCAGGTATTGACCACTACAGAGGACGAGGTGGTTTGCTTCAAACGCATCTCTCCACCCTCTTTAACACCGTAATATTTAAAGCCTTTTCGACCAGCCGAGCTCCAGTGGCAGCTCACAGACTCGTAATAACCCAGATAGGGATCGATGGCGCTGGATTTAGGCACTTACCCCTGCTAAAACTGGTAAACTCATTTGTCTTTCCCGAGCAGCGTTCCCTCCGTTGTTTAAGGAGACACTTAAAAGAATCCCCTGAATTAAGATAATGTGACTGTTGGTGTGTGATCAGGCAGGCTCAGCTGAAAGGACAAGCAGCTTTAGCTCTTTTATTAGCTCTCTGTTTAAGGGGCCATACATGTTTTGACGGAGTCCAACTCTCTTTATTTTATTTCTGTCATGCCGATTAGTGTGCCAGGGAACACCCGCTCTGCTCCCACATCCCCCCCCCCCTCACACTGGACGAGTGTGTGCATGTGTGTGTGTGTCTGAGCGGGAGAGAGAGGCTGTGTTAAGCATGCCAGCTCTAAATGAGATGGACCAAAGTGTGATGGCCCCGCTGCTCCTCATGTTCAAGCCCACATGAACGCCTCGACACAAATTCTTGGTGAAGGACTCAATGGATGCCGTGAAATCATATTTGCTGTACAGCTAATGGCATGGGACTGGTTCTGCTACAGTGTTCCTCAGAGCAAGAAAACACATCATTTGGCCATAATGCACACTGACCATTTACACTTAACCACGCACAGACTGTATGGATGTTGTAGTGCCGCGCATGTACACTTAACAGACGCGTCCATGTTTTCAGGAATTTAGACAAAAGGTATTTCGAAAATGAAGAACTATATTTTAATGTTTTTTTTTGTTGATTATTATTTCTGCCATCCCTTGGATTATGATGTCAAACTTGCAGTTCAAGTAAAAAAAAACTAAACACACAGCAGGACTTAGCCAGTGTACAGCACACAGGGAGGGGAGCCCAGCAGAGCCCAGACTCTTCTGAGGTGCCATTAAAGGTGCCGTGTCTGGGGAAAGTAGGATGAAGTGTCAAGTTCAAGTGTGTGGCAAGAGAGAGAGAAGACATTTAAAAACAAAGGAAGGAAAGAGGTGTTTTGTTGAGTCAGAAAAGTGACTCCTCTGAGGAGATGAAGAAAGCAAAAAAAAAAAAGACGGCCAAAACTTCCAAACTTCAAACAGACCTCACATTCTTTTTAGCCCACCTCCCAACGCGCACACATTCACCCCTCCCGGCATCACACGGGCGTCTCTTTTCTCTCCCTCCCTCCTTCTGCGTGTGAAACTACAAAGGGCCGTCCGTCCGAAGGAGCCGTTGTGCCGTGGGTGCCGCTGGGTGCTGCTGCTGCTGCTGCTGCTGGTGGTAATTAGGCGTCACAACACTTAGGCCGGGTGTCTCGCACGGCGCAGAATTCCTCCTGACGTGACGGAGGGATGGAAGAGTTATTCAGCTCTGCAGTTTCTTCTGCTCTGCTGGTCATCTGTCCTCTTCAGGGCCCATCAGGCTAAACAGCTCAGCCAACACACACACACACACATACACGCTCACACACACATATGCACACACCCACTGACCCCCCTACCAACCCTTCCAAGCACCCGGAGGCAGAAGAGAGAGGCAGTGTGTTAGAGAGAGAGAGATATCAAAGCCCTCGAGGGGTTAGGGGAGGGTTGTTGGGGGGTGCTTTAAGGGATAGTGTGTGTGTGTGTGTGTGTGTGTGTGTTTGTGTGTGTGTATGTGTGTATGTTTATGGTTTGGATAGGGGTTGTGTGTGTTAGTCGATACCGTGCATCACTAACTGTACAGACAATATAGATCAATATGAGGTGAAGGCACATATATTTTACTAATTACTCCAATAATTAAAAGGGTCTGTTGTGATTAAAATAAAATCAGTACGTGGTCAATTTTTTGCCAAATGGATTCAGACACAGTGGACTAATCCTGTTTCAGCCTTGTTGCTCCCTTGTCATAAAATCATTTGAGAAAACAACATTAGCGAAGTGAAGTTTTTTTTTTTTCCCCTTTCTTTTTTCGCTCTCTTGATAGGTCAACCACACAGAGCCCTGGGACAAGCTGAGAGAACAAGTTTCTCAGTTTATTGTTAATGCCACAGCTGCCAGTGTTAGTCAGTGGGTACACACCTGAATCTGATCTGATTTGGTGACTTAAATCTTAAAGAATGTAGACAACAACTTAAAAGCAGTGCTTGTGCATGTTTTTAATCAGCGGCCTACGTGCTTCTTATTTGCATATAGTTGTCGATCCTCTATTAATAACACATACGTTAACTACAAAAGATTTGATTGAATAATGAAGAAGGCAGGATCGGGGGTCGGTGGGGGGGGGGATGCAGGGTTAGAAATCTGCTGTGGCAGTAAATTCAGAGTTTGTGTGGCGTGCCGAGCATAACGCCGGGCTACAGGAGGGAGAGACATGCTGCTTTCATGTCCCTAAGCCATGTTCACGTCCACTGAAGACTTCTGTTTTTACACAGGTAGGCAGTTTGGGGACTATCTCAGTGAGGAAGAAGGGGGGTAAGGAAAAAAAAAGAAGAAGACATGAGAGGAATCAAAGGATGTTCCCCCTTTTAATAATGTAGCAAATATTCTAATTTCTAAAAATAAAACCTCCTCTACATCCTTCCTGCTAATCTGAGCAGTAATTTATTCCAACCCAAGGCCATATTAGTATGCTAGCCAAGGGCAAAATGGTTACGACAAGACCAAGTTCCCTCAAAAAACTTAGACACATATAAAAAGAGAGTGAAAAGATCTGGCTGCAACTTGTAGACACCTCCCCACACTAGGACTGGGTTGTAATTGCTATAGAACATAAACATTTTTTTTTTCTTATATTAAAAACACTTCTAAGTCATAGCTACACTTACATATTCAGTATTTTTAGACAGGTAGTAAAACATGAATTTGAACATAAATTTAAGATTTTAGCGTTTTCATAATAAATTAAAAGAAAAGGGAAAAGATAACCGAGTTTTAGAGGTAAAATACATGTAGCATAAGACACTGCCTGGCTGTGCACACGCAAGCATTTTTTATTTCTGATTAATTGCATCTGAACTGTGAGTTTCCATGTCTGTGTGTCTGTGTGTGTGTGTGTGTCCGTGTCCACATGGATATATTGATGCCATTTTATGAAAAGCAATTGAGCAATGGGACTTTGTACCAACCATCAAACAGACACTTCATTATGGGAGCAGTGATAACAAATACATTGTGTAGGATAATGATGGCAGTGGTTCATATTGTTCATTATACGTCTGGGTGTCACACGGCACTTAGAATTTATGTGTGTGTGTGTGTGTGTGTGTGTGTGTGTGGTCGTGTGTGTGGTCTGTGTGTGTATGTGTGTGCGTGCGTGTCTTTGTTTTTGTCATTTTACAACATCATGTTTCAGCAAATTAACGTCTGAACCATTGGGAAGAAAAATATACCATCATTTGCCATCGGTGACAAACAATATATTTTGGATAATGATTGCATCTATTGGCTTCTGCATTTGTAAATGTGAGGTTGTGAATTTCCTTTGTGAGCAATGAAACCAAACAGAGATATTATGTCACTTTGCTTGAATTGGCCTACTGGATGCATGATGGACTGTCATTCGATGAAAAACTAGAAGAAAAGAAAAAATTCCTTTATAGATAAAACCATGCTCAGTAAGTGCTCTGTGTGTTTTGCATAAGTATTCCTATAGATTCTAATGCTGTTCAGACACAATGGCGATGTCCCGTGCAGAAAGTGGGAGGTGTGTGATGTGGAGTCTGACTGGTGGAGGCCTCCAGCGTCTTGGCTGCCATTGACTCGTGGGCCTGTCAAAGGTTTTCGGGGCACTGGACTGAGTCGATGCCTGCCACACACATGTCATGCCTTCCCTCCCTGATGTGCCCTGCAGTTACGCAATCAACAGTATTATTGCTCGGAAATGTATATATTTAATTTGTGAAACAATGACAGTTTTGCTTGATTTATGGCGCAAGGCAAGGTTTAATTAATTGAAAAATGCATATTACCCTGTGACTTAATTATTAGCTAATTAATCACTGGGTACTTGTTCAGTGTTCCCCCTCTTTTCGAGCGTATTTCTGCTTGTGTCTGACACTTGAATTTCCTCCCGGGGTCATTTTTATGTGAGGTCATGGTTTTTCTTCCTGAGTGGCTGCTGAGATGGAGAACACGTGCCACAGAGAGCCTTTGGTAAAGCCGGACGGCACACAGCTCAGGTGAAAACACACTGAAGTCAGAGAGGGTGTGAGTTTCAAAGTCTTGACATCATTTATTGTCAGAGTGAATACAGCATATAGGATAAGATTAGCTGTGTGTTTTGATGCTTTGGAGGATAATAGAGCGGCTGAGGTAACATAAAACCCATCCTGAAAGGTCAGCAGGTTTACTTCTACAGCTCTATGAGAATATGGACATGTGTTTGTGTTTGTATGTGTAAATTAGGGCTGAAACCAAATATTTTTTAGTTAAATCTAGGCCATCAATTAAAGCAAACTGCAAAGAAGCTAGCTGTTATCGTACGTTGACTATCCAAATGCTCAGGATTACAAACCCTCCTAAAATACACCAAACCTTTTGGAAAATGTCTTTTTATTCAGTAACAAACAAGAAAAGAAAAAACAGTATTATATAATAGCAGAACCCTAAAAATGAATGCCTTTAACCAAAACCAAAAAACCGCAATATCCAATAAGAACATAAAAATGTCTGGATTAAAGTCCTTCATGATTCATGCTCAGCACTCCTTCCCCTAGAGAATTAGATTTTCTGGAGATGATTTCTACCAAAGCCCTAGAGCCCTAAAATGGTAGTGCTCTAGTGCAAATCAGGATTCTAGACACTTGCTTTGCAAGGTAGGGCTTGGTGATATGTTCTTAAAAAAAAATTGCAATATTTTTTGGCCATATCGTGATACAGAGGGTGATCGAAACAGCCCAGATTAGCAGTGGTCCCCTTCCAAGGAGCATCAGTAATCATTGTGAGTGAGGTGTCTTCACAGAGCCCAAAGGATGCTAAAAGACAATAGCCACCCTTGTCAAAGTCTGTTCACTGTGACTGTTTCTGGTAGTAGATACAGAAGTATTTGCTGCCAGACCACCAGACTGCGATCACATTCTTTCTTCAGGCTTTGAGACTTCTTGATACAAATGTAATGATATTTTTAACATAATACCCTTGTAATCATTGCAATATTGCAGGACGATGGCTATTGGTACTTTCACAAAATGCTAACATAATGAGTATTGGAACAAATAGAACAGTCTGGTAAGTTCAGGAAGTTACATCCCTCAACTGTAATGGATTACAGAAAATCTTAAACGACATATATACATACATAATATCATTATACTGCCCAGCAATAGATGTAGCCTTACTTCTTGTTTTCTGTCTGTGTGGCATTCAGTCTGAATTTAAAAATAAGGAGGCTGCCAACACAGTTTACACACGTCCAACCGACTATCCTGATGCCGAAACATCAAGCATGTACAGACAGGGGTGAGAAAACAAGCATGTAACCAATACCTCCTTTGGCGCTGAACCCAATCAGCCAAATGACGTGGCCTCAACCCCTGAGACCTGGCTGTGGCTTCTAAATGTGGCAAAATGCTCACCTCAGCCCTGCTTGCAAACTCAGATATAAAGGCGTACATGCATTAATACACACTCAGCCAATCACACATGCATTCGCAAATTACAGTCTGCACTTCAAACTCTATGAAAAGGACAACCGCCGGCTTGTTGCACACATAGAAAGTATTCATATCCTCTCTAGCAGCCTTGGGAAACACAATTTGCCAAAGGTGTAAGCTGATCTTTGGGGTCATGGTCAAAACCGATGAATAAGCGTCTCAGTGTTACAGCTGTCAGTGGTTTAACTCTTACTGGTGGAGGGTCTAAATAGTGGTATTTATATCAGTTGGTTTTCTACTGAAAATGTAGCGCAGGTTGATCTGAAAGATCAAGGATTTCCCCTCATGAGAGCATATCCAGACAGCTGCTGGTAGGAAATGATAGGGAATGAACACATTGGATGCGCGCGTGTATAGGACAGAGGAGGAGGTGTGGCTGCTGCCAGAGGTCGGCCTGCCATAAACACCTTACCCCCAACACCCGTCCGCCTTGACCGGCCACTATCCGGCCCCCATGTGTCTGTGCCTGGTAATGGTAAGCGTTTTAAACTATTAGAGCTGCTGTGAAAAAGGCCCGTTTGAGTGCAGAGCTGTCAGTCTGCAATGAGGCAATTGGGGGTGGGGGGCTGTCATGGCTGTCACTCAATGGGAGGATGAGAACTGTTTGGCCCTAATGGATTCCTCCAGGCGGACGGCTTACACGGCGGCTAGAAGTAAAATCGATGCGTTGTCATGAGCGAGTGAGGCATCATCAAACGGCCAGGTGGATGGGGAGGAAAGGAAGGGGAGGCCTGCCCGGGTAGTTACGTCTATATCTCTGCCTGTATGTGTGTGTGTGCGTGTGTGTGCAGTTTGGAAAGGAGAGAAGAGACAGACAGATGCTCGGCTCAGCTTTACACGCCCAATGGGGCCTCTGCTATGATTGTAAGCATGAAAGGGGGCTCTGACCTCCATCATCTCTGTTGCTTTTATTTTCCGGTTCTCTTGGAATCGGACACAGATACACACAGACATACCCGCACACACACATACACATAGACAAATGTGAAGCTGTGCAGACAGGGGTATATTGCCCTGACAAAAGTCAAACATCATCTCGTAGGCAAAATCACTTTTCATAGGCCAGATCTCTGTTCAGTGATTCCAGCTTTTGACTAGAACCTGCAGAGAATAAGGCAACTGGGTTTTAAAAGAGGACAAGTGGTTTAACAGTTGGTGACTGGATTTCGAGCACGTCTTTTCTGAAATATTTAATGTGGCAAGAGGAACAGTCTGGACAGTGTGAGATGAGCATGGGCAACCTGCAGGAGGAAGGAGGAAACCGCAATTTGAAGCATACAAATGGTGACAGAGGACATTTAACAAGATGTTTCCTAAAGAAGATCACAGCCGAAAAATAACCAAAGAGCTGAGCCAGCTCATACAATGAAAAAGTAAAGAAAGTATAGAATACATTCTTTGTATTGTAGGATAGCTTCAGAAGTGTTCTCTTTGAAGATGCAGGGCTTTGAATCAGGATTGAAGCTCGAACTCTTTATTAAGAACTTGACTTTTATGTGCTTGTTATTTTATCCGTCTGTTGAAAGAGACTGATCTCTCTCACAGAACTGACTGACAACCATTAACGCTTTCAGCTTATTTTACCTCACCTTAATGTTTTCTTTTTTTTCCCCTGGTGGGGATGGCTGTCCGGGGACATGGCGGGGCCACCCTCTAGCCCCTGACTGGGCCCGGAGGAGTGGTCCAAGTCCGTTGATTGGCAGGTAGAGTTGGAGTAGATTGCTCCAAGCTGGCTGTAGGCTGATGCTGAACAGGGATGCCGGTGTTCAACTTCCTCACTTGGCCTCTCTGTCTGGGCTTAGTCAGCCTCCGCCAGCTCCTGTCAGCCCGCCTGCTGCTCTGTTACATTTAATCTGGTCATTTGCCATATTTTTCCAGCATATTGTCTCCAAATGCTACGAAAAGGCCGAAAACAAACAATGACTTGATCATACTAACAAATATTGCCTGTGTAGCTCTGATGTCCAAAAATCACTGACGTTGAAAACATATCAGTCACGCTATTGCACTGGGTCACATGTTTTCTTTTGAAGTTTATTTATAGTCGACTGCACATACACTGCTACGGTAAGTAATCACTAAGCGCGGGGGAAAGTAGTCCCAAACAAATTGACAATTCTGTCTTTTTTGTACATCTTTTTACATCTGCTAAAAACTACACAACTAACATTCGTCACCAGTTTAAGAGATTTTTGGTCAGTAGAAACCAACAGACTTGGGCCCTTAAGCCACAAAAAAGCAGAGAAAGTCAAAGTATTTAAAGAAATGTACATTTTTGGTGGTTCTTTCTTTTGGGGGGGGTGTTGGCAATAAGAAAAATATAAGTCTTCATTAAAGGAAGAGCATAAATGGCACTGAAGGCTTTTTCTTGATGGAGCCTGTAATAGATGGTTATAGACAGATGGTTTGTCCAATCACCTTCCAAATGCCTGCCCTTCGAAACAGTTTCTAGCGGCTCCCTCTCAGATGGATTTGTGAAAGAAAAACCCTTTTGTGAAACACCATCTGGCATTTTTAGGATAGAACAGTGGTGGGTACTTAATAGATGTCCTCCGGCTTTAATAAGTTACGTTTTCTAATTGGTCTCTTACAATTTAAACATTTTATAGTTCCAGTTCCATCTGAAGTCCAGAGTCTTTAAGGATGGTTAATAATTGCAAATTGAACAGACAAACAAATTGGAAGCTGTTGAGCAAAATCCTGCACAACGCAAAGGAACATTTGGGTTTTTGGTCTTGTGTATGAATAAATTGATATATTTTTCCAAACATATTCAATAAAGTCGTACTGAAGTGAGTATTTCTTCCATCGTATATGTTAGACACCCAGTTTTCAGTTTAGAACTTGAGTCAAGACACTCTCGATGCTCTTCTTGTTAGCCTTTGGAAACAAGGAATTCTTCTCTTTATTGCTGAACACATGAAAGAGTTGGTGTTGATTAAGGAGGCCTTTTAAGCTGTGAAAGCCCTAAATGTGCTGTGTCCTTAGTAAGATGAAAAGGAGCCGAAGTTAGCCTGAGTTGTTTCTTACCTTAGCTCTTCCAATGAGAGAACCTTTGGGAGGATGCCTGAGAGAGAGAGAGAGAGAGAGACAAAGTAGAAGCCCTTATTCTCTATGCTAATTTCTCCACATTTTACTTGTAATTATGCCCCAGCATCCTCCTTTCTTTCTCTTTCCTCTCTTTTCTTCACCCTCCCTACTTGTCTCTTATTGCTGATGAAACATTTTCCTTCTTGCTCTGTCTTCGTCGTTTTCAGACGCCAGCCACATCTTTCAGACCTTACTCTTCTGTTCACCAAAGTGTATTTGATTGTTTCCATCCTTATAGGAGTAGTTTCTCCTAGATGAAACAAAATACACTTTCGTTTCTTACTTCATCGCTACACAGTGAATTGGAACAACATGGGCCCTTTATCGATGCGCTATGGATGTCTGTTCAAGCCAAAGTGTTTTGTGGTGACGTATGTCCCCTTTCTCCTTCGAACTTGTCACTTCCCCTCCATCTCAATGCTGCCATTGCCCATATTTATTTTATCTTGCTAATGTGGGTCACCCCTGTATGGCGGCCATCAGCGAGGAACAGTCAAATAGCTGTGTCTGAAGCCTACCTTTGGCATGATTTATGGGCCGGTGTGGCGCTCAGCTCTCAGAAGGACCGCCATTGTCCTGCTACAGCTCTCAACTCCCGTCGTAGGGGCGCTTTGTCTGCGCTGAGGCAAACCAGACCCCCGTCTTTAAAAAGAATCAAATTATTTCATCATGTTGGAAATGAAAAGGCTGTAATTACTCCTAATTAGACCCTGACTTTTTTCTTTTCTTCTTTCTTTCCCTTCTTCTCCTCCTCTCGCCTCTCACTCCGGAGTTTCTGAGGTGAATTCTTTTTCCAGAGGGTTTCGAGATTGCTCTAAATCAGCGCCGTTAGAGCAGGGAGTAGGAAACAATTTTCTGTTCAGTTTGAAATTGATTAATTTGGGCTTTTGACAGCTCGTCTGGCTTTGATATTTGGTGTGAGGGGAGGTCTGAAGTGGTGTGATGACACTGTAATGTTTGCTTTAAAGCCCTACCTTAATGGGGCTGGCTCCACAATGTCACGATGTTTCACAATCCAGAGGAAAAATGAGACGCAAATACACCATTTGCGCAGTGTTAAAGCATATGTGTTCGTGTGGGTGTGAGTGCCTACACGTGTGAAGCCTTGGTTGACCATCTACCTCATCGTGCTGGTTAGAAAATGTGTCTGTGCAACCGTGTAGGGTTTCCATTCCAATAACACCCCTCCATGCTGGAGAGCACCAACCTAATGGCCGGCTATCACGGAAAATCATTTTCTGCCCGTCAACTATTTACATGTATCTTTACCACACAAGACTTGTCGTTTTAGGCGGCGCAACAATTTGCTAAGCAAATCCACTCGCTATTTATCTATCAAGGGGGAGGCTGTTGGTGTGTGTGTCTGGAGAAAGTTTGGGGGGGGGGAGAGAGAGAGAGTTGGCGGCAGGAGGAGGAGGAGGAGGAGGAGGGCTTTTCAGAGGAGGTGGGAGAGCATTGAGGGAAGCAAATATTTTCTCTGGCTTGCGACAGCACAGTGAAAACACACTCCTGATGCTGATGTGTATTAGAAGTGAGCCGGGCAAATATTAGCGGTGCCTTACTGTGGAAGAGTGCTGGTGTAGGGATGCTGGTGTAGGAGGAGTTTACCGCGCTGCTATGTAACACTGGTAGATTTCTAAAAATTGGCTATGACAAAATAATGATGTATTTCTACTCCTAACATCATTTCTAAGATATTTTTTTTGTAGCCAGAGGATGAAGTTTAAAAATGTGTTTTTCTTCTCGATTCTACAGTTACACAGTTTGACACCAAAAGGCTGTTTTTGAATTCATTGCTAAAAGTGTGCATTTTCTCTGTGCTCTTTGAGAATCTGATTTCTTTTTAGAGCAAGTGGCTACGAGCATGATATGAGACATCTCAAATAGTTTGGAAGCCAATTCTCGTCCAAGATTCAGCCTACACAAGTGTCAAAACCTGAAGCCTCCACTGCACGTACATTGATAACATCTTATCTACATCAGTGAACAGAAATTGAGAAAATGTCTTTATTTACAGTTTCTGGAATTTTGAACGAGGAAGAAAAAGTAGGTACTAGAAACCATGTCAGACACACACTGAGGATTTTTATTTATGCCTTAATACATGTGTGAAGGGACCTTTAAAGAAATGTTTAAAGGCTAACTTTGCCAATATTGCATATTCAAGTGTGTTAACAGGCCTTGGGAAGTATTACTGCATTTGTGGAAAACGGCTATAAAGTATTTTGTTGCTCCAGATGAAGCTGCATCTAATCTGATAGATTGCCTTCAGTGCAGCTGAATTGCATTGTGTGTAATGTGGGTGCCAGGTTTTGAAAAAGCAGTCCGCGGGTCGAGCACTACACTCCTATAACACTGTTCGACTCATTATGGACAGTATGAAAACAAAAGATCAAAACTGATACAGTACAGATATCGCCACACGTTCTTCCTTTTCAAAATCTGGCGCCTACATTACCCACACTGCAGCTAGGCCACTTAGTGACATCACTGGAAGCAACTTATCAGAGTACACGCTGCTTCCTCTATTGACAAAAAAGGCTTTATCTTACTTTTTTTTTTTATTATACATGCGCGGTAGTACTCCCCAAGACCCATAAACACACCTTAATGTGTAAAACTAATGGATAATGGTTTTCCTTTAACATACTTAGGGCTTGAGTAAAATAATCTGATTTCGGACTGCAACTAATTTTCATTTCTGAGAAAATTGATTGTCTCATTTCTTGATTCATCTGTTTGATTGTTTGGTCTGTAAAACATCAAACGATAGAGAAAGAAATGCCTCATAGATTCCATTATTAAAAGATAAAGGTAATCAAATATCTTGTTTTGGTTGACTAAACAGCCAAAGATATTCCATTTTAAATGATACAAAACACAGGGAGGCAGAAAATTGCAACAGTTGACAAGCTGAGTCTGTCAATGTTTTGACATTTTTGCTTGAAAATAGACTTGAACAATACATGTATTTTTAAAACATTTTGCAGACTGTGAAAGAAGTTGCCTACTTATTTTATATGCTTGTCCAACCATAAACAGGAATTTGACCAAGGATTAGCCAAACCTACTACTACTTCACGACTGACATCCTGCAGTCCATGCCATGCTTGCACGCACGCATGCACGCACACACAGACGCACGCACGCACGCACGCACAAACGCACGCACTGTACACACACACAGACCTTCCCACCAGCCCACCCAGTGCTCCCAAACAAATCATAGCATTTACTCAGCCGGACATTAACTTGTTCAGGTTGGCATGTGTGCTCAAGGGCACAACAACAACAGCAGCAGCAGCAGCAGCAGCAGTTAACTCCTCCCACATTTCCTGCACAAGTCAAATACTTGTGGGAGAGGGAGAAAGGGAAAAGACTACGAAGGGGGCGGTCAAACAGAACGGTGATGCGTCTTGTTTGTCAGCAACAGAGTGCAAGGAAATGTGACAGAGCGCTGGAGGAGGTTTCCAAATCCATTTCCTGCTCTTGTCCGTCCACATCAGCTGCTGACGACGGATCTGCTGGTTCTTATTGTGTTCTATTATGGAGGGGCGGTGGATGTGGATGGTGGAGGGAGGGGTGTGGTGGTGGTGGTGGTGGTTGTGGTGGGGGGGGTTAGCTGGTGCACACATGCCCAAAAATGATGCGTCTCCTTTGATCTGTTTTAGTGTGAGCCACATGAACAGCTCCGCCGCTAGGCACACACACACACACACACACACACACACACACAGACAGCCCCGCAGTTTGGCCCTTTGCACTTTTTATAGCCCAGCTCAGTCGGTCTTTGTGTGTGTTTGTATGTGTGTGCGTGTGGTTTTGACTTTCTCCGGCATCTTGTTTTTTCCGTCCTCATGATTTTTTCCCCCCCATGTACATTTGTAGACTCGCTGTAATAGGAGCCAGTGTTTGAGGTACAGTGCTTATTAGTTTCTTATCTCAGCTAATTACCCATTAAATAACCACATGCACATACACACACACACTCTTATTACGGGATAATTAGCAACCGGCCCATTATGAATATGCATTTCCCACTGCTTAATACACAGAAAAATGAATATATCCATTTTAATTCCCTCAATTGACTTGTCATGCTTTTCATGATGCTGAGTTAGAAACTATTATGGGTTACTTCACCAGAATGCAGGGATCAGAGTCAGATAACCAGACTGCTTTGTATGGGATGGGTACACATCCTTTAGTCAGTATCTGCAGTGCTGTGCTCCATGCATAGTCAGTTTGATACTTCATTAGCAACAATTGATGCTGGTGGCCTGCAGGCGACCTCAGGAGTTGGTCCAGACGCTGCAGCTGTGAGGTCTAATTCACTCCTCACTGGGGCTTTACCTTATTATTGATGCTTATTCCTGATATTTCTGTGCGCATCTCCATATTTTTTATTTTTTCAAGCTTAGAATATTAAAAAGCCAATTAATAAACTTTTTTGGTCCACACATTGCTGCGGGACTGGACAGTCTGTTCTTGTTTCTCTTTGTTAGCCGCGCTGCATGTTTTGTTGTTTCCACTCTGCCCATCCTCTCTGGCCTGGTGTGCAGAGAGGATGCTCCGAGCGGTGTGTGTCACATCAGGTGCGTCAGGATGCCCATTGGCTACCGGCCGCCGACCGGAGCCATCCCGGCCAATCAGCTGTCGGCAAGCTGACCTTTTCGCTGGTGCCCTGACCCTGATGGGAGGTGAAGTGTGTGGCTGGTAGCAGTCAGCACTGGCACAGCAGGATGAGGAGGAGGAATGAGAGGAGGAGGAGGAGGAGGAGTAAAAAGGACCAGGCCGGAGGGCGAGAAATTTTCTTGGCCAGTCACTCCTGTTCCCGTCCTCCTTTCTCCTCTCAACTCTTCTTCGGCTGGAGTCATGACAGCCTCTCTTGGCCGGTTTACACCGTGTTTCACATGCAACAACTCTCTCTCTCTTTCTCTAGTCTCTTGTTACAAATTCAGATGTAGAAGAGTGTAACCACATGAGATACGTCCCAGGCATGTCCGTTGGAGTGTGTGCATGTGTGTGTTTTCGTGACTTATTTGAAATGGTGACTCGTCCCATTTCCCACTGGCCTCTCCTGTCATCTCAGAGGTGCTTAGCAACAATCTGTCCTCCCGAACGAGAAAACAAAAATCAGAGGATGCTCGAAAATGCTCTGAAATGCAGTAATGAATATTTTAGACATAAAGGACCACTCTCCCAGCCTCCATTTGCCTGGCTCAGTCCTCCAAACAGCCCTTTTAAAGTCAAGTGATGGGGGTTAAGTTAATTATGCACATTAGGGCCAGCCTCCCTCTCTTGCTCGCTCAGGCGCTGTGTATGTATGGAAGTGTGTGTGTGTGTGTGTGTGTGTGTGTGTGTGTGTGTGTGTGTGTGTGTGTGTGTGTGTGTGTGTGTGTGTGTGTGTGCGCGCGTGCGTGCGTGCGTGTGGATGTGCGTGTGCAGGCCGTGGCGGTGGCTTGGGAAACTCTGCCTTTAATTAAACACAGATGCATGGAAGGAGAGACTGTCTGTCACACACACTTTTAACAGCAGCTGCACGCATGCAGACGCGTGTGGGCACATGCACAGATACACACACACACACACAATTGAAGAAGATAAAAGAGTGTAACAGACTGTGTGTGTGAGCGTGTGCGTGTGTGTATGTCTGTGTGAGAGAAAACAACCTTGTTCTATTTCTGCTCTTAAAGAGGATAAATAACTTAATCTAAATGATGCCTGTTAATGATTGGCTTCAACATGTTGAGTGTTCAGGCGTTTATTTATTTCTGCGTGTGTCAGCCTTTCAATAAATGTAGCTTTTTGTATTTTTATATTGTTTATCTGACCAATTGTTTCCTTTCTTGTGCATTTCATCCAGTCTCCTCCATGCTTGAGGCCAAAAAATGCTACTTGGATAATTGTTATGACACTGTTTGATCGCCCGTGGCATGGCAGCTGATTGATGTAATCCATTTGCAGGAAGCAGAGGAAGCCAGTGTTAATCAATGGCAAGACTTTGATATAAAAAAGACCACTTCTGGACCAAAAATTATCAAACATCTACGACTGATAGAGTCCAGTCGCTCAAAAAGCACTAAGGGTTTAGAGGAAACGTGTCCTGCAACAACAGACCTGTGCTAACACGCAGAAGTGTGAGTGATCATATAACAACTGCAAAGAAGTACTGAATTAATTTAAATGGGATCTTAAAGGTACTTGTGTGCGATTGTTTCCATTTATGTCACTTTTTTAAGTCCGCTGCGTTTCAGAGGGACTTTTGTCAATTAAATGGGCACTATGTAGTGTTGGAGAAGAAATTCAAATTGAGAATTTTAATATTGACAATATTAATGATATGACAATACAAACTCAGAAATATTAAATGTTTCCATAACTGAATAAAGAAGCTGAAAATAACGTCCCCAGAACACTATTTGAAGTAAGAAAGGTGGCAGGGTCCGCCAAATATAAACAAAATAAAACAGTATGAAATTGTGTTGTCTTTTAAGGTCAGTTTGTTTGTTTCTTTTAATCAGTCAAGACAACATAGAGAGTTTGTTTATTTAGTTTGTTCAGGCATAAATATCATCCAATGAAGATCTTTCTCTTCTGATGAAAATTTCTTCCTCCAAACAGAGTGCACCTTCAAAGTGCTGGTAAAGAATAAACTATTAAATAGTATACAGACTGAAATCCTGAAAATGTTGGCTTCACTTCAACCAGTGACAACATTAAAATGGTGCTTACATGTGAATATAACAGTAATAATAATCTAAACAATCTAATATTGGATTGCTTCCTTTAGATACCTAAAGTACATTAAGTTTAAGATAATAATACGGCACTCTTTTAATTGCAGTGATATTCATACTTTGCCTTCAGAGAAAGTTCTAATTACTTCTACCACCACACTGAATTTTTTATTTATTTTTTTAAAATAATTGGAAATTTGTGCAAAACCAAAACCAAAATCCGATTTTGAATTTGTTCTGAAAGAAGCAAAGAACTTTTTTCAATGTCAAAACCAAACTCTGAATTCTCATAAATTTAGCATTTTGAGATGTTTCCAACTTCAGTCAAGACTGCTAAACCTTGCTCAGAGATTCCCTTTTTTTTTTAAAAGTAAAAACAGCTCATGTCTGCTTTCATCACTAATGCCAGCTCTGTATTTACTTTAGCCTAATTAAGGACATGCACCTCGCAGATTTTTCTATGCCTGAAAGAGGCTATCCTTGAAAGCCTTAAATTCAGAACCTTTTTCTTTCCTCTTTGTCTCTCGGTCTCTCCTGTGCCGCAGCAGCAGCCTCATTTTTCATTAGAGGATTGCCCCATTATTTCATTTCTTGTGATAAAATGACAAGAGATTACTCACGAGAAATACTAAATACAGAGCTGGACCGATGGGATCTCCCCTCATATGTAACGCCACTGCGCTATGGCTGAAGGCTTCATATTTCCTATTTCTCTCTCTATTATATATATCTGGCAGAGTTGTAGATACAAGGAATGTGCGTGTGTGTGTGTGTGTGTATGTGTATGTGTGTGTGTGAGAGTGAGAGTGCATGAGTCTACTGTATTACATTCTGGGTGTCCCAATCTGATCAGACACCACTAGCTGGTCAGCAGACCTTGTTTCATTTTTTTTTTTTTAAGAAAACCTTATTTTAGCTGGGAAAATGTAGAAAAATTAGTTGCGGCGCTGACAGAAATGTCAGCGGGTTGGGAGAAGAATAACTTATTTCACACACAGAAGGAAGAGGAGGGTAAACACAGCGAACACGGGCCAGCGACGGCTAACTGGGAATTAAAGAATAAAGAGGACAAGATAAATAAATAAATAACCAGCGTATCTTTATCTAAGATGATTCATATTTTATTTCAAAACAGTGCCTCCATTGGTCACATTTTTCAGCGGCGGATAATAGAAAATGTAAAGATACGGGCGGTGAAATATGAGTCGGTTTGGGGAGGTAAGAATGAGAAAAGATTAGCTTGAGATTAGAATAAGAGAGATGGAGGAGGGAGGAAGATGGGGGCAAAGAGTGTCGCCGTGTGTGTGAGTAGTTTTCAGAGTGCAGGTTGGTGTGTCCGTCAGCGTGTGTGTGTGTGTGTGTGTGTGTGTGTGTGTTTTGAGAGAGAGAAGAGGGATGATTGTACACACTCCCACCCTACTTTGTTTTCCACCTACCAACATGCCAGTGGAGATTGGACATCCTTGACCGACCTGCTCAGCTACAGTCACACCTGCCCACACGCACATGTTGTTACTAACCGATCTAACCTCACATATATCTCATAGTCACATACATGCTTAAAATATTCACAAACAAGAGAAAAAAAAAGATGGCTTGCACAGTCTGCTAACTTCCATGCTTTGCAAACTAATAAACATATGTTTGTTTTGTGATATTGACACCATTGTTTTTGCATATTCATTTGCCTGCTTGTATCAGATAACCCACCTCGAGTCGAGCTCCCGCTGTTGTTTATTCAGCCAAGTTGTTTTTCTCGACTTTCCTGCTGCAGTCCTTCAGTAGTTCACAGACTGGCAAACCGTTCCCTGAGTGGCCCCCGTGTCTTTAATTTAACAAGATACCCACCAAGGAGGCTTGTTTTGGCTGCTCCCCTCCATCCTGAGAGTCATTAAGGCTGGCCCACGGTGAGGGACACCCAGCCAGGCATTAGCATGAAGCGGGCAGAGCGACACAGAAGCAGCCCGGGGTCAGTGGAAACTTCCAGATCAAACCCTCCCAGTTAGCCCCAGACCTGGGCTCTGGTGTGTTACCGGGCTAAAACCAACATTGCCGGCATGGCCACACACGCGCACACACATGCATGAGCACACATACATACACACAAGTTTTAGAAGTAATTTTTTCTGTTTTCTCTTTTCTGTTTTTTTCTCTACCTTTCCTACCCGATCTCATGTTTTGTTAGCAACTTAAAGCTGTGTCTTTTTATTATTTCACCATTAGCCCTGCTGCAGAAGTGACATAGTTATTAGTAGCAGCCTTCCTCGACAAGACGTTTTATTTATTTATTAATTTTCCATTTCTTTCCCAGACTGGGTTTGCTCGCGCAACACTAACTAACGTCCCCCAGAAAAAAAGTTCACGGTGCCGTGCGAGCCCGTTTCGTCTCCCCTTTCAAAGAATTTCATTTTGAAATGAATAACATGATTGCTGTGACACATTAGTTATCATGTTCTTTATTTTCTTTCAAACTGAACCTCTCATTTTCCCCTCTTCTCATGGAGAAATCAATTCTCAGTTTTGCATCTTGAATTTCAGTACAAATAAGCCTGCAGCCACGTTCTCCCAAATGTTTGTTCTTTTCTTTTTTCTTTCTCCGGACGTGACCATCAGTGGAATGTTATCCTCATAGACACATACATGGACTGCGTGTAGATATTTGCTTCAGCATTTTTTCAAGATTCTACTAAGTGATTTTTGGAGGGTACGGAGGGCTGAAATTGAAATGTGACTTGCACTCTGAGTTACATTCAATAAACTCAGAGAAGGGTGGGTGAGCTATGACCTTAGTCAGTTGTCATCATAAGTCAAACAATCTCCAGCATCAATAAAAATTGTATTATACATTCAGAATTTAGTTTTTAATGTTTTTCAGATCAGATCACATCAGGGCGAAAACTTCCATCTAACTATAATATATACTTTAATGTATTTGTGTCCTAAAGTTTAGAGTCTACACTAGTTTATTTTTTTCAGCGCGTATCACCAGAGTTCTGGTTACATTACACGACTTTACGTGTGGAAAGGTCATTCTGGTCTCACAGCTGCTGTCAGTATGTAATCCACTAGACACCAAATTGGATTGCTCATCTTAAAACTGAGCCCAAACACATACTTTTCTGTCCATGTAAAAAGCCCTCTGTTGTTTTTATCATCATGGTATGAAGTGTCCCATTCACAGCGCCTCCTCCGATGGCATCTGCTTTGCTTTAGAGGAGAGCTGAGAGATTCGCAGTGACGGACGTGGTCAACCCATCACGCAGGGCTAATTTACTTTAAGTTCTGCCGCGTTTGTGTTGCTTCAGATCTGTCACGGGATCAAGTTGACGTTGCTATAGCATGCTGTTGTTTTGTTTTGGGGACAGAGACAGCCAAACACTAGGATAAGGTATGATGAGTAACGTTCTATGACAGACAAGGCCTGTTGTTGGTAGACATGGCTGGCACTGCCTGTGAGAGTGTGTATGTGTGTGTGTGTGTGAGCATGAGTTACCGTTACTTAAAGTTAAAATGCAAGACTTTTTCCATGGCTTTTGTCTAAACACTTCTGTCTTTTGATTGTATTCGGCCACTCTCACAAAGCTTTGTGGAAGAGGCATAACTGTTGAATGTGCTTAAAACCTGTGAGTGCTCTTCAGCAGCTGTTTGGATTTACATAGATTAAATTACTTTGTGGAAACTAAAATACTCTTACCTCCTGCTCCCTTTTTAGCAACTAATGTGCAGGACTGAATGTGTGTGGTCAAAGGACACAGATAAATCCTGTCACCTCCTAAGTTTATTTTCATTAGAGACATTTCAGTTACAAAATTAACTTTTCAGAAGTCTGTGTTTATTTCATGACTTACTTTTTCCAGTGATACTTTGTCATCTTCACTTTTCAGTGACATTGAATTCGTCATTGGCCCCTCATCTCAGGCATTGCATGTTCCTTTACCAAGGTCAGCATCTCGCTAACAAGCTCTGTTAACGCAGAGTAGCTAAGCTCATGAGCCAGGCTAGCTAGTTAGCTGTTTAGTTGGGTAGTTAGCGTGTGTGTCTTTGTTGAGCTAAATGAAAATAAGAGGTTAGTTATTGTAAAAAAAAAAATTCTTGTTTACCGCTGCAGCAACTTGATTGATTCAAACTTACTTTGACACGTTTTATTGTTTTAGCTAACAGGAGCTTAGTAGCTAAATTTGGTGGCAGTTGTTGAGCTTGCTGCAAGCTAGTAGGAACAGGAACAGACTTTGGAGAAGTGCCTTTTGAAATTGAATATATATATCTAAATAAGAATACATTGCGTTCAAAACTTTTGAATACAGTTCAAGAATTATGAAATAATATTCCATGATAATTAGTTAAATTCAATTATTTGTAGTGACCTATTTCGGTCTAAAATGTCTAAATGTTGCGTATTTATTTATTTAATAGCAAAACTTCGGGGCTCTGTAGACTGAAGTAAAAAAGCTTGCATCATCTTTTACACGGGTGTGACTATAGGACATAAAATTAAGTCAGATATATGATTAATGCCTAAAGACTGAGATAGCTAAAATACAGCCATATTTGATTAGTTTTTCTTTTTAAATATGTATGTAGATTATGGATTGATGTTCAGTTAAGTAACATATAATTTGCTGACCCAAAGTGTATCAACAAATGCCATGTACTGTACATGCAATCAGTTTCTTCATTTTAATGGGAATATAACCTTTAGTTTAACCTTCTACCCACCGATTGGCATGGGATTGGTTAGGGGTTAGTTACTCAGAATGTCACGGTTATCCTGGCCAAAATAATTGCAATTTATGATATCATTGTGACAATCATCAAAATATGCTTAAAACTCGATGGCAAAAAAATGTATGGTGGTAAGTTAATCATAAATTATACTCTGTATAAATAAAGGATAAATAACAAGTGGGCATCTTATTTCCCTTTTCTTTAGTTTGGAAACCATAGTATCTGCAATCTATCTTTGTGGGTACGACAACAATTTTGTTATGACTGGAAAGGCTTGCCTATGTGGCAGTTCAAAATAGATTTGGATAGCAGTACAGGACTGGACGCTATCAAGCTTTTGCCAGGTCACTTGAGTAAGGATATTCACAATTAACCTGATTCACAATTATCCTAATAGTGGGAATTCATCACAATAAACTCATCCTGAGTGTTTTTATCCTGGTCCGCAATAAAATCTCATATCCTCCTGTCCCTACCCACAGTTCAGACTGTAATGCACAATGCTCGTGCTGGTTGAATTAAAGTTTAATTAAAATTGTAGAGTTAAGAGTTTAAAAAACTAATCAGAAACCTCCTCTCACCAGGGTCTTGGTCCAGATACTGTGCTCTGTTTTGACCAAACTAATAAGGATTTCTTCCATGCTTTAAAATATCTCCTGTGAACTGACTAGGTGTAAAAATCTCTTTGGTTAACATGTCACCCGCACAGCTACGCACAAGGAGTTTCAAAGCTGCTGGCCCTCTCTGCTTTGTAAGGAAAATTGGAGCTTCCTACGACACTCGTTACAGATGCAGAAGAGATGTTTATCTAGTTAACGCGTGTCAGTCGACGCTCAAGAAAGCCTTCTGTCTAATTAGATTCAGGAGTCATTGTCATCTGTCTCGTAATGAGGAATCATGAAGGCTTCTCATTTCTCTCTGGTGCCATTTGATATTTCACTGTGTCTACAAATGAACAGGGGACAAGTTTCCATATTTAAAGGCAGCGCTGTAAACAGGGTCGCTTGTTGTTTTTTTCTTTTTTTACATGCACTGTCAATTACCCAGTGGCAGTAGCCTTGCAGATGCAACAGAGCGCTGCGCTGGCTGGCTGACTGGGTGACTGGTTGGGTGGCTGACTCCGAGGCTGACTGGCTTGTCTCTTGGAAACCTGTGAAATATGATTTACATTGAGAGCATGTTGTAGCAAACCCTAGCCCACGGTATGCATATTCCCCCATTGTTTGTGACAGTTGGTTGTACCTGCGCCGGGGGGAAGAGCGCCAAGTAGGCATCCGACTTTGCATTTCAGTGGCTGAGCTCAGGGTCAGGAGCACATCTGGTTGACTGGGAGGTTTGTGTGCGGTGTGTCGTTTCTGTGTTTCAGATTACACACACACACACACACACGCACACATTCGCGAGCTCACTTGTTGCTGTGTAGCCGGAGTCTGCGCGCATAAAGCAGCAGCAGCAGCAGCAGCCACGGCACACAAACAGCAAACCCGGCACACCGGTGCACTCCTACACAAACAAACAAACACACCTGCTGCTCCTGGCAAGTCGCTCTGACAATCAGCCGAAGGAGGGAAGGCAAACAAAACAAACAGTTTAATTTACATGACAGTAGCCTGCTTTACATTAGCATGCCGTGGCAATGATAGAGTGAAGCTCTGCTGGAAACAGCAGGTAATGAAAAGCGATGGTCCTATTTGCGGTATACTGTAAGTACAGGAATGGGAAGCTCGAGCAGTCAAAACTAATAGCGTGCGTCGTGCTGCGCGTCTCTCTCGCTCTCTTAGACAGTCCTTTTGGTGTGGTCTTTTAAAAAAAACAACTGCTCTCCCAGTCCTTTTCTAAAATAACTAATTTTTCAGTATCCCATATAAATATAAACAATTTGTTGTGCTGAAGAATTCAAGATATGTACATGTGTTTAGTGAAGAGAGGAGTGGGATTTTGTTTTAATTTTATTCATATAAATATGATTTTTTTGCTTTCCATTTCCCGCCAAACTTTCCTGCTTTAGACAGAACATGAAATGTTTATGCAGTTTGTGCAAAACAATCCATGTGCAATTTTAACGAGCAATTAACCTCATCAATAAATAAGTAAACAGTGTTTTGGCTGGTTTGTAATTGCACAGAATGGTATTTGTGTCTTGAGACCCCTGTATTTGTACTTGGTAAGCTTTATTTCTGTGGGCATTTACTATGTGTGTGTGTGTGTGTGTGTGTGTGTGTGGTTTGCGGGCAGGTTTGTGAATGCATAGTGTATGTTAGTGTTTTGCAGATGATAGCATACACTCATCGTGTCATATGTTTGTTGTAATACTGTTTAGGTGTGTCTGTACATGATTGTGTGTGTGTGTGTGTGTGTGTGTGTGTTCTGGCTCCAGTGGTCTGCTCCTCATGTAAAGAGATAGCATCTTCCCACAACAGATCAATAAAGGAATATTTCTAGAATCCCTGCTTCTGTCTCCAATTTAACCAAACCATGCAAGTGTGTGTGCGTGTGTGTAAGTTAATGCGAAGAATACTCACACTGACATCCTCAGCAGTGTTGTGGTGGTTGGCTTGAACTTAACTGCCATTATTAAAACTTATTGGCAAATAATTGGAATCAGAACAACCATCGCCAGGTTCATATCAGCTCTTCTGTCGAGTGTGACTCTGGTTTAACTCGTGTTTCCCCATTTTTTTTTTGTGACCTCGTCAATCCACTTGTGGTTCATTTAATGAAACCACTGTTTCTCCTATATTTTCTCTGAAGACAGAAATATACTGTCTTCTCTGGATACATGCACAACTCCTACTGCTGGTATGAAATATTGACACACACATGTGGATACACTCCATCTTGCACATACAATCGCCACCACCCCCACTCTCCACCCAGCTCATGTTTACTTGCCGTAAATTGTCCTAAAGGGACACAGCCATAGATGATTTATGGTGCCAGAAATGATTAGATCCCATGTATTTTTACACAATGGACACATTTTTTTTTTTTGCATGTGGCGCCTTAAGTGGGAGCCAGTAGTCATTAATGACTGAATAAACAGCGCGTTCCCAACTTATTAAAATATAGCCTCATGTTTCCTCCCCATTACTGTCGCCGCAGCAGAGCCTTGGCAACAAATGACAACCTGCTTTGAGTGAGAGTGAAAATATTTATCTAAGAACGTATAACATGTCTGAAGATCTGTTTCGTTTAAAGACCGGCATGTGACAGAAAGTATGGAGTTGATTCAGAGCAGCATTTTCTCATGATTTAAAGCTGACTGACTGACAGTCTGACCGAGTTTTTCTGCTCTATGTAGCTGCTCAGGCTGTCCTTTAGTGGATCATTTGCAGATGATTTAAGGTGTTTTAATGGGAAAAAAGTTTCGAGTCCACCTAAGGCACTTTGACAAAACAGTTGAAAATGATCCCTACAGATATTTGAAATAATTAATACTTGTGATATTTTTGACACTATATGTCAGTTTTTCCATTTTTCTTTCATGTTCCAATCATGACGGTTTATCTACTAATGGTGATACTTTTGTGATCATAAGTTCAATTCAATAATGAATTTGTTAGATTTTTCCATCAGACCAACATTTGAATAAATGTTTCTATTTTTACCCCTTTCACACTGGGAAAAAAAATGGCGACTGACACCCGCTATAATCTTTATGTGAATGTGTGTAATCAGCATTTACACTTTTCTAAACAGCTTCAGCTCCATTTGGATGTGAAGCCCTTATTAAGTCAAGGCCACTGGCTCGCTTATTCTGTTCCATCTGTTTCTGTTAAAGCAGCGCTCGAACATCGTTCAGTCAGTGCTAAGTTTAAAGGACTGAAGTAAAAGAAAATCTAAAAAAAAATGTCTCACTCCTTATCAACTTTAGTTAACATCTTCGAAAAACTTTGAGTCTAATTCAGACTGCTGTTTATTGAGACTTTTTTTAAAAAGTGTAATATCGTCTGGATGTGGTCTGATGAGGTAAATGATCTGCTGCTTTCCTTCCTTACCCTTCCTTGTTTTTCCGGCACACAAGTAAAAAACAAAAAACAAAGGGCAAACTTGTCTCCTGGCAATTAACGATTAATTGCTTCGTGTATAAAATCTAAGAAAATCATGAGAAATGCCCATCATAGATTGCTGGAGCACAAGGTCACATCTACAAATGACTCATTTTGTCCAACCAGCGGTCCAAATCCCAAGGACATTCACTATACCATCATGTAAGACAAAGGAAAGCAGCAAAACAGAATACCACTGTGCACGCTGCTATGTTGTGCACATGCAGCAGTTTACTTCATGCCCAGATCTTCTTTCATACCTCTAACCCGTTTACTCTTCGCTCATGAGACTATTTGGACCTGTTGGTGTAGTTTGCACACACATCCCTTAATGCCTTGCAGAGGTTGAACACACACAGTTCAAGGTCAGTCTCCAATTCAGCTCAGTCCGGCTCACAGATAATTGTCAATAAAATTGATCTTTCTATTTTTTTTAAACTCTGCTCATATTTTTCCATCCTCCTCCCCTCCCCTAGACACTTCCCTTGACTCTCTCACTCTACTCTCCTTTGCCTCTGTCCTTCTCTTTTCATCTTAAGCCAGATAAGTCTGCCTCGACTGCCAAGAGCATCGAGTATCACTGCTTGCTCCCCCCCCCCCCCCTTATGTTCTTCTCACAGTGCACTGAAGCCATGTCGCAATTTCTCAGGGAGTTTTGATGCCTGGATGTCTCCTGTCTGGGTCCATCTCGTCTGAGCTGCAGCGCCGGCTCTATGCGATCTGAACTTCGCTGCCTCGCTGCAGGTCAGCCTTCACGGCCGATTAGTGTCGAAGCGCCACTTTGGTCACAAGTTGTCGGGAGCGCTTATCGTGAAGATCAACAGCGATCAGTCTCGCTGCTGCGCTCCCTCTCTCTGCATCTCCTCCCTCTTTCTCTCTCCTTTCTGTTTTCTGCCCTCTCCCCTTTTGGCATTACCCCCCCCCCTCCCCCTTCATGTTTTTCCCCTCAAATCACCATATTTCCATCTACATCTTATCATTGTTGTCCTTCCTTTTCCTTCCCACCTTCCCCCCATGCTGTGTCTCTTGCCGGATCCAAACAGGCTAAAAAATGCTTTTCCTTCCAAACATCTCCTCCTTTATGGGAAAACCTCATGAGGTCAACCAAGATGTGAATCGTAAAAAGTAAGGTTAGGACTACATTTTGCTGAGAGAATCTGACTTGCCTGAGCAGTTTATGTAATATCAGGTGTGACTTACCTTCTCCTCTTTGGTTTGATGGGTTGAAAATAGGACAATCCTACCATTCCTTTTACAAAGGTTGTTAAGGAGGTCACAGGAGAAAGTAACCCTATTCAACATTTAATTGTCTTGTTATGATCATCTCTGCTTTTCAGGTGTTTCCATAGTAACTTGGTTTGGATGCTGCAAAATCCAAAATACTTTTTTTGAGCGTACCTTGCATGTTTTTGCTTTTCCTATTTTTTTTTCTGTTGCTTCCTTTCAAAACAGAGAACAATTCTCAGAAACAAACATGCTTTAATGTTAAAGGTTCACTTTACTACTTTACAACGTTGAATAACAAAGAAAAGCACGCGAGAACTTTTTCAATTTAGTAAAGAACAAATGAAAATAAAGCCACTTTTTCCCACTCATCAAACCAGGTTTTTAGGTGTTTATTGGTCTCTCTCCAGTCAAAACAAGAACTTAAACCATAATCTCAGAGGGCAACTAATTTTTATTCACTTCTTCTTCGGTCTTACCTACGACTGCGTGAGCTGCCTCTGCGATCAACTCTGTACTGACTTCCCTTTAGGCCCGCACACTGCTGCGTCCTGTTTGTCCAGTCCAGGAGACACAGATTCAGTTTGCATTTATTCTAATCTCCCTCCATCCCTCTTTTCTCGTGGTGTCTCTGTACGCCGTCAGGCCTTGTCTGTGGCGCGAACGGAGACGAGTCATGTTTGGCCTGTCAGTGTGGCTGCTAGTGTCAGTATCTGGAGCTGCTGGTTCCTCTGACAGCGCTGGAGGGGCTGCTGGTCCTAGCAGAGTGCAGCCGTCACCCTGTGACACGCTCAGTGTCACCGATCCCCTCCGTCTGGTGACACGACACCCCTCCCCACCCTGTCCTCGTCTTTGCCTACGACTCCCCCCCCCCAGCCAGTGGCCTTTTCACTGCCACTCCGGAGTCACTCACTCAGTCAGTCACTTACTGCCTCACTGAGGAGTCTTTAGTAGGAGCTGACCTACATGTGTTTTTGAAAGCTGATACCAGTGTTTTGGATTGAAGATGGCAATCATGTTTACATTTGTTTATCACTATCTTTATCTTTTTTAGAAGGAGAGTTAAAATGATAGATAGATAGATAGATAGATAGATAGATAGATAGATAGATAGGGAGCCTCTGTGCACAGCAGGACTAAATATGTGTGTGATTTAATCTGGCCTTGGCGAGTGTGCAGCAGTGACAAATGGATGCTCACTATGAAACCCCCTCATCCAAGAGACAGTATTAGTTTTTGCTTTAATTACCAGCAGCAGTAATGTTTCCTATCCATAACTGTCGGCCTGCTAGAATGCAGCCTGGCAGAGGGGTGAGGGCCTTGTCTCTTCTCTCAGTGGGCCTCCTGTCTCTTCTCCCCCCCCAATCCGTCTATCCTCTCTCCCTTCCCTCCTTTCCCTCCTTCCCACCCTCCAACTCCCTCCCTCCCTCCCTCCCCATCCCCTCTGCGCCCGCCGCATCTTTCATTTCAATATTTCAATATTTATGCCTCATCTGAGAAAGTTCAAAGTCACAGTAAGGAGGCATAACTTTCTCCCGCCTCCCCGCCGACAGCGCAGGACCCTGCCCGGTGGACAGGAGAGGAGAGGCTGGCTGACGGCTGGACTCCCCTCCCCTCCGCTGGTCACTGGCGACAGAGAGAGAGAGAGAGAGTCAAGAGGCCTGGCTCGGGGATGTGAAGACAGACAGCCGGACTTTGAGTGTAACAGATACTGGATTTTTTTTAAAAACTGGGTATCACTTCTTTATCATATTTCGTGCTCATGTTTATTACGAATCCATACAAGTAGAAGAGAAAGGGGAAGGGTTTTTTTTTTGGCACTTGGCTGATGTGCCGTCTTTGGAACTGATACCGATATGAGGAAGTAAGACGTCAGGATATAATTTTTTTGGTGTGTTGTGTTTTTTATCGAACACATACAACAACTTGTAAAGCTGGCAGGATCGTTTATAGTTTAACAATAAACTGTATTGTCATAGAGTAAGTGAAGTGTTTTCTGCACTGTGTTCTTTAAAACCAAAACGTTTTCATATCGGCTGATATCCACAACATGCTGGCCGATACTGATACATCTGTCCAGAGGCCAGTATCGATATATTGGTCATGCTCCAGTTTTTTTTGATAAGAAGAGTGTCTTTCTTAAATTTGTGTCAAAAGCAGCTGCCCAATTTAAGCGTTTTCCAAAGACAACAGAACAATCGATCAATTCTTAAATTAATCATTACCTTTAAAAAGAAGTTGCATCATGTTAAGCCTTATTGGACAATATTTAATATTCATGTTGAAGCCCATGACACAGGGCTGGACACCCTCAGACAATATTAGGTTGCACAACATGTAGCACCTCAAAGGTCCAGGGGCAGCGCCAAGGTCCCACGGGTGCCTCTGTTGGACGTGTTATCCGTGTCTGAGCCCATGTCACTGTGCGACTACATTTTTCCTCGGGATCTCACTTGACCATCCCTGCAGAAAAATCTAGCGCCACATTTAATAAATAAAAGCGTCTGACAAGTCCGTCCTTTGCCATAAAGATCTTTGACAGCCGCCGTCTGGTAATAGATTAGCCTAATTACAGCGTCCCTGAGTTTAGATCACAACGTCACGTACTCAGCCTGTCGCTCTAATAGCCATTACAGCCACCACTCTCCACTCCTTTTCTGTTAATGTAAAGTTGTAAAGAAAAAGAAGGGGGGGGGCAGGAAAAAAAAAAAAAAGAGAAAAGCCAAAAGGAAAAGGTCGTCCTCATTTGCATGCAAGCCTTCATTAGAATATGCGAATATGCTAAGGACCGGAGCCGGCGCTTTGCATGTGCAGGTGATGAATGGCCAGTGCATCGCAGAATAGGCCGAGATGGAGGCTCCGTCACCCTCATCTGCATAGCATACTTTATTTACCTTATTTATTTATTTATTCATTTACTTTTGAGTGCTCGCTCTCTGTGATACATCTCGCAACTGAGGGAGGACCTTTTGCAATTTACTCCCCCCCCCCCCCCCCACCTCTCCACACTCTCACACTCGCACACTCTTCAATAAGACGGGGCTTTATTAAATGGCTGAATGAGAGCTTTGAGTTTTCACAAGGCTTTCTTTGCTCTTGATAAAAAAAAAGGAGACGGGGAATGTTTGGACGGCTCGTACTGTAAATCTTTTGTGTTTGTATACCACTTTATACGTCTCAGCGAGGACTTAAAAAAAGGCATTACAAAAGGTAGAAATTGGCTGTTTATTGAGCGGTGATTCAACCTGTGGAGCATCAGAGAGCGTCAGCGGTGGGAGGGAGGCCAGCCCCTGCTTGAGTGAAACCTCGCAGAGTGTTTTTCTGTCGATGGGGGTGCGTGCATGCGTGCATGGCGGGCTGGGGTGGGGTGGGGTTTGCGTGCGGGGTGGAGGGTGAGTTTCCAGAGAGAAACTCTTCTCTTCACTCTTCTCTGTTGCCGGGGCGGCAGATGGTGGGTGTCAAGACAACGGCAGCAATAGCCAAACAAAGATATCCTTTGTGTGTGTGTGTGTGTGTGTGTGTGTGTGTGTGTGTGCATACTTTCTGAGAGGTGTAGAAGTGCGCTAGCATTGAGTAGGAGGCAACAGCATCTATAATACCACTTGAACGGTGCATTGTATAAATTGCTAAGCTGCTCTCTCAGACTCCAGAAAGTCCATTGTTTCTTTTGATTTGTGACACCTCGCTGAGGAACTGCTGAGGAAACTTACTGAGAAAGTACCCCTCAATGACAGATGTCACATTTACAGTTTGACTTTCCCTACCCGGAGAGTGTGAACTTCCACTTCGTACAATCTTTCCTTTCCATCGACAGCTATGGTTCTTTGAGCCTAATAAGTCATTCTTTGATAGGATCGCTGAATATTAGATTAGTAGCACAGCGGTTTATTTTGCTCCTCTGGAGTGTGACCTTAGCTGCCCTTCACAGAGGCGCGGGGATAATGAGAGTGGTAGCTGGCCGACAGACAGGCCTGACATCCCAGCTACGCCCTTCACTCAGCTGGCTGAGGAAAAACGTCAATACAGAGGCCTTATGTTTTATGGATTATCTGCTTTAGCAAAACTATAGTGAGAGAAACACAACTCTCGCTTGTCATGTCGGCTCAGTTCTTTTTAATGTGCGAGACCACTCGCCCAAACAACAACGGTCGAAATTAGAGGCTGTCTTCTTTGTTTGTTTCTCTTCAGTTTTCTCTCTCTTCACCTCCCGCTCCTCATTGTGAGCATCCTCCGATCGCTCAGGTTTGAGCACGGTGACCTGGTGTTCTTTGATTTACCAAAACCTACCGTTCTAATTTTACAGAGCCATAGTTTGGGGTTTTGGACGTATGTTTGATTTTGTCATTTTAAATAGATCTCTGTCATGAATCTTGGCAGACGGGGTAATGTTTGTGTGTGTGTGTGTGTGTGTGTGTGTGTGTCCGGAACAAAGCCTGTTATTATGGACCTCCTGTGTGAATTAAACACACCCCACGCCTCCAGATTTTTGTGTGTTTATTTTTATTTCCGGGATTTAATCATTTATTTTGATAACGCTCTCTCTTTCCCATTCTTTCTTCCTCTCCTTCTTCACTCTCTTTTTCGTACATTTAATTTGTTCTCAGAGGACAGGCGGATAGAGTGTACAGTAAACAGACTGAATAAATCATGTTTGGGCTTTTCCTCCTTTTTTTTTTTTTGTTGGGGGGGTGTGGGTCTCAGAGATACTGTTAGTTTTCATCCCCAGGAGGCACAGGGGAGGCTTGCTGTTGTAAACGAACCCAAGTGGAGCCCTGTTATCCGCAGTTTAATCTGCCCACTGGGGGCCGGAGAGAGGTCGGGAGGGGGGGTGGATCATCACGGCTCCCGGTCCCTGAAGGAGCACTGAGGGTGCAGAGGTGGGGACGGAGGTGAGAGGGGTAGCTGGTGCCTTTCCCCTCAATTAGACTCTTTAACAGGGGACGAGGCCCCGCTGGCGTGTTTTCCTGTTCTAATGACGCCTGTGGTCAACTGGAAGAAAAAAAACTGGTTCCTGTTCCACCAATATATCAGTTTGACTGGCTGATTAAAAATATAGTGCTGACATCAGCGGTGTTGTCTACCTCTGATATAATGTAGCAACCTCTCTTAGCTCAGTTTTTATTCTTTTAAAGAAATCATTTCGGGCCAGTGAGGAAGGGTTTGATGTAACAGCTTCAGTTACATCAGTGTGTGAGTCTTGAAATGAAAGCAAACACCTTTTACCTTAAGGAGCGCTCTAAATTAATGATATCAGTTTGTCCTTCAGCTGCGTCCCGCGATCGTCTAAGAGCCGCTTCAGAAGTGTTTCCAACCTGCCAAGAATACCACTGTGCCAGAAACGGATTTTTGTAACTATAAATAATTGAATTTAATGCTCTTTATTTATCACCATAAAATATGGGGGTGTTCGAGTGCAGCATTTTAGACGAACAGTTTCACTGCAGGCTTTCAAATGTCAGCAGTTAGAGCTGCAACGATCAGACGGTTGATCGATTGGAAAGAAAACTAATCGGCAACTATTGTTAAACCGGCACTATGTAATTTCGTTCAATAAATTCAATTTGAATGGGGTAATAATACAAACTCCCCAGAAGACTGTTTGAAGCTAGAAAGTTGGCAGGGATCTGCCAAATATAAACAAACAAGTAAATCAGTATGAAATTCTGTTGTCCTTTAAGTTTATTAAGTTTCTCTAGGCACAAAAAAAAATCAATCCAGCCGGTGAAGCTCTTTCACTTCTGGTTAAAGTGTCCTCCCAAAAACCACGTAACGCAGCTTTGAATCAGTTAATCATTTTAGTCATTGTTCCAAGCACAGATGTCTGATCTGCTGGCTCCGGCTTCCTAAATGTAAAAATCTGCTGCTTTTCTCTGCTATGTATGATAGTAAACGAAGTGAAACAAAGCGATTCCAAGAGCATTTTTACGCAAATGTTTCGACATTTTACAAACTAAATGATTAAGCGTAAAAATAATCTGCAAATGAATCGATAATGAAACTAATCATTAGCGTGAGCCCTATTAGCAGTCAGACTCTCCTTGTAACGGTAATGTTTTGCTGTCTTATTAATCAACGTTATAAACTATATTCAGGAATGAATGATAATTTTTGCTTGGAGCATAGATTTAGTGCCAGAACAAGCTTAATAATATTGAAAGTACAGAAAAAAACACAAATAGGCTCTTTTCTTATTTCTCACTCCCCACCCTTCACCTCCTCTCCCAGTGAACACCGCACACACCTGAGGAGACCTTATAAACATAAGGAAACCTGCATTACAAATTACTGCACATCATAGAAATTGTGCAGCAAGCTTTTTAAAATACCAGCGCTGCCAGTGAGGCGCTTTGTAATTTATCCCTTCACGGCTGTTAGCTGCGCCGCGCAACGGTGATTTATTTGGTTTAAGAGAAGTTTTGTTTAGAGAGATAATGAGCAGGACTTCTCTTTAATGATTTAACACGGCGCGGTGGAAAGGAGAGGGGGAGAAAGAGAAAAAAAAAAAAAAGCCCATATATTTTTCATATCTTTAACTGCACTGCAGAGAGGAAGGGAAGGGAAGGGAGAGAGAGATGCATTAGCAGGGGAAGCTAACAGCCTTTAACAACCAGCATTTTTGATTCATTTTGTTTTTGTTGTGTAAAATGAGGCTTTCTCACCTCCTTGCAGCGCAGCAGTATTTTAGGATGTTATATGTATTTCATTTAAAATGTTTCCCGGGACATGTCCCGTCTTCAGCGCGGATAGTATTGTCTCTTTTTCTTTTTTTTAAATCCATAAAAGTGAATCTGTTTGAGCTGATTCCACACATTATGACCCCTACCACAAGTCTATTTTGAAAAGTGCCACAGTCACTTGTGTCGCTGTCTGCACCTTGTTCTTTATTCACCTCTCCTTTCATCTTTACACCAAATACAGTATTATTCCTTCTTGTTCAGCATTTTCAAGTTTTTCTCCCCTCACTTAGGATTTAAATCCCAAATTAAAGCAGTTAATTAGAAAATATAATGATGCTGAGTAGCATAATCTGCAAACAGTGCAATGACGCTCGGAGCTGGGGGCTCCGTAACACTGAAACTGCCATGGGCGCATAACGATGATGATATCAATAATAGATTACTTCATCAATCGCTGTTCTCTTGAAGATGGAAATGCGCTGTTGGGAAGGGACTGAATTTTTAGTTTTCATTATTATAATTTTTTTTTTTTTCTTCTCTTTCCTCCCTCCCTTTCGCGTAGCTGGAAAATGTCTGTTTCATCTCACATTAGGGTGTGCTCTGCATAAGTGCAGGTGGAACTTGCTCTCCCTCTAAATGATCCTTTAATGGAACAGTGTGCACTGGAGCTGGGAACTCTATGGGGCGCTGCCACTGTCGATGAGAACTTCGCCTCAATCAATCCGTCAAGCCCCATCACCTGCCTCAGCAGATGATCCAAAAACCCCTTTGGAGAGGCAAAGTGAGCTTTTTATGTACCTCCTCTAAGACTAGAGGACACACACGCGCACACGCGCGCACGCACAAGCGGCGGTATCATAAGTGAGAGGTGTCTGTTTCATTGAGGGGCTTGACGTTGATCAGTCGTCAGAGAAACACTTTGCCTCTCTTTTATTTTTATCAAGATCATCTTAGAATAGATCAAGTGCTCGCTTCGCTCTGGCACGGGCACGAAAACAAAATCAATTCGGATGTTTTATTTATTTATTTTTTTCCTCCCCAATATCTGTTACATTATGGGATGTTTCCATAAGCGGATCTCTTAGAAGCCCAAGCAATATTGATGCCAAGTCGCCTCCTGCTTCCGTCAAACAAAGCGACAGCAGCACAAAGTGCATTTGCCTCTGCTTCCCTCCCCAGTTCACGTTCACTCCAGCTTATCTAGCTACTCCATCATGATTTTCCATATTCCTTCATTTCCCTTCTTCCTCTCCTGTGGCTTCTCTTTCTCCATCCTTCCATCACCATCTATCTCCACATCTGCAAATTTGACACCACATTTAGTTCACCCCATCTACTGCTACAGGCCCGTTTGTAGAACATCCATTAAACTCGGGCCTGTAGACTCAGCAGAATCCCTCCTTCCTCAGTCCCTGCTCCTGACGTCTGTCTGTCTGTCTCTCTGTCAGGCAGAGCAGTCGTTCCGTCTGTCAATAAATGTCTTATCTTTCCACTTCTTGTTCCTGTCTGTTTATCTGTCTGTCTGACATGTCGGCAGCTGTCTCAGCGCTCCAGGGTTGCTGTCAGCCAAGTGTTGGTTTCTGTTCTTCTGTCAGTTCACCTGCCTGTCAAACCTTCTCAGATTAGACATGTCAACTTACCTCCAGGTTTTTCCGCTACTCCGGGATGGCTTTATAAAAAAATAAACAAGGAGGAAGCACATTATGTTTACTCAGAAGACTAAATTAGTTGTGGCATTGTGGAATGTACCTCTTTATGCTATGCTTCTCCCTCTTCAGTGGTAAATATAGTACGTGGGTGCAGCAGCCTCAGATATTAAATGTGCTAATGCATGTGTAGCGTTTCTTGTGTCAATAGATCACTGACAAATTAATTGTGACGCCTTTGCAAAACTTTAATGAGAATGATGACTGACACACGAGTGGCACTGTTCTCGCAAGTGTTTCTAATTTAAGAACCCATTTCCCGTCACTCCTGTTGCTCCTTTGGCCACTTACCCCGTAGAAGAAGACAAGGATGAGGTTATATAAATCCACTGAAGAAAAGACAAAAAGGGAAAGAATGGATGGGAAGAAATGGGATGAAGAGGTCCTCACAAAGCGATGTAATACGAGAGTAGAAATGGGGTGAGAGATGGATGGGAGCAGGTGATGTTGATACGAGTGGTCGAAGAAACAGAAGATGGAAGTGATGGGAGATGGAGGAGGCTGAGATGGCAGAGGAGATGGAGGGAGGAGGATGCAGAGGGGAGCTACCTGCTGCTGATGGCAGTCAGAGTCAGTGAGGGATGGAGGGCGATCCAGCTGTGACATTAAAGCAGCAGGTGGAGGCCATCATTAGGACTGGCGCAGGAGGCTGGATGAGCTCGCACACACTCATTTCTTTGGGGCCCAGCGGACCACCTGAGTGTGTGTGTGTGTGTGTGTTTGTGTGTGTGTGTGTGTGTGTGTGTGTGTGTGTGTGCTTCCCCTCAAAAAGAGCTGAGGCATAGACCCATAACTTCCGAGCTCATCCCCACCTCCCCCCTTTTCATCTTCCTCTCATGGGGCAGAGCCTCGCTCTTCCCCAGGTTTCGGCGGCTTCACCCAGTGAGGGTTGAGTGGCTCCTACATCTGGTAGCTCCCTCGTAATGGTTTTTTGCTAAACTTCCAACCAATTACAATACGGAGGTTTATTTGATTTCAGCTTAATTTTTCACCTCATAGCTTTTCCTATGTTGCGTTCACTTCGTCGCTGCGCACAGCAGGACGCGTTTAGATGTTCAATTGTTTTCAAAGGAAAAACGATAAGAAATTGGGTCAACTGTTCCCTCACTCCTGCAACCATAGTTATGACAACACAGCTGTTAAAAGGTCTAAAATACGTGCGCCTCTTTTATCCACCTGCTTCTTTTGTAGTAGTATATGTAGTATCTAAAATAGTTTTGCTTTTGGTGAGGTATATTCCAAACTGATATGAATATGAAAAGTTACATACACACAGATTTGTTCATTTGTCCAATTGTCCAGTATTTTGTTAAAACTGTGAGAGACAGTAGTAGTAGGGGTGGATATAGTAATTTCCATATTAGAGTACTAAAGCACTAGCAAAAATATTAAACCTAAGAATATGGTCTGTATGAATATCACCTAAATTTTTCAGCCATGCCATTTGTGCACTTGATGCCATCAGGTATCAGGTATCAGGAGATGTCAGAAACGAAATGTCTCTTTTACTTTTCAAGGTTGTCAAAACCTAAAGAAACCAGCGGAAAGTAACTTAGGCAAAAGTTGGCAAAGTATGTCATGTCTGACCCGGCTCTATCCCAGCATGCCTTGTGCACAGCTCTCGGGAATGGATGAGCATGATTTGAAGGGCGGTGGGCTATGGTACGTGTAAGCCGAGTGTTGCTCCAGGCTTTTTCTTAGATCTCCCATCCCTTCCGGACCTGTAGATGGGCCTATCCAGGAACACCATTAGGCAAATGAAGTTGTTTGTATCAAATATTGACATGTTATCTCTTCATCATCAGGCGGCGGGAGGGAAGAGAGAGAGAAAGATTGTAACTGTGGGTAATTGAGCCGTGTCTCCCCTGCTTATCGGTAAAGCTCCGGCACGTCACGGACCTAACGAGCTGTGGCGCGCCGATTAGTCTGAAGGGAAAGTCGAACGTGAAACACCAGAGCCTCCGTCTTTCTTTTTCCTTTCTTTCTTTTTTTTTTTCATATCTGCAATGGATATTATGAGCCTCCCTGGAGGGCAGAGGCACAGCCTTATTAGTTCAATTCATGGGGGGGAAGAGAATTGATATGGATGAATGGCATATTAAAGTATCCCTTTGTTACAATAACCATCAAGGCTGATGGTTCGGGCTGATGATGCAGCCCAAGGCAGCAGGACGACAAGCTGAGGCCTTGACCTGGATGGCAGAGGATGCACACACACCAAGGGCAGGGGGCTGATTACACACTGCCTTAAACAAATGGATTTGCCCCTTTAACATTTAGATATGGGATATTTCTGTGTGTAGGTGTGTGTGTGTGTGTCTGTCTGTGTCTGTATGCATGAGAGATCGGATACTTGTGGATGTCTGTTTTTGTGAGCAAGGACTGTCATCTGTCTGAATTTGTATTAGTACGTAGTGTGTGTGTGTGTGTGTGTGTGTGTTTGTGTGTGAGAAAATGCTGCCTGCTTTTTATCTCCACATTATCAGGGATAGTAGTTTGGGTGTATTAGATAATCATATGGTGAATAGCTAATTGTGAATGTGTTATCATCACCATTTGTGTGCATAATGGGTATTCATATTTTTCCATTTGTGCACGGTTATTTGCAGTTGTGCATGTTGTTGTTGTGCATTTCTGTGAATATTAACACCCATTTATGCGTGTGAGTGTGTCTGTGTGTGTGTGTGTGTGTGCGTGCGAGCGAGCGCGTACATGCACGTGCGTGCGTGCAGACAGTGCCAGGTGCCTCCACAGGGCATTACCCATCTTGCACTCGTGCCACTCGCGGAATAATCCAGTAAAAAATGGGCGAGATGAGAATCTCACAACATGCCAGTTTGATTTGTACCCCTCGCTATCAAAGAATGCTAATTAAAATCATATTTTGCATATGTCTTGTCTTTCATGCGCATATGCAAATTGCCCCTGTTGCCTTTCAGCACTCTGTAATTAGGTTTATGAAGGACAGCTGTAATACATAATTAACAGAAATGTTTGCAAGCTCTTTTTTTCCCCACGTCTAAACACGACGACTTAAACAAGCACGTGTGAAGAGTTCCAAGGCTGTGCTTTTCTCTCAAATATATCGATTAATTCTTTCACCCACCCCCACCCACCCACCCCACCCTCTTCGAAACATCTTAATTATGCTGTTTGTTTATTTATAGATGGTGCCGTCATTCAGAAGCACTTCCAGTGGGCCAGAGAAGCTCAGCATTTTGATCTTGCCATTCCCCCTGATTGGAGTATACAAGATTTAGTCATACGCTCGCTTCCAGTTTAACTCCAAGGCAACATTCTGGACGGGTGGATGGATTGAGTTAGAGAGGATTGAGAAAATGTAGAGTGATGATAGCGAGGCAAAACTGTGGAGCGTGTTTGAATATTTATATGGTGGTCTTAGTTAGCGTCGGCCTCAGGGGCCTCCATGATGGACGGGACTCTGGGGCCATGATGGGATGGAGGACACAGCCGCTGTGTGTGTGTGTGTGTGTGTGTCCAGACGGCTGACACAGCGACATAAATGGTGAAATAATTATGCTTTCGCTTTCTGAAAGACTGACTCCTAAAGTTAGAAGGAAAGCTTCAGAGAGGCACAAACAGGCTTCGCCCTTAGAGAAAACAGAATAATGATCTACTTGGAAGAAAAAGGAAAATAAGTGAAAACCTCCAGAAGAAGAAGAAGAAGAAGAAATGGGAGGAGTGACAGCCGAGTGTGCGCAGCGACGGTGCCAACCACATGACTGTCGGTTCAACTCCCTCGGCCTCTTTCATGTAGCTCCATCCGCTGCTCTCAGATGTGGTCATTGTCTCTCAGTTGCACAATAATGGGAAGTGATGGGTGCTAAATGAAAAGGCCAGGGGATGAAAACACTGGTGAAGCAGCTTGGATGTCAGAGTAGTTAGTCCTGTCATCTGTTCATTATGTTTTCACATGCTGTTTAGGAGACACGGTAAACTCAGGGCCCTCGACAGAGTCAGGACATTGTGGTCACTGTCAAGTCGTGGTACCACAGTATTTTTTGACTATGTGTGCGTGTTACTGCATGCACTGTACATACATTTGAATCCTTGCACATGTGTACGTATTTGTTTGACACATTGATGTACAACATGTGGAGCCCTTTGCCCAGATTCTCTTTCTACTGTCTGAACCAAAAAGGTGCCTGTAAAACAAACATTCTCAAATGTTACAATCCTCTTGTGGTACAAAGTTTGGATATACATTTTTTGTCCGTTTTCCTGGTCTGTTCTCAATTAACAGAACAATAGTTTTCCACCCAAAGACCTGTCTATGGCAGATTATATATCAAACTCCATGTCATATTGGGTTTCTTCGGAAAAAGTCAAGAAATGTAAGAGAGCCGTGGGTTTGTGTTCGAAAGTGTCAAGTAGTGGGACATACTCCAAAAATGAAAAAGTGAAATAAAGAGGAATGACCAAAATAAGGAGACAATATCTTTTACACAGCATCTTTTCCTGTTTTATAACTCAATGTTAGAAACGGCCACAAAGAAAAAATTTCCTCATATCCACCCATCTGACTTCAAGAATTCTCATTTATTCTTTTCACTACATGATTGCAGAAGCTGTCTTCTCTTATAATCCTAGCACGGTGTTTCCATTGAATACATTTTATAGCGACAGCCCACCACTGCAAAATCGCCGCCGCCGCCCCTACTTCAGAATTTGATCAAATGTCAAGAAATCGCAATTGCATGACTCAAACCGGTTTCAAACAAACAGTTGTCCGCTCTCTTTCCAATTTCCAAAAGAGTAACCGGAGCAGTGACGGGATGTTAATCACTCTGAAAGTCATGGCAATCAAATAAACAACGCCCTGAGTACGGCATTTTCTCCACGGTCAGAGTGACAAACAGGACAGACGATATGATAACGCCAGCGGAAAACAAGAAAAAAGAAAAGATTTTGTTAGCTTATGTCTGTTTGGCGAGAAAATCTCTGAAGGCTTACACCACAATAGTTCTGTAATAGGAAGCTAGGCTGAGAGTCTCTAAAGTGTTTTGGTTTGAGTTATCTTAAATTAAGGATACTACCTTTAAATCTCTCTTATCTGCTGAGTTGGACACACAGAAAATTTGATGGTGCGTTCAGTTGCTCCTCATGCACAAATGTATTTTCGAATGCCTAAGAAGCTATAACTACATGTTATTGCCCATATCCATTTGTTTGCTTGTTGGTTGGTTGTGTTTTTTCTCTCTTGTAAACTTACACAGTACCAACTCTACCACAAAACGTATGTCTCATACTGTCTCATGTTTTGTGTGTGTTGTGTAGATGGGCCTTTGTGATGAAGAAACACCTGAGCACCCACCTGCTGGGTAAACATGGAGTCGGACAGCGTAAAGAGAGGTAGGTTAAACAGCTGCATTCAGCACTACAGGTCATAATCTGCTTTTTGGTCTAGAAGAAAACACGTGTTGTGAATATGTTAATTCTAAAACTAACTTTACAAAAGAGAGAGTTAAATTCAAATATGTTTCCCTGTCCTGTGGCCTGACTGTCAAGTATTTCAGCCAGTTTCCAGCAAACTAAAGTGAGAGATACAGCAGGCAATTAATTCTTGATTTTAAAGGATGACTCCTACAACCCCTATGGAGGCCTGTAAGCTTTTAAGCAAAAAGTCCCTACTAATTACAGTAAATTTCAAGTTAAATATAACTCGAGATCCTCCCTTTCCCTAATGAGTTAAATGGCTTTCACTCATTCCGTCTGTCTCTGTCTCTCGCTCACATCCCTTTTTTCTGTCAAACTTTATCTTCCTCCCTCCCTCATCTTACTTTCTGCTCTCCCTCTTGAATTAAGGATGAATGATGTTTCTTTTACCATTTTTGTCTGTGTATGGGAGTGTGTGTGTTTTTCTGTGTATGTGTAATGTCTCCCGCTTGGCCCTGTCTATCAGAAGCAGAGCCCTGCTGTCAGCGTGTGTGTGCGTTGTGGATGTGTGTGGAAAAAGAAAGATGAGGAGATGAAGTTGTGAAGCCCCCGTCCCCACCACCACCCCTCCCTACCCTGACAAGCCAAAACGAGACGTTAAACACCTCTCAATCTGTCAAGCGAGCTGCTAAAATAGAAACAGACCCGCTTTTTCATTACTACGCAACCGAATTGATACTTTTGACAACGTGTGGTATTAGATATGACAAGTGGCCTCAGATATGGAAGTAAGCAGCCCGAGCAGATGCCTCTCCATCTCTCAGACATTATCAACTAAATTCTTACTGTCAGCTGTTCATCTGGATTAGATGGAAACAAATCTTCATATCCTTGACTGCTTCAAGTTTCTGTTTCATACACATTCTTCACGGCTGCGACCGGCCTGTTCGCCATCAGCCTGACTGACCAGGTACTTGAACCACTGACCTCCCACTCCACCATCAATGCTCGTATTGTCCAACTGGGACTCATCGGCATTTAAAGGAAAGAGCAGAAAGCAGACTGCAAGGAAAAGGAAAAAACAGTTTTCAAATATAATTTAACCCTTTTTCTTCCATGAATGTAGTTTGCTATTACTACTACTAAGTGTAGTGTAGTGAATAAAAAAACAATGATTGGGAGAAAATAAGTGAAAGAGGCATTTATCTCTTTTCGACCAAGGTGGTTACGGTGCTGGGTTGGAGCCAGGGCCTACTCTGGAACCAGTTCTTTCCATTTTAAGGAAAACTGGTTCCAGAGTGGCGTCAACACTTTGCTGGCCTAGAACAAAGAACCACTTATGTTTGGGGTGCGGGGCAGTTTAACTGTGAACAAGGACCAAATAAAAAATAAGAAAAAGATTTTAAGTATTTTTGTTAATGGTAGCAACCGTGGTTCCGAGGACCAGTCATGTTTGGATGTCAAAATAGGCACATGAAGCCAGGAGCGAGCAACACTTAAGAGTTAAGAGTCGATGTGGTCCACAATATTTGGAGACATATACAGTGACTGAATGACATGAGTCTACGGTGGTTGAACTGACTCTGAACCAGCAGTAGTACCAGCCCCGAACCTGCTCTTTGTTCACTTTGGTTGAAAGGGACAGTGATGATTTCACATAAAAGCACAAGTGAAGGCACAGCGGTAACAAGCCAACTCTAACTTTGTACTGGTACAGACAATTGAAGGTGGAGGTGATCAAGCTGCCATTGATGTGGTGGCATCTCATTCATAACCCACACAGTCGTAACACTGTATTTATATGAAGGATTTTACTTTTTAACCACTTTTTCCAAGAAATCAAGCAGGAGATCCTGTAGAATCTGTTTCATGTTGAAAGAGAATTCATCAAATGCCATTAAAACAAAGTTTTAATAGACGGCGAGATGGCCTGTGCTGGTATTTGCTGCTCAAACAATAAACTTCAACGTTGGAAACGGAAAGTAAAAATCCACAAGCCTGTGCTGCATGAAATCAATTAAACTTTGATTCATCTCCATTAAATCCTCATGTTTGCATAATTAGCAGCATGCCTACAACAGACCGCAACGACCGGTGTCTGCCTGCAGTGCACCGCTGATCCCTTACTGACTTTGCTGGGTACAATCTGCATGTGCTTCCCTGCCCTAATTCAACTTGTACACTTGCACATGTTTCAGATTTTTATTCCATGATGTTTTCATCTGATTTCACTGCAGGAAAATCAACTGATTGCAAGTTTTGAGATTGAATAACTTGCACATTAACACAAGGCTACCAATATGTCAGAGGAGATGATCGCTGCCATGACACAACTGACACAACTGGATCTTTGCTAATTTGGTAATTCAGCACATCTGAGAAGTGTTGTTGTAGCCAAAGCCACCAAAAGCACAGCATTTCAGTATAAACGTCTTACCCTCAGATTCTACTGGGCCCATCTCGGCTGTGTTTCACCCACAGTACAGTCGCCAGGGCTGATCGTGGCCGTTCTCGACAACGCTCGTGTTTACACTGGCTTTCGGGTTTCAGTAGTGTCCCAGAAACAGCTTTTTTGCTCTGCTCCACTGAGAATAAGCGCGGTGTCTAATTTTGACGGAAGCGGACCACAGCCACGTCAAACTGCACGGAGCAGACCGAACCAGACAGACCACGAAGTCAGACAGCAGATCGGCATAGTGCATCGGTTAAATTTTCAAAATAAAACAACGTGTGCCGACTTGGGATCTACAGCACATGAAAGTCAGGAATATTAACAGTAAACACACTTACAGATGAAAAGACTGAACTACGTAGAGC